>NC_053025.1:159113784-159459224 GCF_003073215.2 Triticum urartu
CGGATGTGAAGTGTGGCATAGAATTGGAGCAGCAACTCTTCATTCCAATGCTCTTGGTCAGTGACGAATGGCAGCAATCCAACCTCCTTGAAGCAATCCAGAGCTTCTTCCAGATAGGGCAGACCAGCTATTGCTTCAATGTCAAGACGCTTGTGTGGGAAGATGCGACCTTGATTGTATAGAATGCAGGAGTAATAGCTTCGCTGCGGATAGCTCCAGAACTGATCAGATGATATTCTTTCCCTTGAGTAGGGGTTCCTGGAGCTATTGAAGAATGTGTTGTCTGCTCTGAAGCCATTGATATTGAAGGATCCAGGTGCTGATGCAGGACCTGGGAACCTGGGAAATCTTGGGATTGGCTTCTGTACCTGAGGCCTGTGTTCAACATCATAGTCGAGCTGAGGTCCGGCAGCAGGCGCAAGAACAGAAGCAGTGGGATCAGTGGCTTCACTGACTTCTGGTGCTTTTGTTGGTGAGGTCTCCACATTCGCTTCAGCCATGACAGCGTCAGTGGCTTCAGTGGTGTTGGTGGTGGCAGCCTCAAGATTTTCAACCTCCACTTGACGAGCTGGAGGGTCGGTCACAATCACGTTCTCGTAGAGAACCACTTCTTGGTGGGACAGGGGAGTAGCGGCTTGTGGGACTTCTTCTTCATCGCCTGATGCAGCCGAAATGTCTTCTGCAGTTTCAGCTTCAGGCGCAGAGACTGGAGGCCTTGGTCCTTTGCGAAGCCTGCGCAACGCAGGCGACGCCTGTGTAGTTGGAGTTGGCTGGGCCTCAAAGTCTTCTTACTCTTGTGGGCGATCAGCCCGTGAAGCATCCTTAGCAATTGGCGTCAGAGGATGACCAATGCTGATGAGTTCGCTGTGCTCGAGCTGAGGAAGGACTGCACCATCTTCTACATGGTCATGGTGACCAATGTCTTCAGCAGCGATGGGATCAGCTGCTGGAAAGTCTTCAGCTTCATGAGCCTCTGTGAAAGCAGGCTCATGGATTGTCAGTTGGCGTTCAGCGTCAGGACGAACCATGGAAATGGGTTCAACAATCAAAGGCTCTGTGGGAGTAGCCCGTTCTTTCTTGGTCTTCCTCTTCTTCTTGGAGGGGGCAGTAGGAGAGGCTTCAGGATATTTCCTCTTCCTGGCTTCAGCCTCAGCAGTCCTTGTCTTCTTCAGCTTTGAAGCTGTTGACCGGCATTTTGGCTTCGAGCCAGTCATTCGAGTTGGGAAGATAATGGGATCTGCTTCCTACCTTGGTGCGTCGGGTTCAGCCGTAGCGGGCTTCTTCTTCTTCTTTGCAGCCATCCTGGGGTCAATGCCAGGACGCCCAAGGGCCTTGCGCTTCTCAACCTCATTGTAGGCTTGCACACATCTGTCAGCCAGAACCTTCATGCGCTCACGCGAACCCTGAGCTTCTGCACGTTTCTTCAGAAAGGCTTCCTTGATCTCGTGCAGCATAATCTTGAAGTTCTTCACCTCTTGCATGCTAAGCTTGGCCATATGCTGCTTGAACTGAGATTTCTCAAAGTCAATCTTCTGCTTTAGTTCAACAATGCGCTGGGCGATAGCTAACTCTGAAGCAATGGCGCCATGGAAGGCGACACTGAGGCCAATGGGAAGTTGCAGATCTTCGAAGCTGATGTTTGGCGTGTCAAACCACTCATCAATGAAGTTGTGGATGATTGTTACATCAAAGAGAGGCATATCATTGAAGATTTCTGCTTCTTCTTTGCTCTTGATGAGTTGCTCAAGAGCGTCATCTGCAAGATCTTCATCACTTGACAGATCAATGGCATCATTGCGCAGAATGGCAACAGCTGTTAGCTCTTGGCCGATGTGTGGCAGAGGCATCTTGACCTTCTGTGGCTTGGAGATGCATGACAAATCTTCAGACTGCACACTGTCTTCAGGAGGTGCAGTTGCCAGTGGCTTCGCCCCTGAGATTTTTCAAGCAGAGGTAGGTTTTGAAGCTTTAGGCTGCTTCTTTGGCTTCGGTCCTGCAGGCGCTTCATCTGACTCAGCGTCATCTGCAGGCTCATTCACGGCTGTGCCTTGAACCACGATGTGAGTGATGAGGCCTTCAAGATTGTAGAAGGGCCCAAGAAGATTGGGTTCAGCTTCGCGAGTTCCATCGGCACGGGGAGCAGAGGGACCAGGGTTGAAGTCTAATCCCAATGACTTCTTGTTCTGCTTCGCTGAGTTCTTGGCAAACTGGAAGTTGCGCTTGAACAGATTGTCGTCACGGCACCATAGTAGTGACGATGGGTGTGCATCTGCAGGCTGTGGCCCACGGACCATGCAGGGATAGAAGCCTTGTTCAATGGCTTCTTCTCTGGACCTGGGTTGAAGATTCTTGTATAGGATGTCTCCCCACGGTCGCTTGATGGCGTTTTTCTCAGCATATTCTTGGGTCACAAACCAGTATTTGAACCATTGTTCTGCCCAATATCTTCAAATCCACTGGATTCGGGTCTTGCGCTGAATATAATCCTCTTCAGGATCTGTCTTGTAAAGTTCTGAGAGGTCATCAGGCAAATCTCTTGATGTTCCCCCACGATGCTGTCTGCCTCCCTTCCTTGCAGATTTCTCTGTAGCCATGAAGTTTAACCTGAATGGCTTCAACACGTTCAAAGGCTTTGGAGGCTTTCGCTTGCTGGACAAACAGGAACTGGCTTCGGGAGAATTTATGTGATGCTGTAAGAATTCTGCAAATGAATGCAGACTATGAGAACCAAGGGATTCTCCCACGGACATGTACCTGTGACAGCATTAAGGTGCGAGGGAAGGGGAAGAGGTCATATGCATTCTCAGAAGATTTTGAAGATAAATCAGTTTAGAAGACATTGACCTCATTGTGCAAAGACATTCACTCATAGATAAGGAGTTGGTTCCAGATTTGTACGAATCCACGGATCAGTACAAGTGAGGAATCTAACTACTTTGTGAAGCATAAGTGAATATACTAGGCATGTTATGAGATGCAGTGTGAAAGAGATCCAACTTGTGTGAATAGAAACTGCTTGTGGTAGAAAGTGATAAAGCTATAGGATCAAAGAGGCCGTAAAAAGGAGGTTTTATTTACCACACGAAGAACTGCTAGACGGAGTGGAAGAGGAGGCCAAGAAGTTCGATCGTCCGTTCCCTAACTTGGCGACGGAGGACACCTATGGCGACGGCGGAGAAGGCGATGTCCGCAGTCGGCGTGAAGACGGCGTCGGAGAGGTTGCGGCAGCGAAGCGCTTCGTCGCCGGCGTCGTCGAGGGCTAGCGGTGGCGCTAGGGTTCGTGCGAGAGTGGAAGAAGAGATAATGACTGCTGTGAGGTGTGTATTTATAGGTACAGGGGCGGCACTGCGTTATTACACAGGTGCCCCTGGCAATTCGCATCTGAGGAGCACGTGGCCATCATGCAGCATATTGGGGTTTGTTCCACGTCCCACGCACGCCTGGATTGTTAGGTGGTCGTTCCCACTTCTCCGGGTTTCAGGTGGAGGAATGATCATTGAAAACGGACTTAATAGAATGCATATGATTGAAGATATTCGATAGTTTCAATAGAATGCATATGATTTGGAGAGATAGAGTTTGAGATAGAAAGCATAGAGAGGTTAGGGTCCGATCACATTCACTTAGTTCAAAAGATTCAACAAGAAGACATAGCTATAAGTGAATGCTGTAGAGGACAGAACACTAGTATATATATATATATCTATATAATCAACATAGTGAAGATAATCATGAAGATATGTTGAGATTGAAGCTAAACCAAATGTGAAGACATAGCAAATGTAACGCCATGAGTGAAACACTTCAAATAGAACATTTGGTGGTGGCGTTACCCACTGTATAGGAAGTATTAGACCCAGACACGGCGCACAATTATCGTGGCGCTCCGAAGTCAAATTCCACATTAATGTATTCACACTTAGAATGTATGTCTTCATTGATTGAAGATATACTTTACTTCGTGTGTTGCACATCTAAGTCATCAATATGCATAAGTGTTAGGATGTGTGCCTGATCACAGGACATTTGAGGATTCCAGGATATTTAGCTCACACCGTAACTTGCAAAATCTCTTCTCATCTAGGGGCTTGGTGAAGATATCTGCCAATTGCTCTTCAGTGTTGATGTGTATGATATCAATATCTTCCTTCACAACATGATCTCTGAGAAAGTGATGACGAATTTCAATGTGCTTTGTCTTCGAGTGCTGAACTGGGTTGTTGGCAATCTTGATAGCGCTTTCGTTGTCGCAGTAGAGTGGCACTTGCTTCAGATGAATGCCATAGTATTTGAGTGTTTGCTTCATCCACAGAAGCTGAGCGCAGCAAGATCCAGCAGCAATGTATTCAGATTCAGTAGTGGAGAGAGATACACAGTTCTGCTTCTTTGAAGACCAACATACAAGTGATCGTCCCAGAAAGTGACATGTGCCTGATGTAGACTTGCGATCCACTTTGTCACCAGCATAATCAGCTTCCGAGAATCCAACCAGATCAAACTCTGAGCCCTTTGGATACCATAATCCTAGAGTTGGGGTGTGAGCCAAATATCGAAGAATTCGCTTCACAGCTAAGTGATGCGACTCCTTTGGTGTCGCTTGGAATCGAGCACACATGCAAACACTAAGCATAATATCTGGCCTAGATGCACATAGATAAAGCAAAGAACCAATCATGGAGCGTTATACCTTTCGATCAAACTCTTTACCATTGTCGTCGGGACCCAGATGATGCTTGGCTGGCATTGGCGTCGTGAAGCCTTTGCAGTCTTGCATACCGAACTTCTTCAGACAATCTTTGAGATACTTCTCTTGAGATATGAAGATGCCGTTGCGTTGCTGTCGTATTTGGAGACCGAGGAAGAACTTCAGCTCTCCCATCATGGACATCCGATATTGCTCTTGCATCATATATACAAACTCTTCACTGTACTTCTGATTGGTGCAGCCGAAGATAATGTCATCCACATATATTTGGCATACAAACAGTTCACCATCATATGTCTTCGTGAAGAGAGTGAGGTCTAGGGAACCAGGTATGAAGCCTTTGCTCTTCAGGAAGTATTTGAGTCTGTCATACCAGGCCCGAGGGGCTTGTTTGAGGCCATACAGTGCCTTGTTGAGCTTGTATACCATGTCAGGATGTTTTGGATCTTCAAAGCCAGGCGGTTGTGCAACATACACTTCTTCTTCAATCTTGCCATTGAGAAAGGCGCTCTTCACATCCATTTGATATAGAAGTATGTTGTGATGATTGGCATAGGCCAGTAGTATGCGTATGGCTTCAAGTCTAGCCATAGGAGCAAATGTTTCATCGAAGTCAATGCCTTCCACTTGAGTATATCCTTGAGCAACGAGACGAGCTTTGTTTCTGACAACTTGACCATGCCCATCTTGCTTGTTGAGGTATATCCATTTGGTGCCTATTATGTTGTGCTTCCGAGGATCAGGACGCTTAACCAGTTCCCATACATTATTCAGCTTAAACTGTTGAAGCTCTTCTTGCATAGCTTGAATCCATTCAGGTTCCATGAAGGCTTGTTCAACTTTCTTGGGTTCTGTTATTGAGACAAATGCAAAGTGCCCACAGAAATTTGCTAGCTGAGTTGCCCTTGATCGAGTGAGCGGACCGGGTGCATTGATGCTGTCAATTATTCTCTCAATCTACACTTCATTGGCAACACGAGGATGTACAGGGCGAAGGTTTTGCTCTTGCTGATCATTGTCATTGTTAGTGGGATTGTCTTTAGGCTGAGCAGGTGCAGAGATGATAAGTTCCTCTTCAGGTTGAGCTTTAGAGGGTATGATTTCTCCGGTTCCCATAAGCTTGATTGATTCGCTGGATGGAACTTCATCTAGCATATTTGGGAGGTGCTCTCTTTGTGAACCGTTAGTCTCATCAAACCGCACATCCACTGTTTCAACCACTTTATAATGAATGAGATTGAAGACTCTGTAGGAGTGCGAATCCTTTCCATATTCAAGCATAGAACCCTCATGTGCTTTTGGTGCAAATTTTGAAGTGTGATGTGGATCCTTGATCCAGCACCTGGCACCAAATACTCTGAAGTAACTGACATTTGGCTTCTTGCCAGTAAGGATCTCATAAGATGTCTTGTTCAGAAGCTTGTGAAGATAAACACGATTGATTGTATGGCATGCAGTATCAATGGCTTCAGGCCAGAATTTTCTTGGAGTCTTGTATTCATCAAGCATCGTTCGAGCCATCTCAATGAGTGTTCTGTTCTTGCGTTCGACGACGCCATTCTGCTGTGGCGTGTATGGGGCTGAGAATTCATGTGTGATGCCCAAAGTATCAAGATATGTATCAAGGCCAGTGTTCTTGAATTTAGTGCCATTGTCACTTCTGATGTGCTTTATCTTGGCGCCATAGTTGTTCATTGCTCGATTGGCGAAGCGTCTGAAGACATCCTGCACTTCAGTCTTGTAGAGGATTATGTGCACCCAAGTATATCTAGAATAATCATCAACAATGACAAAGCCATAGAGACAAGCAGTAGTAGTCAGAGTTGAGTAATGAGTGGGACCAAAAAGATCCATGTGTAGCAGTTTGAAGGGTCGAGTTGTTGTCATGATTGTCTTCGAGGGATGTTTGGCCCTCGTCATCTTTCCTGCTTCACAGGCACCGCATAAGTGATCTTTCTTGAACTTGACGCCCTCGATGCCTATGACATGCTTCTTCTTTGCAAGGGTGTGGAGGTTCCTCATGCCAGCATGCCCTAGCCTCCGATGCCAGAGCCAGCACTCTGAAGCTTTTGCTAGAAGACATACGGCAAGCTCTGGTCCTGCCGAAAAATCTACCACGTACAAATCATCTTTCCGATACCCTTCAAACACTAGAGACTTGTCAGATTCCATTAGTACAAGGCAGCGATATTTTCCAAATATTACGGTCATGTTCAAATTGCAAAGCATTGAGACAGACATTAAGTTGAAGCCAAGGGATTCAACAAGCATGAATTTATCCATGTGTTGATCCTTTGAGATTGCAACTCTACCTAGGCCCAATACCTTACTTTTACCAGTGTCAGCAAATGTGATGTGACTCTTGTCGGATGGACGTAAGGTTGAGTCCATGAGAAGGCTTCTTTTGCCAGTCATGTGGTTGGTACACCCACTATCAATAATCCATTATGAAGACGCTGGTGTCGTACCCTACAGTGCAGTTAGGGGGATAGGCTTCACGAAGAGAATTGTGAAGCAAAAACATTTGACGAACCAGTGGGTTATGAAAGCTTAGATCCAGATTAGGACTGATAGGGAGAGTAGCAAGCGATTCAGGAATGAAGTACATAGTAAGACCATTCGGGCATTTGATCTTGCGCCCTACAAGATGTTTAAGGTCCCCAGCAATAGCGTCAGACGATTTTGGTTTTCTGCTGGAGACCTTTCCCTGCAAAAGAGAGTTAAGATTTCTTAGCCACCCACATCTTCAAGGGTGGCTTAGAAGCAATAAGTCTAAGTGCAGCGTCTGAGAACTTTGGCTTTGGAGCCCAAGCAAAAAGTCTTGCAGGAGGACAATAGTACTCATAAGAATAAGCAGAATAGTTCTTGGTCTTATGAACATGGCGGTTTGATGAACCGCGCTCATATTCATAGGCCTGAGTATGGTTTCCCTGCAAAACATTTGCGTTAGTGCGACTCAGGTGAGTCCTCTGTCTGTATGAAGCCTTTGGATCGTATGAAGCCTGTGGTATGAGGTTTGTCTTCTTCATGTGTGGTGTCATGATGACATTCACAGGAAGATTCTCCAGACACTTTTTCGGAACCCAGATCATCTTCATAGGCGGTCCATTCCTGCAGTTAGTACCAATGTACCTGGCAAACACTTCACCATTCTAATTCTTAAACAGTTTATAGTTTGCATCAAAGGATTCATCAATGACAATGGGGTTTGCACAAGTGAAGCTAGATAGATTGGATAGATCTGCTGAAGATTCCTTTGCAGCAACCCATGTGGTTTTGGGGTACTGCTCAGGTTTCCAGTAAGAGCCATCAGCATTCATTTTCCTTACGAACCCAACACCCTCTTTCCTCGGGTTTCGGTTCAAGATCTACTTTTTGAGGACATCACATAGTGTCTGATGCCCTTTAAGACTTTTGTACATCCCTGTTTCAAGCAATGTCTTCAACCTAGCATTCTCATCAGCAATAGCAGTGGAATCCTCAGCAGAGGGGTTAGTTCCCACATCAACAGTTGAAGATATTGCATCAGTAGCAGCAGTAGAACATTCAGCAACAGTAGTAGCATTATCACGCTCAATGCACTTAAGACATGGTGGTTCAAATCCTTCCTGAGCGGAACTGTTCTGTTTGGCGCGAAGTGACTCATTTTCCTTTTGAAGATCTTCATGAGCCACTCTCAATTTCTCAAGATCTTGCTTCCTTTGAAGATAATCATAGGAAAGCTTTTCATGAGTTGTTGAGAGCGTTTCATGACGACTTTCAAGTTCCTCATACTTAACGTGAAGATTTTTTATGTCTTCAATTAAGGACTCAGATCGAGTCATTTCAGCACCTAACAGATCATCGCTTTTGTCTAACAGTTTTTGAATATGTTCCATGGCTTTCTGTTGTTCAGTTGCAATTTTAGCAAGTGTTTTGTAGATGGGTTTTGAACCACAATCAGAGTCATCGTCACTAGATGTTTGATAGTGAGTAGTGCGTGTGTTTACCTTGGCACCGTGTGCCATGAAGCAGTAGGTAGGAGCGGAGTAGTCCTCGTCACTTGCATCGGTGTCGGTGATGAGGTCATTGTCTTCAATGTTGAAGATGGACTTGGCAACGTATGTTGTAGCCAGACTTGCGACGCCAGAATCGGACTCCTCCTTAGACTCCATCTCCGCCTCCTCAGAAGTGGACTCCTCCTCTGAATCCATTTCCTTGCCAACAAACGCACATGCCTTGCCAGATGAGCTCTTCTTGTGTGATGAAGACTTTGAAGAAGACTTGGAAGAAGACTTTGAGTATTTCTTCTTCTTCTTGTCGTCAGAGTCATATTCCTTGCTCTTCTTCTTCTTTTTGTTCTCATTGTCCCACTGTGGACACTCAGAGATGAAGTGGCCAGGTTTCTTGCACTTGTGACATGTTTTCTTCTTGTAGTCATGAGCAGAAGCTTCATCATTCCTTGGGCTTGATCGGGAAGACTTTCTGAAGCCTTTCTTCTTGGTGAATTTTTGGAACTTCTTCACAAGCATAGCAAGTTCCCTTCCAATGTCTTCAGGATCATCAGAACTGCTGTCAGATTCCTCTTCAGATGAGGAGACAACTTTTGCCTTCAAGGCACGAGTTCGCCCATAGTTTGGACCGTAGATATCTCTTTTCTCAGAAAGCTGAAACTCATGTGTGTTGAGCCTCTCAAGTATGTCAGACGGATCGAGTGTCTTGAAATCAGTACGTTCTTGAATCATCAGGGCTAGGGTGTCAAACGAACTGTCAAGTGATCTCAGTAGTGTCTTGACGACTTCATGCTTGGTGATCTCAGTAGCGCCAAGGGCTTGAAGCTCATTCGTGATGTCAGTGAGTCGATCAAATGTGAGAAGGACATTCTCATTGTCATTTCTCTTGAAGCGGTTGAAGAGGTTGCGAAGGACACTGATTCTTTGATCTCTCTGGGTTGAGACGCCTTCGTTGACCTTGGAGAGCCAGTCCCAGACTAGCTTAGATGTTTCCAAAGCACTCACGCGGCCATACTGTCCTTTGGTCAGATGACCACAGATGATATTCTTGGCAGTAGAGTCCAGTTGAAC
Source organism: Triticum urartu (assembly GCF_003073215.2). Taxonomy (NCBI): domain Eukaryota; kingdom Viridiplantae; phylum Streptophyta; class Magnoliopsida; order Poales; family Poaceae; genus Triticum; species Triticum urartu. The sequence continues at coordinate 159,123,553 of NC_053025.1, forward strand.
GAACTTCTTGACGTCAACAGCAGTGACACCTTCTCCAGCCTTGGGAACGCCGTTCTTGACGACATACCATAGGTCGACGTCAATGGCTTCAAGATGCATGCGCATCTTATTCTTCCAGTAGGGATATTCAGTTCCATCGAAGACGGGGCATGCAGCGGAGACTTTAATTATCCCTGCAGTCGACATAGCTAAAACTCCAGGTGGTTAAACCGAGTCACACAGAACAAGGGAGTACCTTGCTCTGATACCAATTGAAAGTGCGTTATATCGACTAGAGGGGGGTGAATAGGCGATTTTTATGGAAGTCTTCAAAACATGGAAGTTTATGAAGACAAACGATAGAAATAAACCTATTACCCTGCAGCGGAAGGTAGACTCACTAGGCAAGCCATAGTCAAGTATTCAATAGAGTGAAAGCACAATGACTAGTAGCAGCAATGTAGTAAGGATCAGGTAGGAAGATATTATGAAGCCAAACAGAATACGCAGTCACTCAGTGAAGATAAAAGATAGTGCAATCATACAATGACTTCACAAGGAGTAACAGTACGTAAAGAGAAGGGAAGAATGAAACCAGTGACTCGTTGAAGACAATGAAGTGTTGGACCAGTTCCAGTTGCTGTGACAACTGTACGTCTAGTTAGGGCGGCTAGGTATTTAAACCTGAGGACACACAGTCCCGGACACCCAGTCCTGAACACGCAGCTCAGGACACCCAGTCCTCACCGTATTCCCCTTGAGCTAAGGTCACACAGACCTCGCCCAATCACTCTGGTAAGTCTTCAAGGTAGACTCCCAAACCTTCACAGACTTCGTTCACCGGCAATCCACAATGTCTCTTGGATGCTCAGAACGCCACGCCTAACCGGCTAGAGGATTCACAGTCCTCAAGTGTAATAAGTCTTCAGATCACACAGACAGGAAGACTTAAGTGATGCCTAATTCTCTTTGGCTCTGGGTGGTTAGGGCTTTATCCTCGCAAGGAATTCTCTCTCAAAGGCTTCGAGGTGGGTTGCTCTCAAACGACAAAAGCCGTACACTAATTCTGAGCAGCCAACCGTTTATGGTTGTAGGGGGTGGGCTATTTATAGCCACTAGGCAACCCGACCTGATTTGTCCGAAATGACCCTGGGTCACTAAGGAACTGACATGTGTTCCAACGGTCAGATTTCAAACTCACACGGCAACTTTACTTGGGCTACAAGCAAAGCTGAATTGTCTGACTCTGGACAAGATTCGCTCTCATAGTCTTCACTCGAAGACATAGGTTTTGGTTAAGCATCACTTCAGTCATTCTGACTGGATCTCTTGGACCCCACTTAACAGTACGGTGGTTCCTATGACTCAACAAAGAAGAATAAAAAGAACTACGAAAGATCTAAGTCTTTGAGCTCCATAGGCTTCATCCTATGTCTTCTCTTGTCATAGTCTTCAATGTGAATATCTTCATATACCACTTTTGATATCAATGTCTTCATACATTTTTAGCGACATCTCTGGTAGGAAAACCGAATCAATGAGGGACTTCTACCTGTGTTATCCTGCAATTCTCACAAACACATTAGTCCCTCAACTAGGTTTGTCATCAATACTCCAAAACCAACTAGGGGTGGCACTAGATGCACTTACACTTATCTACACGAGAGCCGTGTTGACAAACTGCCGGATCTCTCTCCGGCCACGGACTCTGGACCGCCGGCGCCCATTCCTAGCGAGTCCGATTGGGCTCCGATCATGGAGTTTACCTCCGCGGATATTTTTCAACACTCGCCCTTTGGCGACATGCTAAACTCGTTAAGGTCTCTCTCCTTGTCAGGAGGATCCTGGCCGAACAATGTCCCGCAGGATTGGGATGCGGACGACGAAGAAATTCGCGGCCCGGCCACCACCCACTTATTAGCCACTATCGATGACTTAACCGACATGCTTGACTTTGACTCCGAAGACATCGACGGTATGGATGATGATGCGGGAGACGAAGATGAACCACTGCCCACAGGATGCTGGACAGCCACCTCATCATACAATATATACATGGTGGACACACCCAAAGAAGGCAATGGTAACGAGACAACGGAGGATGACCCCTCCAAGAAGCAACCCAAGTGCCGACGTCAGCGGCGCCGCTCTAAGTCCCGCCAAAGCAAAAATGGTGATACCGGCACAGGAGATATTAACACTCCGGATAGTGCCGAAGACAACAACAATCCCCTCCAGCAAGATTTAGAGCAGGAGGATGGAGGAGCCAACCCTCCTGAGAAAGCGGCAGATGGAGAGGTGGAGGATGATAATTACATCCCCCCCTCCGAAGACGAGGCAAGCCTCGGCAATGACGAATTCGTCGTGCCAGAGGATCCCGTTGAACAAGAGCGGTTCAAGCGCCGGCTTATAGCCACGGCAAATAGCCTTAAGAAAAAGCAGCAGCAGCTTCAAGCTGATCAAGATCTGCTAACTGACAGATGGACCGAAGTCCTGGCGGCCGTGGAATATAAACTCGAACGCCCCTCCAAGAGTTACCCAAAATGCAGGTTGCTACCCCGACTGGAGGAAGAAGCGTACGACGCGGCTGATCGGCCACCTCATGGCCGTGATAGAGAGGCATTCCAGCCAAAAACTCAGCCTGCACCCCGGCACCATTCAAATAAAAAGGCATGGGGAAATACGCCAGACCTGCGAGACGTATTGGAGGAGAAAGCAAAACATGCAAGATCGATCTACGGATCACGAGGGCGCGCCACTATGCGAGACGATAAACGTCATGCCGGATACAGTAGAAGTCAATCCGGCCGGGCCGAACACAGCGGGCAAGACCCATTCGAGCTGTGTCGCGATATAGCCCAATACAGAGGCACCGCACACCCCCTATGCTTCACAGACGAAGTAATGGATCATCAAATCCCAGAGGGTTTCAAACCCGTAAATATTGAATCATACGACGGCACAACAGATCCTGCGGTATGGATCGAGGATTTCCTCCTCCACATCCACATGGCCCGCGGCGATGACTTACACGCCATCAAATACCTCCCACTAAAGCTCAAAGGACCAGCACGGCATTGGCTTAACAGCTTACCAGCAGAGTCCATTAGTTGTTGGGAAGATCTGGAAGCCGCATTCCTCGACAACTTTCAGGGCACTTATGTGCGACCACCAGACACTGATGACTTGAGCCACATAATTCAGTAGCCAGAAGAATCGTCCAGGAAATTCTGGACACGGTTCCTAACAAAGAAAAATCAAATCATCGACTGTCCGGATGCAGAGGCCCTAGCTGCTTTCAAACACAACATCCGCGACGAGTGGCTAGCCCGGCACCTTGGTCAGGAAAAGCCGAAATCTATGGCAGCCCTCACGACACTCATGACCCGCTTTTGTGTGGGAGAAGACAGCTAGCTGGCTCGCAGTAACAATATGTCAAAGAACCATGGTACTTCCGATACCAAGGACGGCAATAGCATGTCACGTCGCAAAAAACATAAGCACCGCATTAACAACGATAATACTGAAGATACGATAGTCAATGCTGGATTCCAAGGCTCTAAACCAGGTCAGCGGAAAAAGCCATTCAAAAGAAGCACTCCGGGCCCATCCAGTTTGGACCATATAGTCGATCGCTTGTGTCAAATACACGGCACCCCCGACAAGCTAGCCAACCACACCAACAGGGACTGTTGGGTGTTCAAGCAGGCCGGCAAGTTAATTGCCGAAGACAAAGATAAGGGCCACATAGCGATGACGAGGAAGAGCCGTGACAGCTGAACACCGGAGGACAGAAGAGGTTCCCCCCACAAGTGCGGACGGTGAACATGATATACGCAACCCACATCCCCAAGAGGGAGCGGAAGCGTGCGCTCAGGGACGTATATGCGTTGGAGCCAGTCGCCCCAAAGTTCAACCCATGGTCCTCCTGTCCGATCACCTTCGATCGCAGGGACCGCCCCACTAGTATCCGTCATGGCGGATTTGCCGCACTGGTCCTAGACCCAATCATTGACGGATTTCACCTCACTCGAGTCCTCATGGATGGCGGCAGCAGCCTGAACCTGCTTTATCAGGACACAGTGCGCAAAATGGGTATAGACCCCTCAAGGATCAAACCCACAAAAACGACCTTTAAAGGCGTCATTCCAGGTGTAGAGGCCCATCGCACAGGCTCAATTACACTGGAAGTGGTCTTCGGATCCCCGGATAACTTCCGAAGCGAAGAATTAATCTTTGATATAGTCCCGTTCAGCAGTGGTTAATATGCACTGCTCGAGCGAACCGCATTTGTGAGATTCAATGTGGTACCGCATTATGCATACCTCAAGAGCAAGATGCTAGGACCTCGTGGGGTTATTACAATTAATGGAAACACAGAGAGCTCTCTCCGAACGGAGGAGCACACTGCGGTCCTCGCAGTAGAAGCGCAAAGCAGCCTCTCAAGGCAGTCCACCAGTTTGGCATTTCAAGACCCGGACACCTTCAAGCGCGCTCGGAGTAATCGGCAACTAGACCGCCTGGCATGATCTGAGTTCGCGTAGCAATGCGGCCCCCACCCCAGTCCCAGCCAAACGGCTAAATCAGTGCCACGCGTACATAATTACACATTAAAAATACCATGGGCACAGCTGGGGAGGGGGGCACAACTACGGCACGCCCCAAGACGCGGCTAAAACCACACTAGGGGCTTCCCGCTTCGTTATTTTTCTCTTTTCAGGACTTTAATCTCTGGAAATCCTGTCCGGCAGCATGATTGCCGAACGCATGATGCAGCAACCAATGAGGCAGAAAGCTACGTCACACCACGGAATTCCCAGGTGGATTACGATAACGAGTGAAATATTTGCTTTAATACTATTCCTCAGCTTGCCCTTGGAAGGGACATAGTCCTACTTTTCTGCTTTAACGCACCCTTTTGAATGAACAATGCATAACATTACGACTATTATTGCATTCTTGTTATATATATGTGTTCATTAATAACACCTTGCAACCGTACACTTTGGTACGGCCAATGCACCAGGGGCTTAAGTACCCCACAATATGGTGTGAGAAGTCCGAACACTTTCACAAGTGCGGCACCCCAAACTTATAGCATTATATGCATCAGCTCTGAATCATGTCTTCGGTCAAATGTTGGGTTTGCCCGGCTCCTATGTTTTGGTACCTTACGTTCCGCTCTATCGGCTAAGGTAGCGCTAGGTGAACTACTGCGATTGTGCCCCGGTTCTGCTAGGCTAAGCACCTCAGCAGAGAAAGCTAAAACTGACTGTCATGATAAGGCGAGAGACTGGTCGCTGTTCGGCGAGGTTTCGAGTCCCTAAAGACTTATGCCTCTTAGAGCGAGGAGCCGGTCCTGTCCGGCCTAAAGGCGTGTATCGCGCCCCAAATTCGGCCTTCCGAATACCAGGGGCTTCGCCGAAATTTAAAATTATAGAATTCTATGGCTAAGTGAGAGTGATAAAGCATTATTAGTCTGGTTGCCTTGTTCGCCGTGCTGAGCACCTCCCTCGAAGGACCCAAAAATGGGAACAAGAGTGCTCAGGTTTATCCCGAACACCCCAGCACTCGCGGCATGGGGGCAGAAGCCAAGGACTAGCCATCTCTCAGATTGGATAAAACAGCCAAACAGAAGGTAATATTTTAAATTCAAACAAGCGTTGCATAGCGCATATGAAACAAGTTTTCATCATATAGGATCACACAAGCAAGTTTACTCAAATATTACATCCTTTGAACATTCGTCCGCTACAAGACGGGCACCCTTCAGGACACCCTCATAATAAATTTCGGGGGTGCGATGCTCCTTGCCCTGCGGCGGTCCTTCCTTGATCAGCTTCACGGCGTCTAGCTTGGCCCATTGCACCTTCACGCGGGCGAAAGCCCGGCGTGCACCTTCGATGCAGACATACCGCTTGACGACTTCCAGTTGTGGGCAGGCGTCCACAAGCCACCTCACCAAGACAAAGTAGCTGTTCGGAAGGGCGTCGCCAGGCCACTGCCGGACTATAAAGCCCTTCATGGCCTGTTCGGCCGCTTTGTGTAGCTCGACCAGCTGCTTCAGCTGGTCGCTCATAGGCACCGGGTGTTCGGTCCCAGTATACTGAGACCAGAACAGCTTCTCCGTTGAGCTTCCCTCCTCGGCCTGGTACAACTGTGCGGCATCCGACACACTGTGGGGCAAATCTGCGAATGCTCCTGGAGAGCTCCGGATTCGGGTAAGTAATAGGTAATTTACTTTCACATGCTTGCTTTGCATATAGAATTCCTTACCCACCGCTATTTTCTTCATCGCGTCAATCTCCTGGAGGGCCTTTTGGGCTTCGGCCTTGGCACTTTTTGCTCTCTCGAGGGCCGCGGCAAGCTCAGACTCTCGCGTCTTCGAGTCAAGGTCCAACGCCTCGTGCTTCGTCACGAGAGCCTGGAGCTCTTGCTGCACCTCGCCCACCCGAGCCTCATGCCTTTCCCGCTCGGTGCGCTCCTTGGCCGCTTTATCTTCAGCCTCGGACAGCGCTTGCCTTAGGGTCGCCACTTCGGTCGTGGCCCCTGGCAAATTCATGATGATCCCGTCATTTTGTAATCGCATTCTTTTCCATAAACTAGGTATTACTTACCTTTGTTCTCCTCGAGCTGCCTCTTGGCAAGGCTGAGCTCGTCCTCTGACCCTTTAAGGTCCTGCTTCAGTGCGGCGACCTCCGCAGTCAATGCGAGATGCCATCAGCGAAGCCTGCAAATGCATATTGACATACTTATATTAGACTCCTGCGATATTGTTTAATCCTCTGTTCGGCTTTTCTTTGTGAACACCGAACAGAGCATCAGGGGCTACAGTCTATGCGGTAATATTTTTCCTATATTTTAAACACTTACCTCAAAGCCTGTTAGAAGGCTAGCACCAGCTTCAGTCAATCTGCTCTTGGCAGACTGAACCTTCTAGACCACCACACTCATAATAGTACGGTGCTCCTCGTCGATGGAAGCGCTACGAAGCGCTCCCAGCAGATTGTCTGGCGCCTCTGGATGGACAGTGGTCACCGGCACAGGCGTCTCGCCCCTCTTGGAAGGAGGCTGCCTGCCCGAGTCCTGAACCACTGGAGGTTCCGGCACGGTGTTCGGCTGAGGGCCGAACTCGGAGCCCTCAGGGGCCTTGTCCCCTCTGCCCCCGGAGTCCGGAAGGTCGCCTTGAGGCACCTCTGGGACTGTCTCCCCTCGACCCGGTGCCTCTTGAGACAGTACCTCGGTGTCGTCCGCAGGGCAAGGGGAGGTGGCGGTCGGAAGTGGATCGCTATCCATATCCGACGAGCCCAGGGAGCCATCCGACGATACATCGATACGGGCTCATGGCGGCCTGGATAATCATATTCGGCGTTAGGGAAAGCAGTGCGACAAAGGAATGCTACGAGTTACTATGGTATCCAAATACTTACGACCTCCCAAGGGGCTTGGCCCTGGGCAACCACTCCTCTTCGCCTTCGGCGGCGGCGGTGGAACAGTCCTGAAGGAGAGTCCTTCCCTTCTTGGACCCTTCGCCCCCCAGTTGGGGCGGCCTTCCTTTTGTTGTCTCCCCCACCTGGAGGGGGAGCATCTTCTTCTTCCTCCTCGTCTTCGGGGGAGGAGTGTGCCACAGAGTCATCGGACGATGAGTCCGATGACGCCTGGCGTCGGGAACTCTTTCGGGTTCCCTTGGCCTTCTTGGTCTTCTCCGGTACCATGTAAGGAGCCGAAGTCAGCATCTTTGCTAGGAGAGCGTCAGCAGGGCCTTCGGGCAAAGGAGCCGGACAGTCGATCTATCCCGTCTCCTGCCAGTCCTGTCAAAGGTACGGGAGTTTAGATCCCGCATGGAGTCAAACTATGAAAAACAAGTATCCTGTGAGAGGTAAAACAACTTACCGCGCTGGCTTGGCGCTTCGCGCAGAATCTGCGGTCCTCGGTAGTGGGAGGGGGAACCTCGATACTCTTGAATAGCACCTTCCAGGCTTCTTCGTGAGTTGTGTCGAAGAGCCTGTTCAGAGTTCGGTGCTGGGCCGGGTCGAACTCCCACAAGTTGAAAGCCCGTTGTTGGCACGGGAGGATCCGGCGGATGAGCATGACCTGGACTACGTTGACGAGTTTGAGCTTCCTGTTCACCATGTTTTGAATATATGTTTGGAGTCTGGTCAGCTCTCCCGAACTACCCCAGGACAGGCCCTTCTCTTGCCAGGAGGTGAGCCGCGTGGGGAATCCAGATCGGAACTTGGGGGCCGCTGCCCATTTAGGGTCACGCGGCTCGGTGATGTAGAACCACCCCGATTGCCACCCCTTTATGGTCTCCACGAAGGAGCCCTCGAGCCATGTGACGTTGGATATCTTGCCCACCATGGCGCCTCCGCACTCCGCCTGGCGGCCACTCACTACCTTCGGCTTGACATTGAAGGTCTTCAGCCATAAGCCGAAGTGGGGCTTGATGTGGAGGAAGGCCTCGCACACGACGATAAACGCCGAGATGTTGAGGATGAAGTTCGGGGCCAGATCGTGGAAATCCAGGCCGTAGTAGAACATGAGCCCCCGGCCAAATGGGTGGAGAGGGAATCCCAGTCCACGGAGGAAGTGGGTAAGGAACACTACCCTCTCATGGGGCCTGGAGGTGGGGATGAGCTGCCCCTCATCTGGGAGCTGGTGCGTGATGTCGTCGGGCAGGTATCCGGCTCTCCTCAGCTTCTTGATGGGTCCCTCCATGACGGAGGAGACCATCCACCTGCCTCCTGCTCCGGGCATGATTGGAGAAGGTCGAGGTGGGAAATGCGGACTTGGGCGCTGGAGCTCAAGTGTGCGAAAGTGGATGAGCAAAGGAGGAAGAAGGCATGGATGAAAAGGTGAATCCTTGTCCCTTTATATGGGCGGCCGAAACTATGCGCCCCCACTTCCCTGGTAAAACTCGCTTATCCCCCAAGCACCGTAATCGATGGCGTGGTTGGGTTACCCACGCCCGTATTGATGAGAATCCCATGATAAGGGGACACGATCTCTACTTTGACAAGACGTGTCAAAAAACTGCCTCGCGTTATGTGCGGGGCTAGTTAAAGGAAACGGTTCGAATAATTACCGGGCCATGGCATAAGGTAGTGTTGCCAAAACAAGTCAGCAAATTAGATTTACGGAAATATTATTCTCTCTGCGGTGGTATGTGGAACTTATTTTGTAGGGTCGGACACTATCCTTGTATTCAAATTCTTCCGTGGTGTATTCAGAGGAGGAACCCGCATTGCAATGCCGAAGACAATACTGCGCGCCGGACTGATCGTCATTGAAAGCCTGGTTCAGGGGCTACTGAGGGAGTTCTAGATTAGGGGGTCTCCGGACAGTCGGACTATATCTTTCGGCCGGACTGTTAGACTATGAAGATACAAGATTGAAGACTTCGTCTCGTGTCCGGTTGGGACTCTACTTGGCGTGGAAGGCAAGCTAGGCAATATGGATATGTATATCTCCTCCTTTGTAACCGACCTTGTGTCACCCTAGCCCTTTCCGGTCTCTATATAAACCGGAGGGTTTTAGTCCATAGGACAACACACAATCATACCATAGGCTAGCTTCTAGGGTTTAGCCTCTCTGATCTCGTGGTAGATCTACTCTTGTACTACCCATATCATCAATATTAATCAAGCAGGACGTAGGGTTTTACCTCCATCAAGAGGGCCCGAACCTGGGTATATAAAACTTCGTGTCCCCTACCTCCTGTTACCATCCGCCTAGAAGCACAGTTCGGGACCCCCTACCCGAGATCCGCCGGTTTTGACACCGACAGAGCCCCCGCCGAGTGCACCGCACGGTCAACATGAGCATGATTTAGCTCTACCATCGGACAGTGTTCGGGAGACGGCACCAGCAACCGCTCCGACCCTCAATTCGGAGCCAATTGCGCCATCCATGGACGGGTGGATAGACCCCGCCACGGAAGCCGCATTCTCAGCGGCGATCGAGCCGAGTATCGACCTTACCCTTCACGAGAGCCGTGACGCCAAACTGCCGGATTCTTCCCTGGCCACGGACTCCGAACCGCCTACGCCCGTGCCTATCGAATCCGACTGGGCGCCGATCATGGAGTTCACCTCCACTGATATCTTTCAGCACTCGCCCTTTGGCGACATACTTAACTCATTAAGGTCTCTCTCCTTGTCAGGAGAGTCCTGGCCGAACTATGTCCGGCAGGATTGGGATGCGGATGACGAAGAAATGCGCCGCCCACCCACCACCCACTTAGTAGCCACTATCAACAATTTGACCGACATGCTCGACTTCGACTCCGAAGACATCGACGGTATGGACGACGATGCAGGAGACGAACAAGAACCACTACCCACAGGGCACTGGACAGCCACCTCATCATATGATATATATATATATATATATATATATATATATATATATATATGGTGGACACACCCAAAGAAGGCAATGGTGATGGGACAGCGAAGGATGACCCCTCCAAGAAGCAACCCAAGCGCCGACGTCAGCGGCACCGCTCTAAGTCTCGCCAAGGGCAAAGCGGTGATACCGGCACAGGAGATAATAGCACTCTGGACAGTGCCAAAGATGACGACAATCCCCTCCAGCAAGATTTAGAGCAGGAGGCTGGGGAAGCCAGCCCTCCCGAGAGAGTGGCAGATGGAGAGGCGAAGGATGATAATCACATGCCTCCCTCCGAAGACGAGGCAAGCCTCGACGATGACAAATTTGTCGCGCCTGAGGATCCCATCGAGCAAGAGCGCTTCAAGCGCCGGCTTATAGCCACGGCAAATAGCCTTAAGAAAAAGCAACAACAGCTTCAAGCTGATCAAGACTTGCTAGCTGACAGATGGACTGAAGTCCTTGCGGCCGAGGAATATGAACTCGAACGCCCCTCCAAGAGTTACCCAAAGTGCAGATTGCTACCCCGACTGGAGGAGGAAGCATTAAAACCTACATCTCCAGTGTATGATGTGGCTGATCGGCCACCTCGTGGCCACGACAGAGAGGCATTTCAGCCAAAAGCTCAGCCCGCACCCCGACGGCACTCAAATAAAAATGTCAAGGCACGGGGAAACACGCTAGACCTGCGAGACGTATTGGAGCAAAAAGCAAAACACGCAAGATCAGTCTACGGATCACGAGGGCGCGCCATTACGCGAGACGATAACCGTCACGCCGGATACAGTAAAAGTAAATCCGGCCGGGCTGAACACAGTGGACAAGACTTATTTGAGTTGCGTCGCGATATAGCCCAGTACAGAGGCGCCGCACAACCCCTATGCTTCACAGACGAAGTAATGGATCAACAAATCCCAGAGGGTTTCAAACCCATAAATATCGAATCATACGACGGTACAACAGATCCTGCGGTATGGATCGAGGACTTCCTCCTGCACATCCACATGGCCCGCGGTGACGATCTACACGCCATCAAATACCTCCCACTCAAACTCAAAGGACCAGGTCGGCATTGGCTCAACAGCCTGCCAGCGGAATCCATTGGCTGTTGGGAAGATCTGGAAGCCGCATTCCTCGACAACTTCCAGGGCATTTATGTGCGACCACTAGATGCCGATGACTTGAGCCACATAATTCAGCAGCCAGAGGAATCGGCCAGGCAATTCTGGACATGGTTCCTGACAAAGAAAAATTCAAATCGTCGACTGTCTGGATGCAGAGGCCCTAGAAGCTTTTGAGCACAACATCTGCGACGAGTGGCTCACCCGGCACCTTGGCCAGGAAAAGCCAAAATCTATGGCAGCCCTCACGACACTCATGACCCGCTTTTGCGTGGGAGAGGACAACTGGCTGGCTCGCAGCAATAACATATCGAAGAACCATGGTACTTCAAATACCAAGGATAGCAATGGTAGGTCACGTTGCAAGAAACACAAGCGCCACACCAACAGCGACAATACCGAGGATACGCAGTCAATGAGGGATTCAAAGGCTCTAAACCCGGTCAGCGGAAAAATCCATTCAAAAGAAGCACTCCGGGCCCGTCCAGTTTGGACCGTATACTCGATCGCTCATGTCAAATACACGGCACCCCCGACAAGCCAGCCAACCACACCAACAGGGAATGTTGGGTGTCGGTGTCAAAACCGGCGGATCTTGGGTAGGGGGTCCGGAACTGTGCGTCTAGGCCGGATGGTAATAGGAGGCAGGGGACACGATGTTTTACCCAGGTTCGGGCCCTCTTGATGGAGGTAAAACCCTACGTCCTGCTTGATTAATATTGATGATATGGGTAGTATAAGAGTAGATCTACCACGAGATCAGAGAGGCTAAACCCTAGAAGCTAGCCTATGGTATGATTGTATGTTGTGGTTATTGTCCTACGGACTAAAACCCTTCGGTTTATATAGACACCGGAGAGGGTTAGGGTTACACAAGGTCGGTTACAAAGGAGGAGATATCCATATCCGTGTTGCCTAGCTTGCCTTCCATGCCAAGTAGAGTCCTATCCAGACACGAGACGAAGTCTTCAATCTTGTATCTTCATAGTCTAACAGTCCGGCCAATGGAGATAGTCCGGCTGTCCGGAGACCCCTAATCTAGGACTCCCTCAGTAGCCCCTGAACCAGGCTTCAATGACGATGAGTCCGGTGCGCAGTATTGTCTTCGGCATTGCAAGGCGGGTTCCTCCTCCGAATACATCACAGAAGAATTTGAATATGAGGATAGTCTCCGACCCAGCAACATAAGTTCCACATACTTCCGTAGAGAGAATAATATTTTCGCAAATCTAATTTGCTGACTTGTTTTATCAGCATGACGTTATGTCATGGCCCGGTGATTATTCGAACCGTTTCCTTTAACTAGCCCCGCACATAATGCGAGGCAGTTTTTTGACACGTCTTGTCAAAGCAGAGATCGTGTCCCCTTAGTACAGGATTCATCAATACGGGCGTGGGTAACCCCATCGCGCCATCGATTATGGCGCTTGGGGGATGAGCGAGTTTTACCAGGCAAGTGGGGACTCTTAGTTTCGTCCTCCCATATAAAGGGATAAGGATTCACCTTTCTGTCCACGCCTTCTTCCTCCTTTGCTCATCCGTTTTCGCACACTCGAGCTCCAGCGCCCAAGTCCGCACTTCCCACCTCCACCTTCTCCAACCATGTCCGGAGCAGGAGGCAGGTGGATGGTCTCCTCCATCACGGATGGAGACATCAAGAAGCTGAGGAGAGCTGAATACCTGCCCGACGACATCGCACACCGGCTCCCAGATGAGGGGCAGCTCATTCCCACCCCCAGGCCCTATGAGAGGGTAGTGTTCCTCACCCATTTCCTCCGCGGACTGGGATTCCCTCTCCATCCGTTCGTCCGGGGGCTCATGTTCTATTACGGCCTGGATTTCCACGATCTGGCCCCGAACTTCATCCTCAACATCTCGGCATTTATTGTCGTGTGCGAGGCCTTCCTCCGCATCAAGCCCCACTTCGGCTTATGGTTGAAGACCTTCAATGTCAAGCCGAAGGTTGTGCGTGGGCGCCAGGCGGAGTGCGGAGGTGCCATGGTGGGCAAGATGCCCAACGTAACATGGCTCGAGGGCTCCTTTATGGAAACCATAAAGGGGTGGCAATCGGGGTGGTTCTACATCACCGGGCTGCGCGACCCTGCATGGGCAGCGGCCCCCGAGTTCCGATCTGGCATCCCCACGCGGATCACTTCCTGGAAAGAGAAGGGCCTGTCCTGGGGTAGTCTGGGAGAGCTAACCGGACTCCAAACATGTATTCAAAACATGGTGAACAAGAAGCTCAAACTTGTCAATGTGGTCCGGGTCATGCTCCACCGCCGTATCCTCCCGTGCCAACAACGGGAGTTCAACTTGTGGGAGTTCGACTCGGCGCAGCACCGAACTCTGAACAGGCTCTTCGACACAACTCACGAAGATGCCTGGAGGGTGCTGTTCAAAAGCACCGAGGTCCCCCTCCTATTACTGAGGATCGCGGATTCAGTGCGAAGCGCCAAGCCAGTGCGGTAAGCAGCTTCACCTTTCACAGGATACTTATTTTTTATAGATTGACTCCATGCGGAATCTAAACTCCCATACCTTTGACAGGACTGGCTGGAGACGGCCGGACAGATCGACTATCCGGCTCCTTTGCCCGAAGGCCCCGCAGACGCTCTTCTGGCGAAGATGCTGACTCCGGCCCCTTATACGGTGCCGGAGAAGATCAAGAAGGCCAAGGGAACCTGAAAGAGTTCCTGACGCCAGGCGTCGTCGGACTCACCGTTCGATGACTCTGCGGCGCACTCTTCCCCCGAAGACGAGGAAGAAGAAGAAGATGCTCCCCCACCGGCTGGGGGAGATAAGAAAAGGAAGGCCGCCCCAACTGGGGGGGGCGAAGGGTCCAAGAAGGGAAGGACTCTCCTTCCGGACAGTTCCACCGCCGCCGACGAAGGCGAATACGAGTGGTTGCCCAGGGCCAAGCCCCCCAGGAGATCGTAAGTATTCAGATACCAGAGTAACTCATAGAATTCCTTTGTCGCAGTGTTTTCCCTAACGCCGAACATAATTATGCAGGCCGCCACGAGCCAGTATCGATGTATCATCGGACGGCTCCCTGGGCTCGTCGGACATGGATAGCGATCCAGTCCCGACCGCCACCTCCCCTCATCCTGCCGACGACACCGAGGTGCTATCTCAAGAGGCACCGGACCGAGGGGAGACAGTCCAGGAGGCGCCTCAAGGCGACCTTCCGGACTCTGGGGCCCCTGAGACTCTGAGTTCGGCCCTCAGCCGAACACCGCGCCAGAACCTCCAGCGGTTCCAGGCTTGGGCAGGCGGCCTCCTTCTAAGAGGGGCAATACGCCTGTGCCGGTGACCTCTGTCCATCCAAAGGCGCCAAATAATCTGTTGGAAGCGCTTCGCAGCACTTCCATCGACGAGGAGCACCGTACTGTTATGAGTGCGGTGGTCCAGAAGGTTCAGTCCACCAAGAGCGGGTTGACTGAAGCCTGTGCCAGCCTTCTAACAGGCTTCGAGGTAGGTGTTTTAAAATGTAGTAGAAATATTACCGCATAGATAGTAGCCTCTGATGCTTTGTTCAGTGTTCACAAAGAAAAGCCGAACAGAGGATCAAATAATATCGCAGGAGTCTAATATAAGTATGTCAATATGCATATGCACGCTTCGCTGCTGGCGTCCGCCGCACTGACTGCGGAGGTCGCCGTACTGAAGCACAACCTCGAGGGGTCCAGGAAAGAGCTCGGCCTTGCCAAGAGGCAGCTCGAGGAGAACAATAGTAAGTAATACCTTGTCTATAGATATGTATATATAAAAGAAGACGCGATTGCAAAATGACAGGATCATCGTATATTTGCCAGGGGCCACGACCGAGGTGGCGACCCTGAAGCAAGCGCTAACCAAGGCCGAAGATAAAGCAGCCAAGGAGCGCACCGAGCGAGAGAAGCATGAGGCTTGGGTGGGCGAGGTGCAGCAAGAGCTCCAGGCTCTCGTGGCGAAGCACGAGGCGTTGGAGCTTGACTCAAAGACGCGGGAGTCTGAGCTTGCCGCGACCCTCGAGAGCGCAAAGAGTGCCAAGGCCGAATCCCAAAAGGCCCTCCAGGAGATCGACGCAATGAAGAAGATAGCGGCGGGTAAGGCTTTCTATATGCAAAGCAAGCATGTAAAAGTATATTACCGATTACTTACCCGAATCCGGAGCTCTCGAGGAGCATTCGCAGATTTGCCCCACAGTGTGTCCGATGCCGCACAATTTTACCGGGCCGAGGATGGAAGCTCAATGGAGAAGTTGTTCTGGTCTCAGTATGCTGAGGCCGAACACCCGGTGCCAATGAGCGACCAACTGAAGCAGATGGTTGAGCTACATAAGGCGGCCGATCAGGCCATGAAGGGCTTTATAGTCCGGTTGTGGCCTGGCGACGCCCTTCCGAACAGCTTCTTTGACCTAGTGAGGCGGCTTGTGGATGCCTGCCCGCGGCTGGAGGTCGTCAAACGATCTGTCTGCATTGAGGGTGTACGCCGGGCTATCGCCCGCGTGAAATTGCAGTGGGTCAAGCTAGACGCCGTGAAGCTGATCAAGGAGGGGCCGCCGGAGGGCAAGGAGCACCGCCACCCCGAGATGTACTACGAGGGTGTTCTGCCGGGTGCCCGTCTCATAGCGGACGAGTGTTCAAAAGATGTAATATTTGAGTGAGACTTGCTCGTTTTATCCTGTATTTATGAAAACTTGTTTCATATGCGCTATGCAACGCTTGTTTGAATATAAAATATTACCTTCTGTTTGGCCATTTATCAATCTGAGAGATGGCTAGTCCTCGGCTTCTGCCCCCATGCCACGAGTGCTGGGGTGTTTGGGATAAACCTGAGCACTCTTGTTCCCATGTTTGGGTCCTTCGAGGGAGGTGCTCAGCACAACGAACAAGGCAACCGGACTAATAATGCTTTATCACTCTCACTTAGCCATAGAATTCTATAATTTTAAATTTCAGCGAAGCCCCTGGTATTCGGAAGGCCGAATTTGGGGCGCGATACACGCCTTTAAGCCGGACAGGGCCGGCCCCTCGCTCTAAGCGGCATAAGTCTTTAGGGACTCGAAAACCTCGCCGAACAGCGACCAGTCTCTCGCCTTATCATGACAGTCAGTTTTAGCTTTCTCTACTGAGGTGCTAAACCTAGCAGAACCGGGGCACAATCGCAGTAGTTCTCCTAGCGCTACCTTAGACGACAGAGCGGAACGTAAGGTACCAAAACATAGGAGCCGGGCAAACCCAACATTTGACCAAAGACATGATTCGGAGCTGATGCATATAATGCTATAAGTTCGGGGTGCCGCACTTGTGAAAGTGTTCGGACTTTTCACACCGTATTGTGGGGTACGTAAGCCCCTGGTGTATTGGTCGTACCAAAGTGTGCGGTTGCAAGGCATCATTAATGAACACATAGATATATATATATATATAACAAGAATGCAATAATAGTCGTAATGTTATGCATTGTTTATTCAAAAAATTGTGTTAAAGCAGAGTGATACAGATAGTGCGATAAGCAAAGAGTAGGACTATGTCCCTTCCAAGGGCAAGCTGAGGAATGATATTAAATCGAATATTTCGCTCGTTACTATAATCCACCTGGAAATTCCGTGCTATGACGTAGCTGTCTGCCTCCTTGGTTGCTGCATCTTGTGTTCGGTAATAGTGCTGCCGGACAGTGTTTCCAGAGATTAATGTCCTGAAAAAAAGAAAAATAACCAAACTGGAAGCCCCTAGTGCGGTTTAAGCCGCGTCTTGGGGCGTGCCGCAGTTGTGCCCCCCTCCCCACTTGTGCCCATGGTATTTGTAAAGCGTAATTATGTGCGCGGAGCACGAGTTTCACCGTTGGGCTGGGATTGGGGGGTGTCCGCCGCATTGCTACGCGAGCTCAGATCGCGCCAGGCGGTCTATTTGCCGATTGCTCCGAGCGCGGTTGAAGGTGTCCGGGTCTTGAAACGCCGAACTGGTGGATTGCCTTGAGAGGCTGTTTTGCACTTCTGCTGTGAGGGCCGCAGTGTGCTCCTCTATTCAGAGAGAGCGCTCTGTGTTTCCATTGACTGTAATAACCCCGCGAGGTCCTGGCATCTTGAGCTTGAGGTATGCATAATGCGGTACCGCATTGAATCTCGCAAATGCGGTTCGCCCGAGCAGTGCATGATAACCACTGCGGGACTATATCGAAGATTAACTCTTCGCTTCGGAAGTTATCCAGGGATCCGAAGACCACTTCCAGTGTAATAGAGCCTGTGCAATGGGCCTCTACACCTGGAATGACGCCTTTAAAGGTCGTTTTTGTGGGTTTGATCCTTGAGGGGTCTATACCCATTTTGCGCACTGTGTCCTGATAAAGCAGGTTCAGGCTACTGCCGCCATCCATAAGGACTCGAGTGAGGTGAAATCCGTTAATGATTGGGTCTAGGACCAGTGCGGCGAATCCTCCATGACGGATACTAGTGGGGTGGTCCCTGTGATCAAAGGTGATCGGACAGGAGGACCAAGGGTTGAACTTTGGGGCGACTGGCTCCAACGCATATACGTCCCTGAGCGCACGCTTCCGCTCCCTCTTGGGGATGTTGGTTGCATATATCATGTTCACCGTCCGCACTTGAGGGGAAACCTCTTATGTCCTCCGGGGTGCGGCTGCCGGGGCTCCTCCTCGTCATCGCTATGTGGCCCCTTGTCCTTGTTTCCGGCAATTAACTTGCCGGCCTGCTTGAACACCCAACAATCCCTGTTGGTGTGATTGGCTGGCTTGTCTGGGTGCCGTGTATTTGACACGAGCGATCAAGTATACGGTCCAAGCTGGACGGACCTGGCATACTTTGTTTGAATGGCTTTTTCCGCTGACTGGGTTTAGAGCCTTTGAATCCGGCATTGACTGCCGTATCCTCGGTATTTTCGATGTTAATGCGGCGCTTATGTTTGTTGCGAAGTGACCTGCTATTGTCGTCCTTGGTATCGGAGGTACCATGGTTCTTTGATATGTTATTACTGCGAGCCAGCCAACTGTCTTCTCCCGCACAAAAGCGGGTCATGAGCGTCGTGAGAGCTGCCATAGATTTCAGCTTTTCCCGACTAAGGTGCCGGGCTAGCCACTCGTCACGGGTGTTGTGTCTGAAAGCCGCTAAGGCCTCTGCATCCGGACAGTCGATGATTTGATTTTTCTTTGTAAGGAACCAAGTCCAGAATTGTATGGCCGACTCTTCTGGCTGCTGAATTATGTGGCTCAAGTCATCGGCGTCTGGTGGTCGCACGTAAGTGCCCTGAAAGTTGTCGAGGAATGTGGCTTCCAGATCTTCCCAACAGCTAATGGAGTCCGCTGGCAAGCTGTTAAGCCAATGCCGCGCTGGTCCTTTGAGCTTTAGTGGGAGGTATTTGATGGCGTGTAAGTCATCACCGCGGGCCATGTGGATGTGGAGGAGGAAATCCTTGATCCATACTGCGGGATCTGTTGTGCCATCGTATGATTCAATATTGACAGGTTTGAAACCTTCTGGGAATTGATGATCCATTAATTCGTCTGTGAAGCATAAGGGGTGTGCGGTGCCTCTGTATTGGGCTATATCGCGACGCAGCTCGAATGGGTCTTGCCCGCTGTGTTCGGCCCGACCGGATTTTCTTTTACTGTATCAGGCGTGACGTTTAACGTCTCGCAGAGTTGTGCGCCCTCGGGATCCTTAGATCGATCTTGCATGCTTTGCTTTGTCCTCCAGTATGTCTCGCAGGTGTGGCATATCTCCCCATGCCTTTTTATTTGAATGGCGTCGGGGTGGAGGCTGAGTTTTTGGCTGGAATGCCTCTCTATCGCGGCCACGAGGTGGCCGATAAGCCGTATCATACGCTTCTTCCTCCAGTCGGGGTAGTAACCTGCACTTTGGGTAATTCTTGGAGGGGCGCTCGAGTTTATATTCCTCGGCCGCGAGGACTTCAGTCCATCCGTCAGCTAGCAGATCTTGATCAGCTTGAAGCTGCTGCTGCTTTTTCTTTAGGCTATTTTTCGTGGCCATAAGACGGTGCTTGAAGCGCTCTTCTTAGACGGGATCCTCTGGTACGACGAATTCCTCGTCACCGAGGCTTGCCTCGTCTTCGGAGGGGGCATGTAATTGTCATCCTCCTCCTCTCCGTCTGCCACTCTCTCAGGAGGGCTGGCTCCTCCATCCTCCTGCTCTAAATCTTGCTGGAGGGGATTGTTGTTGTCTTCGGCACTATCCGGAGTGTTATTATCTCCCGTGCCGGTATCACCACTTTTGCTTTGGCGGGACTTAGAGCGGCGCCACCGACATCGGCGCTTGGGTTGCTTCTTGGAGGGGTCATCCTCCGTTATCTCGTCGCCATTGCCTTCTTTGGGTGTATCCACCATGTATATGTCATATGACGAGGTGGCTTTCCAGCGCCCTATAGGCGATGGTTCATGTTCGTCTCCTACATCGTCGTCCATACCGTTGATGTCTTCGGAGTCGAAGTTGAGCATGTCGATTAAATCATCGACAGCGGCTACGAAGTGGGTGGTGGGTGGGCGTCGAATTTCTTCGTCGTCCGCATCCCAATCCTGTTGGCCATAGTCCGTCCAGGGCTCTCCTGACAAAGAGAGAGATTTTAGTGAATTCATAATGTCGCCGAAGGGCGAGTGCTGAAAGATATCTGCGGCGGTGAATTCCATGATCGGCGCCCAATCGGATTCGATTGGCAGGGGCGCGGATGGTTCGGAGTCCGGAAAAGAGTCCGGCACCTTGGGGTCACGGGCTTCGCAGAGGATTAGGCTGGTGTTCGGCCCGATCGCCGTTGAGACTGCAACTCCTGAGGCGGTGTCTAGCCACCCATCCTCGATTGGCGCAGTTGGCTCCGAGCTAAGGGTCGGAGCTGATGCGGGCGCGACCTCTGGGGTACTGTTCGGCGGCAGACCTAGGTTATACCCATCGTGACAGGGCAGCGCGCCCGGCTGTGGCTCGAACCCATCGAAGATCAAGTCTCCGCGGATGTTGGCCATGTAGTTCAAACTTCCAAATCTGACCTAATTGCCAGGGGCATAGCTTTCAATCTGCTCCAGATGGCCAAGCGAATTAGCCTGCACTGCAAAGCCGCCGAATACGAAGATCTGTCCGGGGAAAAAATTCTTACCTTGGAGGCATCGAGCCTAACGGCGACGACACAGAGGAACTCTCAATGAAAGCACCAATGTCGGTGTCAAAACCGGCGGATCTCGGGTAGGGGGTCCCGAACTGTGCGTCTAGGCTGGATGGTAACAGGAGGCAGGGGACACGATGTTTTACCCAGGTTCGGGCCCTCTTGATGGAGGTAAAACCCTACGTCCTGCTTGATTAATATTGATGATATGGGTAGTACAGGAGTAGATCTACCACGAGATCAGAGAGGCTAAACCCTAGAAGCTAGCCTATGGTATGATTGTATGTTGTGGTTGTTGTCCTACGGACTAAAACCCTTCGGTTTATATAGACACCGGAGAGGGTTAGGGTTACACAAGGTCGGTTACAAAGGAGATATCCATATCCGTGTTGCCTAGTTTGCCTTCCACACCAAGTAGAGTCCTATCCGGACACGGGACGAATCTTCAATCTTGTATCTTCATAGTCTAACAGTCCGGCCAATGGAGATAGTCCGGCTGTCCGGAGACCCCCTAATCCAGGACTCCCTCATTGGGTGTTCAAGCAGGCTAGCAAGTTAAATGCTGAAAATTAAGATAAGGGGTTACATAGCGATGACGAGGAGGAGCCCCAGTCGTCGAACACTGGAGGACAGAAGAGGTTCCCCCCACAAGTGCGGACGGTGAACATGATATACGCAACCCACATCCCCAAGAGGGAGCAGAAGCGTGCGCTAAGGGACGTATATGCATTGGAGCCAGTCGCCACAAAGTTCAACCCATGGTCCTCCTGTCCGATCACCTTCGATCGCAGGGACCACCCCACTAGTATCCGTCATGGCGGATTCGTCGCACTGGTCCTAGACCCAATCATCGACGGATTTCACCTCACTCAAGTCCTTATGGACGGCGGGAGCAGCCTGAACCTGCTTTATCAGGACACAGTGTGCAAAATGGATATAGACCCCTCAAGGATCAAACCCTCAAAAACGACCTTCAAAGGCGTCATACCAGGTGTAGAGGCCCATTGCACATGCTCAGTCACACAGGAAGTGGTCTTCGGATCCCCGGATAACCTCCGAAGCGAGGAGTTAATCTTTGATATAGTCCCGTTCTGCAGTGGCTATCACGCACTGCTCGGGTGAACCGCATTTGCAAGATTCAATGCGGTGCCACATTATGCATACCTCAAGCTCAAGATGCCAGGACCTCGGGGGGTCATCACAGTCAATGGAAACACTGAGCGCTCTCTCCGCACGGAGGAGCACACTGCAGCCCTCACAGCAGAATAACAAAGCAGCCTCTTCAGGCAATCCACCAGTTCGGTGATTAAACACCTGGACACCGTCAATCGCGCCCGGAGTAATCTGCAACAAGACCGCCTGGCACGTTCCGAGATCGCATAGCAATGCGGCCCCCACCCCAGTCCCAGCCAAACGGAGAAATCCGTGCCATGTGTACATAATTACGCATTGAAAATACCATGGGCGTAGGTGGGGGGGGGGGGGGGCGGCACGACTACGGCACGCCCCAAAACGCGGCTCAACCACACCAGGGGCTTCCTGCTTTGTTATTTTTTCTCTCTTTCAGGACATTACTCTCTGCAAACCCCGTCCGGCAGTACGATTGCCGACACACGATACAACAACCAAGGAGGCAGAAAGCTACGTCGCACCATGGAATTCCTAGGTGGTCTCTGATAACGAGTGAAATACCCGCTTTAAGTACCATTCCTCAGCTTGCCCTTGGAGGGGACATGTCAAATAGTCATACTTTTTGCTTATCGCACTACTTGTATCATTCTGCTTCGACGCACCTTTTTTAAACAATGCATAGCACTAGACTATTACCACATTCTTTATTCCTTTATATATATATATATATGTTCATTCATGACATTCAGCACCTGTACACTCTGGTACGGCCAATACGCCAGGGGCATAAGAGTACCACATAATACGGCATGAGAAGTCCAAACACTTTCGACAGTGCGACACCCCGAACTTATAGCATTATATGCATCAGCTCCGAATCATGTCTTGGGTCAACAGTTGGGTTTGCCCGGCTCCCATGTTTTGGTACCTTACGTTCCGCTATATCGGCTAAGGTAGCACTGGGAGAACTACTGCGATTGTGCCCCGGTTCATCTGGGCAAGCACCTCAGTAGAGAAAGCTAAAACTGACTGCCATGATAAGGCGAGAGCTGGTCGCTGTTCGAGAGGTTTCGAGTCCCTAAAGACTTATGCCGCTTAGGGCGAGGAGTCGGCTTTGTCCGGCTTAGGCGTGTATAGTGCCCCAAATTCGGCCTTCCGAATACTAGGGGCTTCGCCAAAATTTAAAATTGTAGACTTCTATGGCTAAGTGAGAGTGATAAAGCATTATAGTCCGATTGCCATGTTCGTTGCGCTGAGCACCTCCCTCGAAGGACCCAACAATGGGAAAAAGAGTGCTCAGATTTATCCCAAACACCCCAGCACTCGTGGCATGGGGGCAGAAGCCGACGAGTGGCCATCTCACAGATTTGATAAACAGCCACACAGAAGGGAATATTTTAAATTCAAACAAGCGTTGCATAGCGAACATGAACAAGTTTTCATAATACAGGATCACACGCACAAGTTCATTCAAAAATTACATCCTTCACACACTCGTCTGCCACAAGACGGGCACCCTTCAGGACACCCTCATAATACATTTCAGGGTGGCGATGCTCCTTGCCCTGCGGTGGCCCCTCCTTCACCAGCTTCTCGGCATCCATCTTGGCCCAGTGCACCTTCACACGGGTAAAAGCCCGGCGTGCACCTTCGATGCAGATGGGCCGCTTTATGACTTCCAGCCGTGGGCAGGCATCCACAAGCCGCCTCACCAGGCCGAAGTAGCTGTTGGGAAGGGAGTCGCCAGGCCACATCCGGACTATAAGGCCCCTCATGGCCTATTCGGCCGCCTTGTGCAGCTCGACCAGTTGCTTCAGCTGGTCGCTCACAGGCATCGGGTGTTCGGTCCTAGTATACTGAGACCAGAACAACTTCTCCGTCGAGCTTCCCTCCTCGGCCTGGTAGTATTTTGCGGCATCCGACACACTGCAGGGCAAATCTGTGAATGCTCCTAGAGAGCTTCGGACTCGGGTAAGTAACAAGTAATTTACTTTCACATTCTTGCTTTGCATAATGAATGCCTTACCCGCCGCTATCATCCTCATCGCCTCAATTTTCTAGAGGGCCTTTTGGGCTTCAGCCTTGGCATGCTTTGTGCTCTCGAGGGCCGCGGCAAGCTCGACTCTCGCGTCTTCGAGTCAAGCTCCAAAGTCTCATGCTTCTTCATGAGACCCTGGAGCTCTTGCTGCACCTCGCCCACTCATGCCTCTTGTTTTTCTCGCTCGGTGCGCTCCTTGGCCGCTTTGTTTTCGGCCTCGGACAGTGCTTGCTTCAGGGTCGCCACGTCGGTCGTGGCCCCTGGCACATCCATGATAATCCTATCATTTTGCAACCGCATCTTTTATATATATATATAGACAAGGTATTACTTACCTTTGTTCCCCTCGAGCTGCCTCTTGGCAAGGCCGAGCTCTTTCTTGGACCACTCGAGGTTCTGCTTCAGTGCGGCGACCTCCGCCATTAGTGCGGCAGAGGTCAGCAGCGAAGCCTGCATACGCATATAGACCTACTTGTATTAGACTCCTGCAGATATTATTTGATCCTCTATTCGGCTTTTCTTTGTGAACACCAAACAGAGCATCAGGGGCTACTGTCTATGCGGTAATATTTTCCTATATTTTAAACACTTACCTCAAAGCCTGTTAAAAGGCTGGCACATGCTTCAATCAGTCCGCTCTTGGCGGACTGAACCTTCTTGATCACCGCACTCATAATAGTGCGATGCTCTTCGTCGATGGAAGCGCTGCAAAGCGCTCCCAGTAGGTTGTCCGGTGCCTCTGGATGGATAAAGGTCACCGGCACGGGCGGCTTGCCCCTCTTGGAAGGGGGCCGCCTGCCGGAGTCCGGAACCACTGGAGGTTTCGGTGTGGTGTTCGGCTGAGGGCCGAACTTGGAGCCCTTGGGAGTCTTGATCCCTTTGCGCCTGGAGTCCGGAAGGTCGCCTTGAGGCACCTCAAGGAATATCTCCCCCCGGCTCGGTGCCCCTTGAGACAATACCTCGACATTGTCCGTAGGGCAAGGAGAGGAGGCGGTTGGAAGTGTATCACTATTCATATCCGACGAGTCCAAGGAACCGCCCAACGAGGATACGTCGATACGGGCTCGGGGCGGACTGCATGATCATATTCGGCGTTAGGGAAAGCAGTGCAATAAAAGTATGCCATGAGTTACTCTGTTATCCGAATACTTACGACTTCGCCAAGGGCTTGGCCCTGAGTAACCACTCGTCTTCGCTGTCGGCGGCGGTGGTGGAACAATCCGGAAGGAGAGTCCTTCCCTTCTTGGACCCTTCGGCCTCCCGGGTTGGGGCGACCTTCCTTTTCTTGTCTCCCCCGGCTGGAGGGGGAGAACCGTCATCTTCCTCCTCCTCGTTTTCACGGGAGGAGTGCGTCTCGGAGTTATCGGACGATGAGTCCGATACCACCTGGCGTCGGGAACTCTTTCACGTTCCCGTGGCCTTCTTCTTGATCTTCTTCTCCGGCACCTAATAAGGAGACGGAGTCCGCATCTCCGTTAGGAGAGCGTCTGCAGGGTCTTCGGGCAGAGGGCCGGACAGTCAATCTGCTCCGATGTCTCCACCCAATCCTGTCAAAGGCTTGGGAGCTCAGACCCCGCACATGGTTAAACTATGGAAAATAAATACCCTACGAGGTGTACAGAACTTACCGGATTCGCAGGGCGCGTCATGCTTAGCCCGCGATCCTTGGTAAGAGGAGGGGGTACCTCGGCTCCCTTGAACAACACCTTCTAGACGTCCTTATGCGTCATGTCGAAGAGCTCGCATAGAGTCTGGTGCTGGGCCAGGTCGAACTCCCATAAGTTGAAAGCCCGTCGTCGACACGGGAGGATCCAGTGGAAGAGCATGACCTGGACTATGTTGACAAGCTTGAGTTTCTTGCCTATCATGTTCCGGAGACACTTCTGGAGTCTGTCCAGCTCCACCGATGAGCCCCAGGACAGGCCCATCTCCTTCCAGGAAGTGAGCCGTGTGGGGATTCCAGATTGAAACTCGGGGGCCGCCACCCAGTTGGTGTCACCCGGCTCGGTGATGTAGAACCACCCTAATTGCCACCCCTTTATGGTCTCCACGTAGGAGCCCTCAAGCCATGTAACGTTGGGCATTTTGCCCACCATGGCTCTGCCGCATTCCGCTTGTTGGCCGCTTACTACCTTCGGTTTGACACTGAAGGTCTTTAGCCACACGCCGAAGTGGGGCTGGATGCGGAGGAAAGCCTCGGACACGACGATGAACGCCGAGATGTTGAGGATGAAATTCGGGGCCAGATCATGGGAGTCCAGCCCATTATAGAACATAAGGCCGCGTACGAATGGATGGAGGGGAAACCCCAGTCCCTGGACGAAGTGGGTGAGGAAAACCACCCTTTCGTAAGGTTCCGGGGTAGGGACGATCTACCCCGCGGCTGGTAGCCGGTGCGCGATATTTGTAGCTAAGTATCCGGCCCCGCGTAGCTTTTTGATGTCTCCCTCCGTAACGGAGGAGACCATCCACTTGCCTCTCGCTTAGGACATGTTTGGAGAGGGTTGAGGAGAAGGATGTGGACTTGGGCGCTGGAGCTCGAGTGCGCGAGAATGGATGAGCAAGGAGGAAGAAGGCGTGGGTAGAAAAAGGTGAACCCTTATCCCTTTATAAGGGCGGACGAAACTATGCGCCCCCACCAGCCTGGTAAAACTCGCTTATCCCCAAGCGCCTTAATTGTTGGCGCGGTTGGGTTACCCACGTCCGTATTGATGGGAGTCCCGTAATAAGGGGACACGATCTCTGCTTCGACAAGACGTGCCAAGGAAACCGCCTCGCGAAACACGCTGAGGTTGGTTGTGAAAAACGATTCGAATGGTGACCTGGCTGTGGTGTGATGTCACACTGGGGAATGCGTCGGCAGATTAGATTTGTGAAAATATTATTCTCTCTATGGTTGTATGTGGAACTTTTTTGCAGAGCCGGACACGATCCTCGTGTTCAAAATCTTCTATGAAGTATTCGGAGGAGGAACCCGCCTTGCAATGCCGAAGACAATCTGCGCGCTGGACTCATCGTCATTGAAGCATGGTTCAGGGGCTACTGAGGGAGTCCTGGATTAGGGGGTATCCGGACAAACGGATTATATCCTTTGGCCGGACTGTTGGGCTATGAAGATACAAGATTGAAGACTTCGTCCCGTGTCCGGATGGGATTCTCCTTGGCGTGGAAGGCAAGCTTGGCAATACGGTTATGTAGATCTCCTTCCTTGTAACCAACTCTGTGTAACCCTAGCCCCCTCCGGTGTCTATATAAACCGGAGGGTTTAGTCCGTAGGACGAACAACAACAATCATACCATAGGCTAGCTTCTAGGGTTTAGCCTCTTCGATCTCGTGGTAGATCAACTCTTGTACTATTCATATTATCAACAACAACCAAGCAGGACGTAGGGTATTACCTCCATCAAGAGGGCCTGAACATGGGTAAACATCATGTCCCTGCCTCCTGTTACCATCCGCCTAGACGCACAGTTCGGGACCCCCTACCCGAGATTCGCCGGTTTTGACACCGACAAAGATCTTTATCGGTCGAACCGTAATGACAACATACATTATTCCTTTTTTCCATCGGTATGTTACTTGACCGAGATTTGATCGTTGGTATCTACATACCTAGTTCAATCTCGTTACCAGCAAGTCTCTTTACTCGTTTCGTAATACATCATCCTGCAACTAAATCATTAGTCACTTTGCTTGCAATGCTTTTTATGATGTGCATTACCGAGAGAGCCCGCAGATACCTCTTCGATACTCAGAGTAAAAAATCCTAATCTCGATCTGTGCCAACCTAACAAAACACCTTCAGAGATACCTATAGAGCATCTTTATAATCATCCAGTTTACGTTGTGACGTTTTATAGCACACAAGGCATTCCTCCAGTATCCGGGAGTTGCATAATCTCATAGTCGAAGGAATATGTATTTGACATGAAGAAAGCAATAGCAATAAAACGGAACGATCATAATGCTAAGCTAACGGATGGGTCTTGTCCATCACATCATTCTCTTGATTTTTTGATCCCGTTATCAAATGGCAACTCATGTCCATGGTTAGGAAACCTTAACCATCTTTGATCAATGAGCTAGTCTAGTAGAGGCTCACTAGGGACACGGTGTTTGTTTATGTATTCACACATGTATTAAGGTTTCCAATCAATACAATTTTGGGATTATTTTCAGAAGGCCAAGGGCACCAGCATGAATAATAAACCTTTATCATGAATAAGGAAATATAAAATAACAACTTTATTATTGCCTCTAGGGCATATCTCCTTCATCTTAGCCTCCATTTCGGACCAATTTACCATCAATGGGTACTCCGACGAACAAGGATCGAATGGTTCTACTGAAGTTGGCTGCACCTTCTCCCAGTACATGTACTGCATGAACATCAAAAGCATTATTAATCTTGCAATAGAAAACAAATAAGTAATACACAATAAAATTACGGTATACTTGGATGAGCGCCAGGTTTCCAATAGGCCACTTGAACTTTTAAACATCTTTAACCGTCTTTGTGATGCCATCAATGCATACGTGTAACGTGAACGCGTTCCAATTATATGATTTTATGGCATCGACATCCTCCACCAACTGGTAAAAACAATGTGGAACATGTCTGGTGGAGTGTGTTTCTATAATTGTGCCAATGAGGACTAATACCGCTCGCTGCACAAAGTTGTCATCATACATCCCACTCAAAGCTATGTTGTCGATCAACTGATCAATCACTATTTCTCCACTTCTCGCATCTACAAACCGAGGAGGAACCGTTTCCTTCGCGTACTTGTCTATTTTACCTAATGCCTTCATAACAACTTTGCCCTTGTTCACTAGGCCAAATATATGAAAGACATCATCCGTGCGCAAGGATATGTCACCTTTTGTTGGACACAACACAAATTTTTTTTATTCAGGTCATATTTCTTAATGATGTATTTGAGCAAACACTTCCGCATTTGCATTCTAGGTAGTTGGGAAAAAATCTACAAGCTAGTGCCACCTAGCCGCTTTCGTTGCTTGGCGTTTAACTTGCTCACCAACGTGCACCACTTCTCCACGAAACAATAAAATTCTCCGTATTCTTCCATACTAAATGAAAAAAACGTCAACTATTAGCTATTTGACATACGGCCACGGCAAGAAAAATTATAACATATTTTTTAAGAACATCACTTTACATTCAGGGCCGGCGTCATTTGTGGGTGGCGTCCTGCGGATCGTGGACGCGGTGGCGGCGGGGGGTCGTGGAGGCGGCGGGTGATATGTCCATTTTGCATCATGTTTTTTACCGTTATTTATAATGTTTTTATCCATGATAATGCTTTTTGGAGTAATTCTAATGCCTCTCTCATAATTTGCGAGTCAGAGATGCAACTCCTTCTTCCTCAACTCAAGTGGCTTCTAAGCAGCAAAAGTATTGGCTGCCTCCTCCTCCGCTCCGTCAGCCTTATCAACAGAAGAGCAAAGGCGGCAATGGATCTTCCCACCCACCCAACCCAGGCTTTCAGAACAAGACTTCGTCTCAAGCTCCAAGATGAAGTGCTCCGTATCACCGTCCGCTCTCGGAGGTCACATGCAACAAGTGTCAGCAGAAGGGTCACTATGCCAACAAATGCTTCAATCAGAGGCGTCTTCCTCCTCCTCCTCCTGTGAGATCTACTAGTACCGAAGTGGTCAAGCATAATCCCAAGCACGCCAAGGTCAACATGATGAATGCAGCTCAGGAAGAGGACTCGTCAGATGTCATTATGGGTAACCTTCCTGTTAACGATGTTCTTGCAAAAGTCCTTTTGATACTGGTGCATCGCATTATTTCATGTCAAAGCCTTTTTTTTTGCCAAGAATGAATTCGTTTCTTCTCATTTGGGCAAATCAATGGATATCGTTTCGCCGGGTAAACGTTTGAGTGCCAGTTTGGTGGTTCTAGATATTACTATCACCTTGGACGACTATAAGTTTCTTTCTTCCCCAATGGTCCTTGGTAACTCGGATATTGATCTTATTCTTGGAATGGATTGGCTTTCTAAGCACAAGGCTCACCTTGATTGTGCTGCCAGGCGAATTCAATTGACTAAGTCGTCTAAGGATGTAATTGTCTTCGCCGCTCGTGATGATACCATCCGACTGTTTTCTCTCAACGAGAAGGGCGAGCTGGATGCCATCTCTCAAATTCCAGTCGTTTGCGAATATCAAGACGTCTTTCCAGAAGAGCTTCCAGGAATGCCTCTGCACCGGCCAGTCGAATTTGTCATCGATCTTGAGCCTGGAACGGAACCTGTTTGCAAACGTCCTTACAAGCTTGGACCTGAAGAGTTGAAGGAGCTGAAGAAACAACTCGATATTCAAGAGCGAATGGGTCTCATCTGGCCTAGTTCTTCTCCATGGGGTTGTGGCGTTCTTTTTGTCAAGAAGAAGGATGGAACGGACCGACTTTGTGTCGACTACCGTCCATTGAACAAGAAGACCATAAAGAACAAGTACCCACTTCCCAACATCAATTAGCTTTTCGAACAACTCAAAGGTTCTCAAGTATTCTCCAAGCTTGATCTCTGTATGGGCTATCACCAGATTCGCATTCGAGAAGAAGATATCCCCAAGACAGCATTCAGAACAAGCTATGGTTCATATGAATACACTGTCATGTCTTTCGGCCTCGTCAACGCTCCGCCAACTTTTTCTCGCATGATGAACTTCATCTTCAATGCCTACACAAATGACTTCGTCTTGGTCTACCTCGATGACATTTTGGTCTTTTCCAAGAACAAGGAGGATCATGCCAAGCACTTGCGTTTGGTGCTCGATAAACTCAGAGAACATCAGTTCTATGCGAAGTTTTCTAAGTGCGAGTTTTGGCTCGATGAGGTTCTCTAACTTGGGCATATCATCTCTGCCAAGGGCATAGCTGTTAATCCTGAGAAGGTGTCTGCAATTGTGAATTGGGAACCACCTCAGAACGTGAAGCAACTCCGCAGCTTCCTTGGGCTCGCAAGCTATTGTAGAAGGTTCGTCGAGAACTTCTCAAAGATCGCGAAGCCTCTTTCCAACCTCTTGCGCATGTGAAGTACATCTGGTCTCCTGAATGTGACATCACTTTCAAAAGCCCGAAAGAGAAGTTAGTCACTGCTACAGTTCTGACTCCTCCTGATGAATCCAAACCGTTCGAGGTCTTTTGTGATGCTTCCCTTCAAGGTCTTGGTGCAGTGTTGATGCAAGAGAAGAAAGTTGTGGTCTATACCTCTCGCTAGTTGAAGCCCAACGAAAAGAAATACCCCACTCATGACCTCGAGTTGGCGGCAGTTGTCCATGCTCTTTTAACATGGAGGCATCTCTTATTGGGACGAAAAGTGGACATCTTCACTGATCATAAGAGTCTCAAGTACATCTTCACTCAGCCAAATCTCAACCTCAGGCAGACTCGTTGGGTCGAAATGATTCAAGAGTATAATCCGAGTATCGAATATAGTCCAGGCAAGGCCAATGTAATTGCTGACGCATTGAGCAGGAAGGCTTACTGCAACAGTTTGATTATCAAGCCTTACCAACCAGAGCTTTGTGAAGCTTTCCGTAAACTCAACCTTCAAGCTGTTCCTCAAGGCGCCAACCTCCAAGTCTCTCCTACTCTGGAAGATCAGATTCGCGAGGCTCAACTTCTTGATGCTATGGTGAAGAAGGTGAAGATTGGGATTGCCAAGAGTCAACCCAAGTACAAGTGCTATTGTCTTGATGACAAGGATACTCTATTCTTCGAGGATCGCATTGTTGTGCCTAAAGGTGACCTTCGCAAAGTCATTATGAACGAGGCTCACAATTCACTCCTCTCTATCGACCCTGGAAGTACAAAGATGTACCAGGACCTCAAGCAGTCGTATTGGTGGACTCGAATGAAGCGCGAGATTGCTC
Source organism: Triticum urartu (assembly GCF_003073215.2). Classification (NCBI taxonomy): domain Eukaryota; kingdom Viridiplantae; phylum Streptophyta; class Magnoliopsida; order Poales; family Poaceae; genus Triticum; species Triticum urartu. Next base: position 159,155,221 of record NC_053025.1, read on the forward strand.
AGTTCGTGAATGAATGTGACGTCTGCAGAAGAGTGAAAGCAGAACTCCAATAACCAGCTGGTCTCCTCTAACCTCTTGCCATTCCAGAATGGAAGTTTGACCATATTGAGATGGACTTCGTGACTGGATTTCCAAAGTCCAAGCATGGCAATGATGCTATATTTGTTGTCATCGACAAACTCACTAAAGTGGCTCATTTTCTTCCTATCAAAGAATCTATCACAACAGCTCAGTTGGCAGAGCTATATACCTCCAGGATTGTCTCTCTGCACGGCATTCCGCATCTGATATCTTCATATCGTGCCGGCATCTTCACCTCTAAGTTTTGGGATTCTTTTCAGAAGGCCATGGGCACCAATATTCGCTTCAGCACAACTTTTCATCCTCAAACTAGTGGCCAAGTCGAGCGAGTAAATCAGATTCTTGAAGATATGCTCAGGGCTTGTGTCATCTCTTTCGGTATGAAGTGGGAAGATTGTCTTCCATATGCCGAGTTCTCCTACAACAACAGCTTCCAAGCGAGTTCGGGCAAGGCCCCATTCGAGATTCTCTATGGCAGGAAGTGTCATACTCCTCTTAACTGGTCAGAGACTAGTGAACGTCAACTTCTTGGAAATGACTTGATCACAGAGGCGGAAGAAATGTGCAAAGTCATTCGTGAAAATCTCAAAGCCGCGCAATCGCGCCAGAAGAGTTACTATCATAGCCAGCATCGTGACTTGGCTTTCGAGATCGGGGACCATGTCTACCTCCGCGTCTCTCCAATGAAAGGTACTCGTCGCTTCGGTATCAAAGGGAAGCTTGCCCCTAGATACGTGGGTCCTTTCAAGATCATCAGCAAGAGAGGCGATCTCGCCTATCAACTTTAGCTTCCCTCCAATTTTGCAAACGTACACGATGTGTTCCATGTCTCTCAACTCCGCAAGTGTTTCAAGACTCCTGACCGCACCGTCAACTTCGAAGACATTGATCTCCAAGAAGACCTGTCTTATCATGAGCACCCCGTTGCTATTCCTGAAGAAACTTTGCGGAAGACTCGCAACAATTCTATCAAATTCCTCAAAGTCAAGTGGTCACATCATTCCGACTGTGAAGCCACCTGGGAACGCGAGGATCTCCTCCGTTCTGAGTACCCGGAGTTTTTACAGTCCTAGATTTCGGGACGAGATCCTTTCATAGTGGTGGAGTGTTGTAACACCCCGGATCTAACTTGCCTTATCTGTATTCCAACTCTTGCTGTTTCCAGCACTAAGTTATGTGATTTTCCTCGTTGTCAGGTTTTTGTCTTCGTGTGTTTTTGTGTTTGTCATGCATCTCATATCATGTCATCATGTGCATCGCATTTGCATACGTGTTCGTCTCATGCATCCGAGCATTTTCCCCGTTGTCCGTTTTGCATTCCGGTGCTCCTATGCCCTCCGGTGTCCCTGGACCAAGACTTGTCATGCGGCCTTGGTTTACTACCGGTAGACCGCCTATCAAGTTTCGTGCCATTTGGACTTCGTTTGATACTCCAACGGTTAACCGAGGGACAGAAAAGGCCTCGTGTGTGTTGCAGCCCAACACCCTTCCAAAGTGGCCCAAAACCCACCTATATCCTCTCCATCATCTAGATCGTTCGATCACAATCGCGTGGCCGTAAACCGCACCTCATTTGGAGCTTCCTAGCTCCCTCTACCTCTATAAACAGACCCCCCTTTCCAAATTTCGGATCTCTCCCCCGAAACCCTAGAAAAAACCCTCGCACCGCCGCCGGACAACGTCCGCCGGCGCCGGACGTGTCCGTTCCACCCCGCAGCCACTGTGGGCTCGACACGTGTCCCGGGCGAGTACCACTTCGTCGGCCGCCGCCCGAGGCCTGCGAAGCGCACTCCGGGCCCCCGCGAGCCCGTTCCTTCGCCCGCGCCCGCCACCTACCTCCTCCTGCCGCGCGCCGCCATCTCCTTCAACGCCGGCCGCCTCCGCTGCCCGCAAGCTCGCCGCCGACCACCGACCCCGCCGCGCGCCGAGTTCCTCCACCGCGGCCCCCTCGTCGCCCCTCACCGTCCCCGACTCCGGCCAAGTTCCCGGCGACCTCTTCGACCTCCTCCGACCTCCCTCGTCAACTCCGGTGTTCCCCGGACGAGCAACTCCGGCCGGATCGAGCAACTCCGGCGAACTGCTATAGTGAACTCCGGCGAGATCCAAATTTGGATCGGATCGGTTCACTTTTTCGCCCGAAACCCTAGTTTTTATGCATTCTTTGCCATGTCATAACTTCATCACCGTGGCTCCGATTCGCGCGTGTAGCATATCGAAATGTTCGTCCCGTCGAGTACTTCATTTCATCTCATTGCATCATTTTCATTTGAGCTCATCTTGATGCCCGAAATGCTGTTGGAAGAGGTCTATGTGATGATTAGTTTCAGATCTGTTTCAGCAAATGCACTTTTGTCATTTTTTCCATATTTAATGTGTGCATGCTATGATCCTGAGCCCTACATGAGTTTTGAAGTATGCCATGTCATCTTTACAGGGGTGTATGCCATGTATTTTTGTGATATTTGTGGTGACTAGAACAAGCATGCAAAATAGCTTACTTAATGTTGGTTATTTCAGGGACTTAGAAATATTATAAGTCTATGCCCTGTCCTTATTTTTATGTCATATGTTCATGTTGATTCCTAGTATTCCGTGCCTCTTTTGAGCATGATCAGTAAGGATGTTTTGTAGATATTATGGTGTTATATCCATCCATCTCTTTGTTTTCATTTATGGAGCACCCTAGCTTGAGTCAATCGAGCTCTACTTTTGCTATAAAATGTTCCTAGCAGATTGTTAACACGTTTAGCAACTTTGCCGAGCTTGTTGTTGTTGATCCGTGCATGCTATGTTGTTGTTCTTGCCATGTCTAGCTTCTACGCCATGTCTACTTGCTGGGTGTATGCTTAGTTTGTCATGCAATGCCTTGTGGTGAGTGCATCGAGCTCGTAAACATACCTACTTGATATCTGTTTTGCCATGTTCCAGTTTTTCACTAAGTCTGAATCTGTTAGCGTTAATTGCAAATCGTTTTTTCTGATCCCTTTTGGCTTATGTTCAGTAAGGGACTTTTGTTGTATTCTTTGAGTAGCTTCATGCCATGCCTTGCTTTGCCATGATATGTTCCTGTAGCATGTAGTTGTCGTACTCTAAACATCGCTTCCTGATGTTAAATTCCTGACTCGCTGTTAATTTCACTAAGTTTGTAACCTGTTATCTTTTGCACTTTTGCCATGCTTGTTTGAACCTGTTATTGAGTGAATTAGCCATAGCTCAGTGTTCAACTTTTGTCAAGCATCTTGAGTGGATCCATGCCATGTATTTTTTTGCTATGTTGGAGTGCTGTAGCATGTTGTTCTTGATGCATTTAGATGGTCTCGTGATGCTAATCGCAGACCAGTGCCATATTTGTTTTGCTTGTCATTTCCAAACCGTGCATTCGATTCCGGTGATCTTTATATCGATTTCAACCGAAATCAACTCAACTTTCCAGTGGAACTCTTGGTTTTCCAAGTTGAGGCAAGGTCCAATCATTCTTTTCCAAATCATGCATATGCATCGCATATCGCATCCTGCATATCATGACATGTTTTGCATCATGTTTCTTATGCATTGCACGTGGTTGATTGTGTCTCCCTTTGCTTGTTGTTATTGCTTGTGTAGAGCCGGGAGACGAGTACGTGATCGAGGAGCCCGTTGAGTATGCTTATGAGGATCAAGACAACTCTGAGAACTTTGTAGGCAAGATGACCATACCCTCAAAATCACTTCTATCTTTGCTTGCTAGATGCTCGCTCTTTTTCTATGCCTATTCTACGATACCTACCACTTGCTTATCATTCCTCCCATATTGCCATGTCAAACCTCTAACCCACCATGTCCTAGCAAACCGTTGTTTGGCTATGTTACCGCTTTGCTCAGCCCCTCTTATAGCGTTGCTAGTTGCAGGTGAAGATTGGAGTTTGTTACTTGTTTGTAACATGTTTATTGTTGGGATATCATTATTATATCTTGTTTATATTAATGCACCTATATACTTGGTAAAGGGTGGAAGGCTCAGCCTTATGCCTCCACTCTTGCCGCCCTAGTTTCCGTCATATCGGTGTTATGTTCCCGGATTTTGCTTTCCTTACACGGTTGGGTTATAATGGGAACCTCTTGACAGTTCGCCTTGAATAAAACTCCTCCAGCAATGCCCAACATTGGTTTTACCATTAGCCACCTAGCCTATTTTCCCCTTGGGTTTCCGGAGCCCGGGGGTCATCTTTATTTAAACCCCCCTGGGCCAATGCTCCTCTAAGTGTTGGTCCGAACTGGGCAGCCTGCGGGGCCACCTTGGGGAAACTCGAGGGTTGGTTTTACTCATAGCTTGACCTATCTAAGTGCGCCCTGAGAACGAGATATGTGAAGCTCCTATCGGGATTTGTCGGCACATTCGGGCGGTGTTACTGGACTTGTTTTACCATTGTCAAGATGTCTTGTAACAGGGATGCCGAGTCTGATCGGATTGTCTTGGGAGAAGGAATATCCTTCGTTGACCGTGAGAGCTTGTGATGGGCTAAGTTGGGACACCCATGCAGGGATTTGAACTTTTGAAACCCGTGCCCGCGGTTATGGGCAGATGGGAATTTGTTAATGTCCGGTTGTAGAAGACTTGAACTTAACTTTAATTAAAATGAATCAAATGAGTGTGTGGCCGTGATGTTCTCTTTTCGGCGGAGTCCGGGAAGAGAACATGGTCTCGAGTTATGTTTGATCATAGGTTGTGCTAGGATCACTTCTTGATCATAGTTCTTCGACCGTGCCTTTGCCTCCTCTTCTCGCTCTCACTTGCGTATGTTAGCCACCATATATGCTAGTCGCTTGCTGCAGCTCCACATCATACCTTTACCTTACCTATAAGCTTAAATAGTCTTGATCGCAAGGGTGTGAGATTGCTGAGTCCCCGTGACTCACAGATTCCTTCCAAAACCAGATGTAGGGACCGATGATACCGCTCCAGGTGATTAGATAGAGCTCAAGTGGGAGTTCGATGAGGACTCAAGACGATACTATGTGTCTTTCCCAGATGATCAGTAGTGGTGCCCAGTTGGGGCGATCAGGGACTATGTTGCATTAGGGGTTTATCTTTATTTTGGTTTCGTAGTCGGACCTTGCGTGTAATTGGATGAATGTAATGTTATTTATGCTATTTGTGTGACGTGGCGAGTGTAAGCCAACTATGTTATCTCTTTCCCTTATGTATTACATGGGTTGTTGTGAAGATTACCTCACTTGTGACATTGCTTTCAATGCGGTTATGCCTCTAAGTCATGCTTCGACACGTGGGAGATATAGCCGCATCGAGGGCGTTACAAGTTGGTAATCAGAGCCTTCCCCGACCTTAGGATCCCCCTGCTTGATCGAATCATTGGCGTTGTTGAGTCTAGAAAAATGTTTTGAGTCATTTAGGATTATATATATATATATATATATATATCAGAGAGTAGGACTTCTTTTTACTCCTCAGTCCCTTCGTCGCTCTGGTGAGGCATCCTGACGTAGAGTTTTGACTCTTCTCTTCTCAAATTTCACTAAAAAAAATTTAGGATCATGCGGGTATCTTGGAATCGTTCTGATGGTTTTGTGACAAGAACATTGTTCTTGGTGCCTCCTGATATTTAGGGGTTGTGGCAGTGTCCCGGGGAGTTGAGCTCCGAGGTGTTTTCATCACAATTTTATCATTGCAATTCCGGAATACCTAAGTTTCGCCGACATCAAAAATCTCTTTTATGTAGTTGTTGGTGAGATAACCTCGACGCCACCCAGTACTGGGGCGGGAGTTCGGGGGTATCGCCATAACTCGTATAACGGATGCTTTTCGAAGGTTGAGGTAAATGATTTCCGAAGGTTTCTTGGTTATGTGTTGAAGGATGGATACAGCTGGATGTAGGATTTGGTAGCTTTAGGTGAGATATTATGCTTCCCCTGTATCCCCAACACCTGATTGCATAACCGGAAAGGTTCAGGAGTTTCATAGGTGGGAATTCATGTAGCTCTAGTATTTCTTCCGCGAATATTTGGTTTGGGATTAGGGAATTGTCACCAAGTATTTGTTCTAGTCCGTACCTTGTGGTTTTATTCTTCTACCTCTATCTAAGTGGCTTCTCAATTTATGGAAATGTGACCATTTCAATTGGAATGCATTCGTTCATTTTGTTCAGATGTTAAGACTATATGTTGCAATTTCGATCCTTTTGATTCAGCTTGAATATTTGTCTGTCAAGATGCTAACGAATGTCACCCTCTTCAGGATGGCTCCTCCAACGCGCACGACTCCAAATCCTGATCCGCCACCACCACCTCCACCTCCGGAGGCGTGGCAAGCTGTGATGGCCGCTACCAAAGCAAACACGCAGATGCTTTTGCAAATCTTGCAAGAGCGCAACCAAGGGAATCATGTCCATGGCAACAATCAGAATCAGTTTGCTACACTCAACCAGTTCCTCGCTAATCAGCCAAAGACCTTCGACAACTGTGTTGAGGCAACAAACGCTGATGATTGGCTCATGGATATGTGTAAGCATTTTGAGTGCACCAACGTCAGGCATGAGGACTTTGTCAAGTTTGCCTCGTTCCAACTCAAAGACCAAGCTGCAGAATGGTTTCAGCAGTACAAAGATTCCAGAGGAGGCCGTGTGATTACCTGGGATGAATTCCGCCAAGACTTCAAAGCTCACCACATTCCTCAGAGTGTTGTTGAGAGCAAGTGTGAGGAATTCCGCAACCTGAAGCAAGGCAGCTTGTCTGTTTACCAGTACAACATCATGTTTCAGAAGCTCGCCCGCTTTGCCAAGCAAGACGTCCCTGATGAGAAGAGCATGATATATCAGTTCAGGGGTGGCCTCAGAGAAGATCTTCAACTAGCTCTCGTGATTTTCGAGCCTCAGAAGTACGATGAGTTTTACAACATGGCACTGAAACAAGAGACTGCTCAACTCAAGTGCGATGCTTCCAAGAAGCGAGTCAGAGATGCAACTCCTTCTTCCTCAACTCAAGTGCTGCCAGGCAGATTCAATTGACTTGGTCGTCTGAGGATGTAATTGTCTTTGCCGCTCGTGATGATACCATCTGAATGTTTTCTCTCAACGAGAAGGGCGAGGTGGATGCAATCTCTCAAATTCCAGTCGTTTGCGAATATCAAGACGTCTTTCCAGAAGTTCTTCCAGGAATGCCTCCGCACCGGCCAGTCGAATTTGTGATCGATCTTGAGCCTGGAATGGAACCTGTTTGCAAACGTCCTTACAAGCATGGACCTAAAGAGTTGAAGGAGCTGAAGAAACAACTCGATATTCAAGAGCGAATGGATCTCATCCGACCTAGTTCTTCTCCATGGGGTTGTGGCGTTCTTTTTGTCAAGAAGAAGGATGGAATGGACCGACCTTGTGTCGACTACCGTCCATTGAACAAGAAGACCATAAAGAACAAGTACCCACTTCCCAACATCAATGAGCTTTTCGAACAACTCAAAGGTTCTCAAGTATTCTCCAAGCTTGATCTCCGTATGGGCTATCACCAGATTCGCATTCGAGAAGAAGATATCCCCAAGACAGCATTCAGAACAAGCTATGGTTCATTTGAATACACTGTCATGTCTTTCGGCCTCGTCAACGCTCCGCCAACTTTTTCTCGCATGATGAACTTCATCTTCAACGCCTACACAAATGACTTCGTCTTGGTCTACCTCGATGACATTTTGGTCTTTTCCAAGAACAAGCAGGATCATGCCAAGCACTTGGGTTTGGTGCTCGATAAACTTAGAGAACATCAGTTCTATGCGAAGTTTTCTAAGTGCGAGTTTTGGCTCGATGAGGTTCTCTACCTTGGGCATATCATCTCTGCCAAGGGCATAGATGTTAATCCTGAGAAGGTGTCTGCAATTGTGAATTGGGAACCACCTCAGAACGTGAAGCAACTCCGCAGCTTCCTTGGGCTCGCAAGCTATTATAGAAGGTTCGTCGAGAACTTCTCAAAGATCGCGAAGCCTCTTTCCAACCTCTTGCGCATGTGAAGTATGTCTGGTCTCCTTAATGTGACATCGCTTTCAACACCCTGAAAGAGAAGTTAGTCATTGCTACAGTTCTGACTCCTCCTGATGAATCCAAACCGTTCGAGGTCTTTTGTGATGCTTCCATTCAAGGTCTTGGTGCAGTGTTGATGCAAGAGAAGAAAGTTGTGGCCTATACCTCTCGCTAGTTGAAGCCCAATGAAAAGAACTACCCCACTCATGACCTCGAGTTGGCGGCAGTTGTCCATGCTCTTTTAACATTGAGGCATCTCTTATTGGGACGAAAAGTGGACATCTTCACTAATCATAAGAGTCTTAAGTACATCTTCACTCAGCCAAATCTCAACCTCAGGCAGACTCGTTGGGTCAAAATGATTCAAGAGTATAATCCGAGTATCGAATATAGTCCAGGCAAGGCCAATGTAATTGCTGACGCATTGAGCAGGAAGGCTTACTGCAACAGTTTGATTATCAAGCCTTACCAACCAAAGCTTTGTGAAGCTTTCCGTAAACTCAACCTTCAAGTTGTTCCTCAAGGTTTCCTCGCCAACCTCCAAGTCTCTCCTACTCTGGAAGATCAGATTCGCGAGGCTCAACTTCTTGATGCTATGGTGAAGAAGGTGAAGATTGGGATTGCCAAGAGTCAACCCAAGTACAAGTGCAATCATCTTGATGACAAGGATACTCTATTCTTCGAGGATCGCATTGTTGTGCCTAAAGGTGACCTTCGCAAAGTCATTATGAACGAGGCTCACAATTCACTCCTCTCTAACCACCCTGGAAGTACAAAGATGTACCAGGACCTCAAGCAGTCGTATTGGTGGACTCTAATGAAGTGCGATATTGCTCAGTTCGTGAATGAATGTGACGTCTACAGAAGAGTGAAAGCAGAACACCAATAACCAGTTGGTCTCCTCCAACCTCTTGCCATTCCGTAATGGAAGTTTGACCATATTGAGATGGACTTTCGTGACTGGATTTCCAAAGTCCAAGCGTGGCAATGATGGTATATTTGTTGTCATCGACAAACTCACTAAAGTGGCTCATTTTCTTCCTATCAAAGAATCTATCACAACAGTTCAATTAGCAGAGCTATACACCTCCAGGATTGTCTCTCTGCACGGCATTCCACAGTTGATATCTTCATATCGTGCCAGCATCTTCACCTCTAAGTTTTTGGATTCTTTTCAGAAGGCCATGGGCACCAACATTCGCTTCAGCACAGCTTTTCATCCTCAAACTAGTGGCCAAGTCGAGCGAGTAAATCAGATTATTGAAGATATGCTCAGGGCTTGAGTCATCTCTTTCGGTATGAAGTGGGAAGATTGTCTTCCATATGCCGAGTTATCCTACAACAACAACTTCCGAGCGAGTTCGGGCAAGGCTCCATTCGAGATTCTCTATGGCAGGAAGTGCCGTACTCCTCTTAACTGGTCAGAGACTGGTGAACGTCAACTTCTTGGAAATGACTTGATCACAGAGGTAGAAGAAATGTGCAAAGTCATTCATGAATATCTAAAAGCCGCGCAATCGCGCCAGAAGAGTTACTATGATAGCAAGCATCATCACTTGGCTTTTGAGATCGGGGACCATGTTTACCTCCGTGTCTCTCCAATGAAAGGTACTCGTCGCTTCGGTATCAAAGGGAAGCTTGCCCCAAGATACGTGGGTCCTTTCAAGATCATCAGCAAGAGAGGCGATCTCACCTATCAACTTGAGCTTCCCTCCAACTTTGCAAACGTACACGACGTGTTCCATGTCTCTCAACTCCGCAAGTGTCTCAAGACTCCTGAGCGTACCGTCAACTTCGAAGACATTGATCTCCAAGAAGACCTGTCTTATCATGAGCACCCCATTGCTATTCTTGAAGAAACTAAGCGCAAGACTCGCAACAATTCTATCAAATTCCTCAAAGTCAAGTGGTCACATCATTCCGACCGTGAAGCCACCTGGGAACGCAAGGATCACCTCCGTTCTGAGTACCCGGTGTTTTTCCAGTCCTAGATCTCGGGACGAGATCCTTTCATAGTGGTGGAGTTATGTAACACCCCGGATGTAACTTGCCTTTTCTGTATTCCAACTCTTGCCGTTTCCGGCACTAAGTTATGTTATTTTCCTCGTTGTCAGATTTTTGTCATCGTGTGTTTTTGTCTTTGTCATGCATCTCATATCATGTCATCATGTGCATCGCATTTGCATACATGTTCGTCTCATGCATCCGAGCATTTTCCCCGTTGTCCGTTTTGCATTCCGGCACTCCTATGCCCTCCGGTGTCCCTTTCTACCTCTTTTCGTGTGCGGGTGTTAAACGTTCTCGGATTGGACCGGGACTTGTCATGTGGCCTTGGTTTACTACCGGTAGACCGCCTGTCATGTTTCGTGCCATTTGGACTTCGTTTGATTCTCCAACGGTTAACCGAGGGACCGAAAAGGCCTCGTGTGTGTTGCAGCCCAACACCCTTCCAAAGTGGCCCAAAACCCACCTAAATACTCTCCATCATCTAGATCATTTGATCACAATCACGTGGCCGTAAACCGCACCTCATTTGGAGCTTCCTAGCTCCCTCTACCTGTATAAATAGACCCCCCTTTCCAAATTTCGGATCTCTCCCCCGAAACCCAAGAAAAAACCCTCGCACAGCCGCCGGACGTGTCCGTTCCACCCCGTAGCCACTGTGGGCTCGACACATGTCCCGGGCAGGTACCACTTCACCGGCCGGCGCCCGAGGCCCGCGAAGCCCACTCTGGGCCCCCGCAAGCCCGTTCCTTCGCCCGCGCCCGCCACCTACCTCCTCCTGCCGCGCGCCGCCATCTCCTTCAATGCCGGCCGCCTTCGCCGCCCGCAAGCTTGCCGCCAACCGCCGACCCCGCCGCGCACCGAGTTCCTCCATCGCGGCCCCCTCGTCGCCCCTCGCCGTCCCCAACTCCGGCCAAGTTCCCGGCGACCTCTCCAACCTCCTCCGGCCTCCCTCGTCTACTCCGCCGTTCCCCCGACGAGCAACTCCGGCCGGATCGAGCAACTCCGGCCGGATCAAGCAACTCCGGCGAAATGCTACAGTGAACTCCGGCGAGATCCAGATCTGGATCGGATCGGTTGACTTTTTCACCCGAAACCCTAGTTTTTATGCATTCTTTGCCATGTCATAACTTCATCACCGTGGCTCCGATTCGCGCGTGTAGCATATCGAAATGTTCGTCCCGTCGAGTACTTCATTTCATCTCATTGCATCATTTTCATTTGAGCTCATCTTGATGCCCGAAATGCTGTTGGAAGAGGTCTATGTGATGATTAGTTTCAGATCTGTTTCAGCAAATGCACTTTTGTCATTTTTGCCATATTTAATGTGTGCATGCTATGATCCTGAGCCCTACATGAGTTTTGAAGTATGCCATGCCATCTTTACAGGGGTGTATGCCATGTATTTTTGTGATATCTGTGGTGACTAGCACAAGCATGCAAAGTAGCTTACTTAATTTTGCTGATTTCAGGGACTTAGAAATATTCTAAGTCTCTGCCCTGTCCTTATTTTTATGTCATGTGTTCATGTTGATTCCTAGTGATCCGTGCCTCTTTTGAGCATGATCAGTAAGGATGTTTTGTAGATATTGAGTCAACGAGCTCTACTTTTGCTATAAAATGTTCCTGGCAGATTGTTAACATGTTTAGCAATTTTGCCGAGCTTGTTGTTGTTGATCCGTGTCCACTTCCCGGACTCCGCCGAGAAGAGGCCATCACGGTAACACACTCAGTTAATTCATTTTAATTAAATTAAGGTTCAAGTTATCTACAACCGGACATTAACAAATTCCCATCTGCCCATAACCGCGGGCACGGCTTTCGAAAGTTCAAATCCCTGCAGGGGAGTCCCAACTTAGCCCATGACAAGTTCTCACGGTCAATGAAGGAATAGACCTCCTCCCAAGACGTTCCGATCAGACTTGGTATCTCGGTAATTCAAGACACTTCGACAGGTTAAAACAAGACCAGCAACACCGCCCGAATGTGCCAACAAATCCCGATAGGAGCTGCACATATCTCTTTCTCAGGGCACACTCAGATGAGCCAGACGTCGGGTAGGCCAGCCCAGAGTTGCCCCTGGTAGCCCCGGACATCGCTCGGTTGGACCAACACTCAGAGGAGCACTGGCCGGGGGGGGGGGGGGAAAAAAAAGATGACCCTTGAGTCTGCAGAACCCAAGGGAAAGAAAAGGCTAGGTGGCGAATGGTAAAACCAATGTTGGGCATTGCTGGAAAAGCTTTAATCAAGGCGAAATATCAAGGGGTTCCCATTATAACCCAACCGCGTAAGGAACGCAAAATCCGGGAACATAACACCGATATGACGGAAACTAGGGCGGCAAGAGTGGAACAGAACACTAGGCAAGAGGCCGAGCCTTCCACCCTTTACCAAGTATATAGATGCATTAAGATAACATGGCAATATTATGATATCCCAACAAGTAAATAAAAGATGTTCCAACAAGGAACGGGCTCCAATCTTCACCTGCAACTAGCAACGCTATAAGAGGGGCTGAGCGAAGCGGTAACATAGCCAATCAACGGTTTGCTAGGACAAGGTGGGTTAGAGGTTTGACATGGCAACTTGGGAGGCTTGCAAGCAAGTGGTAGGCATCGTAGCATTGGCATAGCAAAAGAGCGAGCAAAACTAGCATAGCAAAGATAGTAGTGATTTCGAGGGTATGATCATCTTGCCTGCACAGTTGTCAGAGTTGACTGGATCCTCGAAAGCAAACTCAACGGGCTCCTCGTTAGCGAACTCGTATCCCGGCTCTATCCAAACAAGACAAACAAGCAACAAGGATACAATCAACCACGTGCAAGAACAAGCAATATGATGAAATGATGATATGCTATGCGGGATACGATGCGGGATGCCAAATGCAAGATATGACAGGAAAAGCATGAACCTGGCCTCAACATGGAAATCCAAGTGTTCCACTGGAAAGATGAGATGAAATCGCTTGAAAACGATATAAAGAACGCCGGAATCGGAGTTACGGTTTGGAAATGGCAAGCGATTCAAAAATGACACTGGTCTGCGATTTACAGCAAGTAAGCATCTAAATGCAATGAGATGAACATGCTATAGCACCCAAACATGACAAAAAAATACATGGCAAGGATGCACACAAGAAGGGATGCACACAAGATGCTTAACAAAAGTCTAGCACTGAGCTACGGCCAATTCATCCATTAACAGGTTCAAACAAGCATGGCAAAAATGCATATGGCAAACATCTCAGACTTAGTGAAATTAACACTTGTCTGGAATTTCAGATCAGGTAGCCCTCTTCGGAGCAACAAAACTACATGCTACAGGACCTGAACATGGCAAAGTAAAGCATGGCATGGAGCTACTCAAAGAGCTTAACAAAAGTCCCTTAGTGACCTTGAGCCAAAAGGGATCAGAAAATACAATTGCAAGCATGTGAACATAGCAAAAACATAATCAGTTTTCAGACTTAGTGAAAAACTGACACATGCTGAAATATAACTCAAGTAGGCATGTTTACGAGCTCGATGCACTCACTACGGTGCAAGTCATGGCAAGACAAGCATACACCATCAAGAAGGCACAAAATGCAAGCTAGACATGGCAAGAACAATAGCATAGCATGCACGGATCAACTACAACATCACGGCAAAATTGCAAACAAGTTGACAATCTGCCCAGATTCACAAAGTAGCAAAAGTAGAGCTCGATTGACTCAAGCTAGGGTGCTCCATAATTGCAAACAAAGACATGGATGGATAGAGCACTACAATATTAACAAAACTCCCTTACTGATCATCCTCAAAAGAGGCACGGATCACTAGGAAACAACAAACATATGGCATCATGAGATAAACAGCTCCAGGACTTAGTGAAATCACTAAGTCCCTGAAAACAGAATTAGCAAGTGCACCACTTTGCAAGCTTGCACAAGTCACCACACACATCCTAAAAATACATGGGTTGCACCTCTGGAAAGATGACAAAACCCTTAACAAAACACATGTAGAACTCACGGGCATATCATGCACACAATAATCATGGCAAAAATGACAAAAATCTAAACGGAGTAGCAGATCTGACAATTATCTCAAGTAGCCCTCTTCTAACAGCATTTCGGGCATCAAGATAAACTCAAATGAAAATGATGCAATGGAATGAAAATGATGTACTCTCTGAGATGAACATTTTGATATGCTATATGCATGAATCGGAGCTACGGATGCAAAGTTACGGGGCTCGAACAGAGCATATGGATCAAGAATTTCGGGACTTAGACGAAATTTACCCCTAGGGTTTACTGTTCACCGAAACCGGATCTGGCGAAAACACTGTTCACGGCGGCGGATCCGACTCGCCGCGAGGACTCGCCGGAGAGGAGGGAGGGCCGGCCGGAGCGGTGGCGCTCGCCGGAGTGCTCCGCGGGGGCCGGAGCGGGCGGCTGCGGCGGTTGGCGGCGAGCGGCGAAGGCGGCGGCGGCCTGGCGCGTCGGGGCGGCTCGGTCGGCGGCCGGGCCGGGCGGCGGGCGGCGGCCGGCGTGTCGGGCGAGGAGGCGGGGCGGCGCTGCGGCGGCGGAGGCGGCGGGGCGAGCCGGGTCGCGGGCGGCGGGGCGCGGGCCCGAGTGGCGGCGGAGAGGGCCCGCGATGGGCCGCGGCGGGCCGGGGAGGAGGCGGCGATGTGGGGCGCGGGTTGCCACGTGGCGGGCGCGAGTGGCTGGCGGCGCGGCGGCGCGCAGGTCGGACACGTCCGACTCGGCGCGGACGTTGTCCGGCGGCGCGAGGAGGAGCGGATCTAGGGTTTCGGGGAGGGGGATCCGAGATATTTCGAGGGGGACCTATTTATAGGCATAGGAGGAGCTAGGAGAGTCCAAATGAGGTGCGGTTTTCGGCCACGCGATCGTGATCGAACGCTCTAGATGATGGAGCAGAGTTGGTGGGTTTTGGGCCAAATTGGAGGGGTGTTGGGCTGCAACACACACGAGGCCTTTTCGGTCCCTCGGTTAACCGTTGGAGTATCAAACGAAGTCCAAATGGTACGAACTTGACAGGCGGTCTACCGGTAGTAAACCAAGGCCGCTTGGCAAGTCTCGGTCCAATCCGGAAATGTTTAATCCCCACATACGAAAGAAAGTTAGAAATGGCCACCGGAGGAGAACGAAGCGCCGGAATGCAAAACAAACTACGGGGAAAATGATCGAATGCATGAGATGAACATGTATGCAAATGCAATGCACATGATGACATGATATGAGATGCATGACAACGACAACAACACACGGAGACAAAACCCTAACCCGAGGAAATAAATTAACTTAATGCCGGAAACGGCAAGAGTTGGAGTACAAATAGGGAAAGTTACATCCGGGGTGTTACAATTCCGGGGTGTTACAACACTCCACCACTACGAAAGGATCTCGTCCCGAGACCTAGGACTGAAAGAACGCAGGGTACTCAGAACGGAGGTGATCCTCGCGTTCCCAGGTAGCTTCACGGTCGGAATGGTGTGACCACTTGACTTTGAGAAATTTGATTGACTTGTTGCGAGTCTTGCGTTCAGTCTCTTCAAGAATAGCAACTAGGTGCTCACGATAAGAGAGATCTTCTTGGAGTTCAATGTCCTCGAAGTTGACGGTGCGGTCAGGAGTCTTGAAGCACTTTTGAAGCTGAGAAACATGGAACACGTCATGAACATTTGCAAAGTTTGAAGGAAGCTCGAGTTGATAGGCGAGGTCGCCTCTCTTGCTGACAATCTTGAAAGGTCCCACGTATCTGGGGGCAAGCTTCCCTTTGATACCGAAGCGACGAGTACCTTTCATAGGAGAGACGCGAAGGTAAACATGATCTCCGATCTCGAAAGCCAAATCACGGTGCTTACTATCATAGTAGCTCTTCTGGCGGGATTGGGCTGCTTCGAGGTTATCACGAATGACTTTGCACATTTCTTCTGCCTCTGTGATTAAGTCATTACCCAAAAGCTGACGTTCACCGGTTTCAGACCAGTTGAGAGGGGTGCGGCACTTCTTGCCATACAGAATTTCAAAAGGGGCCTTGCCCGAACTTGCTTGAAAACTGTTGTTGTAGGAGAATTCAGCATAAGTAAGACAATCCTCCCACTTCATGCCAAAGGAGATCACACAAGCCCTGAGCATATCTTCAAGAATCTGGTTGACACGCTCGACTTGACCGCTTGTTTGAGGATGGAAAGCTGTGCTGAAGCGGATGTTAGTGCCCATGGCCTTCTGAAAAGAATCCCAAAACTTTGAGGTAAAGATGCTGCCACGGTCTGAAGAGATCACTTGAGGAATACCATGCAGAGAGACAATTCGAGAGGTATAGAGTTCCGCCAATTGAGCTGCAGTGGTCGACTCTTTGATAGGCAGAAAATGGGCCACTTTGGTGAGTTTGTCGATGACAACGAATATAGCATCATTGCCACGCTTTGACTTAGGAAACCCAGTCACGATGTCCATTTCAATGTGGTCAAACTTCCATTCTGGAATGGCAAGAGATTGGAGGAGACCTGCTAGCCTTTGGTGTTCTGCCTTCACTCTTCTGTAGACATCACATTCATTCACGAATTGAGCAATCTCGCGCTTCATTCGAGTCCACCAATAAGCTTGCTTGAGGTCCTGATACATCTTCGTGCTCCCAGGGTGGATGGACAGGAGAGAATTGTGAGCCTCGTTCATGATCACTTTACGGAGGTCACCTTTGGGTACCACAATACGATCCTCGAAGAAAAGAGTGTCCTTGTCATCAAGGCGGTAGCACTTGTACTTGGGTTGACTCTTGGCAATCCCAATCTTCACCTTTTTCACCATAGCATCAAGTAGCTTGGCTTGGCGAATCTGGTATTCTAAGGTAGGAGAGACTTGAAGGTTGGCGAGGAAACCTTGAGGAACAACTTGCAGGTTAAGTTTGCGGAAAGCTTCACAAAGCTCGGGTTGATAAGGCTTGAGAATCAGACTGTTGCAGTAAGCTTTCCTGCTCAAAGCGTCAGCAATCACATTGGCCTTGCCTGAAGTATACTCAATACTCGGATTATACTCTTGAATCATTTCGACCCATCGAGTTTGCCTGAGGTTGAGATTAGACTGAGTGAAGATGTACTTGAGACTCTTGTGATCAGTGAAAATGTCCACTTTTCTTCCCAATAGAAGATGTCTCCAAGTCAAAAGAGCATGCACAACTGCCGCCAACTCGAGATCATGAGTGGGGTAGTTCTTCTCATTAGGCTTCAACTGGCGAGAAGTATAAGCAACAACTTTCTTCTCTTGCATCAATACTGCACCAAGACCTTAGAGAGAGGCATCACAAAAGACCTCGTACGGCTTGGATTCATCCGGCGGAGTTAGAACTGGAGCAGTGATCAATTTCTCTTTCAAAGTGTTGAAAGCAATATCACACTCCAGAGACCAAACATACTTGACGTGCTTCTGAAGAAGATTAGAGAGAGGCTTCGCGATCTTAGAAAAGTTTTCAACGAATCTTCGGCAATAGCTTGCGAGACCGAGAAAACTGCGGAGTTGCTTCACATTCTGAGGAGGTTCCCAATTCACAATTGCAGACACCTTCTCAGGATTCATGGCAATGCCCTTGGCAGAGATGATATGACCAAGATAAAGAACCTCATCAAGCCAGAATTCACACTTGGAGAACTTAGCGTAGAACTGATGTTCTCTGAGCTTATCAAGAACCAAACGCAAGTGCTTGGCATGATCTTCCTTGTTCTTCGAGAAAACCAGAATGTCGTCGAGATAGACCAAAACGAAGTCATTGGTGTAGGTGTTGAAGATGAAGTTCATCATTCGAGAGAACGTCGGAGGAGCGTTGGCGAGGCCAAAAGACGTGACAATGTATTCATATGAACCAAAGCTTGTTCTGAATGTTGTCTTGGGAATATCTTCTTCACGAATGTGAATCTGGTGATAACCCATATGGAGATCAAGCTTGGAGAATACTTGGGCACCTTTGAGTTGTTCGAACAGCTCATTGATGTTGGGAAGTGGGTATTTGTTCTTGATGGTCTTCTTGTTCACTGGACGGTAATCAACACAAAGTCGGTCCGTTCCATCCTTCTTCTTGACAAAAAGAACACCACAGCCCCACGGAGAAGAACTAGGCCAGATGAGACCCATTTTCTCTTGAATATCGAGTTGCTTCTTCAGCTCCTTCAACTCTTCAGGTCCGAGCTTGTAAGGACGTTTGCACACAGGTTCCGTGCCAGGCTCAAGATCAAGAACGAATTCAACTGGCCGGTGCGGAGGCATTCCTGGAAGCTCTTCTGGAAAGACGTCTTGGTATTCGCAAACGACTGGAATTTGAGAGATGGCATCCAATTCACCCTTCTCATTGAGAGAAAATAGACGGATAGTATCATCACGAGCGGCAAAGACAATTACATCCTCAGACGAATGAGTCAATTGAATCTGCCTGGCTGCACAATCAAGATGTGCCTTGTGCTTAGAAAGCCAATCCATTCCGAGAATAAGATCAATATCCGAGTTACCAAGAACCACCGGAGAAGAGAGAAACTTGTAATCGCCCAATGTGATAGAAACATCTGGGGCAATAGCGCTTGCATTCATGAATTTACCCGGAGAAACAACAGATAACTGTCTAGGCAAATCTTGCAAAGGAAACTCATGCTTAGAAACAAATGGGCTCGAGATGAAACAATGCGATGCACCCGTGTCAAAAAGAACTTTTGCAGGAATATCATTAACAGGAAGGTTACCCATGATCACATCTGACGAGTCCTCTGCCTGAGCTGCATTCATCAAGTTGACCTTGGCGGACTTGGGGTTATGCTTGACCACAGCTGTACTTGCCGATCTGACAGGAGGAGGAGGAGGAAGACGCCTCTGGTTGAAACACTTGTTGGCATATTGACCCTTCTGTTGGCACTTGTTGCACGTGACCTCTGAAAGCAGACGGTGGTACAGAGCACTCGATCTTGGAGCTTGAGATGAAGTCTTGTTCTGAAAGCCAGGGTTGGGTGGGTGGGAAGAACCACTGCCACCTTTGCTCTTCCGCTGATACGGCTGACGGAACGGAGGAGGAGGAAGCCAATACTTCTGCTGCTTGGCCACTTGAGTAGAGGAAGAAGGAGTAACATCTCTGACTCGCTTCTTGGAAGCATCACACCTCAACTGAGCAGCCTCTTGCTTCAGTGCCATGTTGTAGAACTCATCGTATCTCAAGGGCTCGAAGAGAACAAGAGCTAGCTAGATTTCTTCTCTGAGACCACCCCTGAACTGATATATCATGCTCTTCTCATCAGGCACGTCCTTCTTGGCAAAGCGGGCGAGCTTCTGAAACAACTTGTTGTAGTCATAGACAAACAAAGAGCCTTGCTTCAGATTGCGGAATTCCTCACGCTTGCTTTCAACCACGCTTTGGGGAATATGATGAGCTCGGAAATCTCGACGGAAATCATCCCAAGTGATAACACGTCCACCTCTGGAGTCCTTGTACTGCTGGAACCATTCTGCAGCTTGATATTTGAGTTGGAAGGAAGCAAACTTAACAAAGTCCTCAGGCCTGACGTTACTGCACTCGAAATGCTTGCACAGATCCACAAGCCAATCGTCAGCATCGGTTGCCTCAACACAATTGCTGAAAGTCTTTGGCCCGTTAGCAAGGAACTGGTTGAGTGTAGCAAAGTGATTCTGATTGCTGCCTTGATTCCCTTGGTTGCGCTCTTGAAGAATTTGCATGATCAACTGTGTGTTTGCATTGGTTGCGGCCATCACAGCTTGCCATGCCTCTAGAGGAGGTGGAGGTGGTGGCAGATCAGGATTTGGAGTCGTGCGTGTTGGAGGAGCCATCCTGAAGAGGTTGACCACCATTAGCACATTGACAGATAAGTATTGAAGCTGAATCCAACGGAATGAAAATTGCAACATATCGTCTTCACATCCGAACAAAATGAACAAATGCATTCCTCTTGAAATGGTCACATATCCATAAATTGAGAAGCCACGTAGAATTAAGGTAGAGAAATAAATCAACAAGGTACGGATCAAGAACGAATAATCGGTAAGAAATCCCAATCTCAAACCAATATCCGTGGAAGAAAAACTAGAGCTACAAGAATTCCCACCTATGAAACTCCCGAACCTTTCCGGTTATGCAATCAGGTGTTGGGGATACAGGGGAAGCATAATATCTCACCCAAACTAGCAAATCCTACATCCAGCTGTATCCATCCTTCAACACATAACCAAGAAACCTTCGGAAATCATCTACCTCAACCTTCGAAAAGCATCCGTTATACAAGTTATGGCGATACTCCCGAACTCCCGCCCTAGTACTGGGTGGCGTCGAGGTTATCTCACCAACGAACTGCATAAAAGAGATTTTCGATGTCGGCGTACTAAACTCAGGTATTCCAGAACTGCAACGATAAAATTATGATGACAACACCTCAGAGCTCAACTCCCCGGGACACTTCCACTAAACCCCTGACAGGAGGCACCAAGTCAATGTTCTCATCATAAAACCATCAGAATGATTCCAAGATACCCGCGTGATCCTAAAAAAAAATTTAGTGAAATTTGAGAAGAGAAGAGTCAAAACTCTACGTCAGGATGCCTTACCCGAGCGATGAGGAGACTGGGAAGTAAAAAGAATTCCTAAACTCTCCGATATATAATTCCTAAAGACTCAAAACATTTTTCTAGACACAACTCGGCCGCTAAAAACGATCAAGCAATGGGGCTCCTAAGGTCGGGGAAGGCTCTGATTACCAACTTGTAACACCCTCGATGCGACTATAGCTCCCACGTGTCGAGGCATGACTTAGAGACATAATCGCATTGAAGGCATATGTCGCAAGTTAGGCAATCTTCACAACATCCCATGTAATATGAACAACAAAGGGGAGACAACATAGTTGGCTTACACTCGCCACGTCAATCAAGTACATAAATAACATTACATCATCCAAACACTCATGGCCCGACTACGGCGCCAAAATAAAAGAGAACCCAACATGCGACACGGTCCCAATCACCCCCAACTGGGCACCACTACTGATCATCGGGAAAGGAAACATAGTAACGTTGAGAGTCTTCGTCGAACTCCCACTTGAGCTCATACGCGTCACCTGGAGCGGAATCATCAGGCCCTGCATCTGGTGTAATAGTAATCTGTGAGCCACAGGGACTCAGCAATCTCGCACCCTCGCGATCAAGACTATTTAAGCTTATAGGTAAGGCAAGGTAAAATATGAGTGGAGCTGCAGCAAGCGACTAGCAAGTATGGTGGCTAACTAATTCGCAAAGGAGAGCGAGAAGAGGAGGCAAAGCGCGAGCGAGAAACTAGAGAGCAACCTGCGCAAACATTACTCCAACACCGTGTCCACTTCCCGGACTCCGCCGAGAAGAGGCCATCACGGTAACACACTCAGTTAATTCATTTTAATTAAATTAAGGTTCAAGTTATCTACAACCGGACATTAACAAATTCCCATCTGCCCATAAACC
Source organism: Triticum urartu (assembly GCF_003073215.2). Lineage (NCBI taxonomy): Eukaryota > Viridiplantae > Streptophyta > Magnoliopsida > Poales > Poaceae > Triticum > Triticum urartu. Next base: position 159,176,791 of record NC_053025.1, read on the forward strand.
GCGGGCACGGCTTTCGAAAGTTCAAATCCCTGCAGGGGAGTCCCAACTTAGCCCATGACAAGCTCTCACGGTCAACGAAGGAATAGACCTCCTCCCAAGACGTTCCGATCAGACTCGGTATCTCGGTAATTCAAGACACTTCGACAGGTTAAAACAAGACCAGCAACACCGCCCGAATGTGCCGACAAATCCCGATAGGAGCTGCACATATCTCTTTCTCAGGGCACACTCAGATGAGCCAGACGTCGGGTAGGCCAGCCCAGAGTTGCCCCTGGTAGCCCCGGACATCGCTCGGTTGGACCAACACTCAGAGGAGCACTGGCCCGGGGGGGTTAAAATAAGATGACCCTTGAGTCTGCAGAACCCAAGGGAAAGAAAAGGCTAGGTGGCGAATGGTAAAACCAATGTTGGGCATTGCTGGAAAAGCTTTAATCAAGGCGAACTATCAAGGGGTTCCCATTATAACCCAACCGCGTAAGGAACGCAAAATCCGGGAACATAACACCGATATGACGGAAACTAGGGCGGCAAGAGTGGAACAAAACACTAGGCGAGAGGCCGAGCCTTCCACCCTTTACCAAGTATATAGATGCATTAAGATAACATGGCAATATAATGATATCCCAACAATAAATAAAAGATGTTCCAACAAGGAACGGCTCCAATCTTCACCTGCAACTAGCAACGCTATAAGAGGGGCTGAGCAAAGCGGTAACATAGCCAATCAACGGTTTGCTAGGACAATGGTGGGTTAGAGGTTTGACATGGCAATTTGGGAGGCTTGCAAGCAAGTGGTAGGCATCGTAGCATTGGCATAGCAAAAGAGCGAGCAAACTAGCATAGCAAAGATAGTAGTGATTTCGAGGGTATGATCATCTTGCCTGCACAGTTGTCAGAGTTGACTGGATCCTCGAAAGCAAACTCAACGGGCTCCTCGTTAGCGAACTCGTCTCCCGGCTCTACCCAAACAAGACAAACAAGCAACAAGGATACAATCAACCACGTGCAAGAACAAGCAATATGATGAAATGATGATATGCTATGCGGGATGCGATGCGGGATGCCAAAATGCAAGATATGACAGGAAATGCATGAACCTGGCCTCAACTTGGAAATCCAAGTGTGCCACTGGAAAGATGAGATGAAATCGCTTGAAAACGATATAAAGAACGCCGGAATCGGAGTTACGGTTTGGAAATGGCAAGCGATTCAAAAATGACACCGGTCTGCGATTTACAGCAAGTAGGCATCATAAATGCAATGAAATGATGCTAACAGCAACCAAAACATGACAACAAAATACATGGTAGGGATGCACACAAGATGCTTAACAAAAGTCTAGCACTGAGCTACGGCCAATTCATCCATTAACAGGTTCAAACAAGCATGGCAAAAATGCATATGGCAAACATCTCAGACTTAGTGAAATTAACACTTGTCTGGAATTTCAGATCAGGTAGCCCTCTTCGGAGCAACAAAACTACATGCTACAGGACCTGAACATGGCAAAGTAAAGCATGGCATGGAGCTACTCAAAGAGCTTAACAAAAGTCCCTTAGTGACCTTGAGCCAAAAGGGATCAGAAAATACAATTGCAAGCATGTGAACATAGCAAAAACATAATCAGTTTTCAGACTTAGTGAAAAACTGACACATGCTGAAATATAACTCAAGTAGGCATGTTTACGAGCTCGATGCACTCACTACGGTGCAAGTCATGGCAAGACAAGCATACACCATCAAGAAGGCACAAAATGCAAGCTAGACATGGCAAGAACAATAGCATAGCATGCACGGATCAACTACAACATCACGGCAAAATTGCAAACAAGTTGACAATCTGCCCAGATTCACAAAGTAGCAAAAGTAGAGCTCGATTGACTCAAGCTAGGGTGCTCCATAATTGCAAACAAAGACATGGATGGATAGAGCACTACAATATTAACAAAACTCCCTTACTGATCATCCTCAAAAGAGGCACGGATCACTAGGAAACAACAAACATATGGCATCATGAGATAAACAGCTCCAGGACTTAGTGAAATCACTAAGTCCCTGAAAACAGAATTAGCAAGTGCACCACTTTGCAAGCTTGCACAAGTCACCACACACATCCTAAAAATACATGGGTTGCACCTCTGGAAAGATGACAAAACCCTTAACAAAACACATGTAGAACTCACGGGCATATCATGCACACAATAATCATGGCAAAAATGACAAAAATCTAAACGGAGTAGCAGATCTGACAATTATCTCAAGTAGCCCTCTTCTAACAGCATTTCGGGCATCAAGATAAACTCAAATGAAAATGATGCAATGGAATGAAAATGATGTACTCTCTGAGATGAACATTTTGATATGCTATATGCATGAATCGGAGCTACGGATGCAAAGTTACGGGGCTCGAACAGAGCATATGGATCAAGAATTTCGGGACTTAGACGAAATTTACCCCTAGGGTTTACTGTTCACCGAAACCGGATCTGGCGAAAACACTGTTCACGGCGGCGGATCCGACTCGCCGCGAGGACTCGCCGGAGAGGAGGGAGGGCCGGCCGGAGCGGTGGCGCTCGCCGGAGTGCTCCGCGGGGGCCGGAGCGGGCGGCTGCGGCGGTTGGCGGCGAGCGGCGAAGGCGGCGGCGGCCTGGCGCGTCGGGGCGGCTCGGTCGGCGGCCGGGCCGGGCGGCGGGCGGCGGCCGGCGTGTCGGGCGAGGAGGCGGGGCGGCGCTGCGGCGGCGGAGGCGGCGGGGCGAGCCGGGTCGCGGGCGGCGGGGCGCGGGCCCGAGTGGCGGCGGAGAGGGCCCGCGATGGGCCGCGGCGGGCCGGGGAGGAGGCGGCGATGTGGGGCGCTGGGTTGCCACGTGGCGGGCGGCGAGTGGCTGGCGGCGGCGGCGCGAAGGTCGGACACGTCTGACTCGGCGCGGACGTTGTCCGGCGGCGCGAGGAGGAGCGGATCTAGGGTTTCGGGGAGGGGGATCCGAGATATTTTGAGGGGGACCTATTTATAGGCATAGGAGGAGCTAGGAGAGTCCAAATGAGGTGCGGTTTTCAGCCACGCGATCGTGATCGAACGCTCTAGATGATGGAGCAGAGCTTGGTGGGTTTTGGGCCAAATTGGAGGGGTGTTGGGCTGCAACACACACGAGGCCTTTTCGGTCCCTCGTTAACCGTTGGAGTATCAAACGAAGTCCAAATGGTACGAAACTTGACAGGCGGTCTACCGGTAGTAAACCAAGGCCGCTTGGCAAGTCTCGGTCCAATCCGGAAATGTTTAATCCCCACATACGAAAGAAAGTTAGAAATGGCCACCGGAGGAGAACGAAGCGCCGGAATGCAAAACAAACTACGGGGAAAATGATCGAATGCATGAGATGAACATGTATGCAAATGCAATGCACATGATGACATGATATGAGATGCATGACAACGACAACAACACACGGAGACAAAACCCTAACCCGAGGAAATAAATTAACTTAATGCCGGAAACGGCAAGAGTTGGAGTACAAATAGGGAAAGTTACATCCGGGGTGTTACAATGGGCTACGTTGGGACACCCTTGAAGGGATTTGAACTTTCGAAAGCCGTGCCCGCGGTTATGGGAAGATGGTAATTTGTTAATGTCCGGTTGTAGAAGACTTGAACTTAACTTAATTAAAATGAATCAACTGAGTGTGTGGCCGTGATGGTCTCTTTTTGGCGGAGTCCAGGAAGAGAACATGGTCTCGAGTTATGTTTGATCGTAGGTTGTGCTAGGATCACTGCTTGATCATAGTTCTTCAACCGTGCCTTTGCCTCCTCTTCTCGCTCTCACTTGTGTATGTTAGCCACCATATATGCTAGTCGCTTGCTGCAGCTCCACATCATACCTTTACCTTACCTATAAGCTTAAATAGTCTTGATCGCGAGGGTGTGAGATTGCTGAGTCCCCCTGAATCACAGATTCCTTCCAAAACCAGATGCAGGGACTGATGTTACCGCTCCAGGTGATTCGACAAAGCTCAAGTGGGAGTTCGATGAGGACTCAAGACGATACTACGTGTCTTTCCCAGATGATCAGTAGTGGTTCCCAGTTGGGGAGATCGGGGACAATGTTGCATTTGGGGTTTATCTTTATTTTGGTTCCGTAGTCGGACCTTGAGTGTAATTGGATGAATGTAATGTTATTTATGCTATTTGTGTGACGTGGCGAGTGTAAGCCAACTATGTTATATCTTTCCCTTATGTATTACATGGGTTGTTGTGAAGATTACCTCACTTGCGACATTACTTTCAATGCGGTTATGCCTCTAAGTCGTGCTTCGACACGTTGGAGATATAGCCGCATCGAGGGCGTTACACATTTCCTTCTGCTCCTCGTCGGGTTCGATTCTCTTGCTTATTGAAAAGAGATACAATTGATCCCCTATACTTGTGGGTCATCAAGGCGATTTTCTGGCACCATTGCTGGGGAGCGAAGCGCCTTTGGTAAGTGGAATTCGGTAAGGAAACATTTATATAGTGGGCTGAAATTTATTGTCACTTGTTGCTATGGAAAACAAGCCATTGAGGGGTTTGTTCGGGGTATCTTCACCTCGTCCGGAACCACAATTAGCCACCCCTCAACCTGCCGCACCTAATGAAAATGTTGAATATGAAATTCCTTCGGGTATGATAGTACAACTACTAGCTAATCCTTATACAGGAGATGGAACTGAACATCCCGATATGCACTTGATATATGTGGAACAAATTTGTGGATTGTTTAAGCTTGCAGGTTTACCCGAAGATGAGGTAATGAGAAAGGTTTTCCCTTTATCTTTGAAGGTAAAAGCATTGGCATGGTATAGGCTATGCGATGATATTGGATCATGGAATTGGAATCGTTTGAAATTGGAGTTCCACCAAAAAATTATCCTATGCATCTAGTTCATCGTGATTGGAATTATATATACTTTTTTGGCCTCATGAAGGAGGAAGTATCGCTCTAGCTCGGGGGAGGCTTAAGTCAATGTTATATTCATGCCCCAACCATGAGCTCTCAAGATAAATTATTATCTAGAATTTTTATGCTCGGCTTTCTTGTAATGATCAAACCATGCTTGATACTTCTTGTGCTGGTTCATTGATGAAGAAGACTATTGAATTCCAGTGGGATCTTTGGAAAGAATTAAATGCAACTCTGAAGATTGGGAACTCGACAAAGGTAAAGAGTTCGCTATTAAGCTTAAGTATGATCGTGTTAAATCTTTTATGGATACCGATGCTTTTCAAAAGTTTAGCACTACATATGGACTTGACTCTGAGATAGTAGCCTCCTTTTGTGAATCATTTGCTACTCATGTTGAACTCCCTAAAGAGAAGTGGTTTAAATATCACCCACTTATTAAAGAAGAAATTAAAGAACCAGTACCAGTTAAAGAAGAAACTATACTTTATAATATTGATCAAGTTGTTCCTTCTGGTTATATAGAGAAACCACCTTTTCCTGTTAGGATAAAGGAACATGCTAAAGTTTCAACTGTGGTTAACAAAAGCTATGTTAGAAGACCAAAACCTGATAAAAAATTAGGGTAGAACCTAATGTTGCTATGGTTAAAGAACTCTTGGAGGAAGATATAGATGGGCATGGTATTTACTTCTGTGCACAAGCTGCTAGAATTGGTAAACCTAAAAAAGGGATAAAATAGACCAGTTGTTGGCCTGCCTATCATTTCAGTTAAAATAGGAGATCACTGTTATCATGGTTTATGTCACATGGGCGCTAGTGTGAGTGCTATCCCTTACAATTTGTATAAAGAAATTAGGAAACAAATAGCACCTACAGAGTTAGAAGACATAGATGTTACTATTAAACTTGCAAATAAAATATCCTACTGATTTTCTTGTTCTTGGTTCCCCACAAGATGACTTCTGTCCCATTATCTTTGGTAGACCTTTCTTGAACACAGTGTAACACCCCGGATGTAACTTGCCATATTTGTAACTCCGACTCTTGCCATTTTCGGCTTTAAGTTATGAGATTCCCTTCGTGGTTGGGTTTTTTCTTCGTTTTGCATTTTGTTCATGTCATGCATTTCATATCATGTCATCATGTGCATCGCATTTGCCTTCATGTTCGTCTCATGCATCCGAGCATTTTCCCCATTGTCCGTTTCGTAATCAACACTCCCACATGCACAGGCGCACCCCTGTTGTCTCTTTCGTGAGCGGGTGTTAAACATTCTCAGAATGGACCTAGATTTACCAAGTGGCCTTGGTACACCACCGGCAGACCGCCTGCCAAATTTCGTTCCATTTGGAAACCGTTTGATGCTCCAACGGTTAACCGGGGAACCGCAAAGGCCTCTTGTGTGTTGCAGCCCAACACCCCTTCAAAACAGCCCAATAACCCATCTAAACTATCTCCATGTCCTCCGTCGTCGGATCACAATCGTGTGGGCGAAAACTACACCTCATTTGGACACTCCAAATTCCCTCTACCTATATAAATGCATCTCCCCTCCAAATTCACGGTTGAAACCCTAGAAATTCCCCTCGCGCCGCCAGACACCTTCCCTGCCACCGACGGACATGTCCACCGCCACCGCTCAACCTCTCCCGCGCTGACACGTGGCCTCCGCCGCCCACCGCCGTCGTGGCCCGGCGAGCCCGCAGCGGTCCCGCCCGGCCCATCGCGCCGTCCTGCCTCTGAGCGTCCCCGCCGCCGCCTGCCGCCACCGCTCCGCTGCCCCGCGCCCACTCCGGTCGCCGTCGTCATCCCCGCGCCTCCTTCCTCTATCTCCAGATCCGGTCGCGGAAGGGCCGGATCCGGTGACCTAGAGAAGCTCCGGCCATCTCCCTCCAATCCCGGCATCCAACTCCGGCGATCGGTGGCCGTGCCTCGAACCACGTGCACGAACCCTAGATCCATTCGGAGGGTATAATTTTCGTCTAAGTCTTTTTCTGTGTTATTTTATGCCCTTGTTTGTCGCATCGTATCTTCGTGCTCGGTGATCCAAATCATGCATGTGATATGTAGAATTGTTCGTCTCGTTGAGCTCTCCATGATAAAAGCATTTCCATTCATGTTCATGTCAATTATGATGCCATTTTCATTGATGCAAGAGTGCTATAAAATGTTAGGAGCTGGTACTTATCAGATCATGGTGATTTGTCATTTTTGTCACATTTGATGTGTGCATTGTATGAGTTTGAGGTCTACATGTGTTTTGAACTACAACATGCCCTATTTACAGAGGTGCTTGTGCTGTATTTTCGTGATCTATGTGGAGACTAGCACAAGCATGCAAAGTAGCCTCCGCAATGCTGATGTTTTCAGGGAGATTTTTTATGTATTATTTAATAAATAGTGGAGCTAATAAACACCAGAGGGGGGCAACCAGGTTGGCACAACCCACCTGGGCGCGCCAGCCCCCCCTGGCGTGCTCTGGTGGGTTGTGGCCTCCTCGGCCCACCTCCGGTGCCCATCTTCTGGTATATATAAGTGGATTTGACCTAGAAAAATAAGAGGAGTACTTTCGGGACGAATCACCGCCGCCTCAAGGAGGAACTTGGGCAGGAGCACTTTTGCCCTCCGGCGGAGCGATTCTGCCGGGGGAACTTCACTCCCGGAGGGGGAAATCATCATCATCATCACCAACAACTCTCCCATATTGGGGAGGGAAATCTCCATCAACATCTTCACCAGCACCATCTCATCTCAAACCCTAGTTCATCTCTTGTATGCAATCTTGTTACCGGAACTATAGATTGTTGCTAGGGGGTGACTAGTAGTGTTGATTACATCTTGTAGTTGATTACTATATGTTTTATTTGGTAGAAGATCATATGTTCAGATCCAATATGCTATTTAATACCCCTCTGATCTTGAGCATGATTATTATTTGTGAGTAGTTACTTTTGTTCTTGAGGTCACGGGAGAAATTATGTTACAAGTAATCATGCGAATTTGATAAGTGTTCGATATTTTGATAGTATGTATGTTGTAATTCCCTTAGTGGTGTCATGTGAACGTTGACTACATGACACTTCATCATACTTGGGCCTAAGGGAATGCATTGTTGAGTAGTAAATAGATGGTGGGTTGCGAGAGCGACAGAAACTTAAACCCCAGTTTATGCACTATTCCGTAAGGGACCGATTGGATCCTAGATTTTAATTCTATGGTTAGAATTTATTGTTAATACTTTTCTCGTGGTTGCGGATGCTTGCGGGAGGGTTAACCATAAGTAGGAGGTTTGTTCAAGTAAGAATAGCACCAAAGCACCGATCCACCCACATATCAAATTATCAAAGTAGCCAACACAAATCAAACCAACATGATGGAAGTAAACTAGATGAAATTCCCGTGTACCCTCAAGAACACTTTGCTTATTATAAGAGACCGTTTTGGCCTGTCCTTAGCCTCAGAATGATTGGGCTACCTTGCTGCATACTTGTTACTATTATCGTTACTTGCTCGTTACAAATTATCTTGCTATCAAACTACTCGCTACTTACAATTTCAACACTTGCATACATTACCTTACTAAAAATTACTTGTCATTTCCTTCTGCTCCTCGTCGGGTTCGATACTCTTTCTTACTGAAAAGAGATATAATTGATCCCCTATACTTGTGGGTCATCAAGGCTATTTTCTGGCACCATTGCTGGGGAGCGAAGTGCCTTTGGTAAGTGGAATTCGGTAAGGAAACATTTATATAGTGTGCTAAATATTGTCACGTGTTTCGATGGAAAACAATCCTTTGAGGGGTTTGTTCGGGGTATCTTCACCTCATCCGGAACTACAATTAGCCACCCCTCAACCTACCGCACCTACTGAAAATGTTGAATATGAAATTCCTTCGGGTATGATAGAACAACTACTAGCTAATCCTTATGCAGGAGATGGAACTCAACATTCCGATATGCACTTGATATACGTGGAACAAATTTGTGGATTGTTTAAGCTTGCAGGTTTTCCCGAAGATGGGGTAATCAGAAAGGTTTTCCCTTTATCTTTGAAGGTAAAAGCATTGGCATGGTATAGGCTATGCGATGATATTGGATCATGGAATTGGAATCGTTTGAAATTGGAGTTCCACCAAAAAATTTATCCTATGCATCTAGTTCATCGTGATTGGAATTATATATACAATTTTTGTCCTCGTGAAGGAGAAAGTATCGCTCTAGCTCGGGGGAGGCTTAAGTCAATGTTATATTCATGCCCCAACCATGAGCTCTCAAGATAAATTATTATCCAGAATTTTTATGCTCGGCTTTCTCATAATGATCAAACCATGCTTGATACTTCTTGTGCTGGTTCATTTATGAAGAAGACTATTGAATTCCAGTGGGATCTTTTGGAAAGAATTAAATGCAACTCTGAAGATTGGGAACTCGACAAAGTTAAAGAGTTAGGTATTAAGATTAAGTATGATTGTGTTAAATCTTTTATGGATACGGATGCTTTTCAAAAGTTTAGCACTAAATATGGACTTGACTCTGAGATAGTAGCCTCCTTTTGTGAATCATTTTCTACTCATGTTGAACTGCCTAAAGAGAAGTGGTTTAAATATCACCCACTTATTAAAGAAGAAATTAAAGAACCAGTACCTGTTAAAGAAGAAACTATACTTTATAATATTGATCAACTTGTTCCTTCTCGTTATATAGAGAAACCACCTTTTCCTATTAGGATAAAGGAACATGCTAAAGTTTCAACTGTGGTTAACAAAAGCTATGTTAGAACACCTAAACCTGATGAAAAAATTAGGGTAGAACCTAATGTTGCTATGGTTAAAGAACTCTTGGAGGAAGATATAGGTGGGCATGTTATTTACTTCTGTGCACAAGCTGCTAGAATTGGTAAACCTGAAAAAAGGATAAAAATAGACCAGTTGTTGGCCTACCTGTTGATACGTCTCCAACGTATCTATAATTTTTGATTGCTCCATGCTATATTATCTATTGTTTTGGACATTATTGGGCTTTATTATCCACTTTTATATTATTTTTGGGACAAACCTATTAACCGGAGGCCCAGCCCAGAATTGCCCTTTTTTTTACCTATTTTAGGGCTTCGAAGAAAAGGAATATCAAACAGAGTCCAAACGGAATGAAACCTTCGGGAATGAGATTTTCTCACCGAACATGATCAGGGAGACTTGGACCCTACATCAGGAAATAAAGGAGGAGGCCACGAGGTAGGGGTCACGCCCTCCACCCACGTGGGCCCCCTGTTGCTCCACCGACGTACTCCTTCCTCCTATATATACCTACGTACCCCCAAACGATCAGATACGGAGCCAAAACCCTAATTCCGCCGCCGTAACTTTCTGTATCCACGAGATCCCATCTTGGTGCCCGTTCCAGAGCTCCGCTGGAGGGGGCATCCATCATAGAGGGCTTCTACATCAGCACCATAGCCTCTCCGATGAAGTGTGAGTAGTTTACCTCAGACCTTTGGGTCCATAGTTATTAGCTAGATGGCTTCTTCTCTCCTTTTGGATCTCAATACAATGTTCTCCCCTCTCTTGTGGAGATCTATTCGATGTAATCTTCTTTTTATGGTGTGTTTGTTGAGACCGATGAATCGTGGGTTTATGATCAAAATTATCTATGAACAATATTTGAATCTTCTCTGAATTCTTTTATGTATGATTGGTTATCTTTGCAAGTCTCTTCAAATTATCAGTTTGGTTTGGCCTACTAGATTGATCATTCTTGCAATGGGAGAAGTGCTTAGCTTTCAGTTCAATCTTGCGGTGTCCTTTCCCAGTGACAATACGGGCAGCAAGGCATGTATTGTATTGTTGCCATTGAGGATAACAAGATGGGGTTTTCATCATATTGCATGAGTTTATCCCTCTACATTATGTCTTCTTGCTTAAGGCGTTACTCCGATGTAGTGTGAGTAGTTTACTTCAGACCTATGGGTCCATAGTTAGTAGCTAGATGGCTTCTTCTCTCTTTTTTGGATCTCAATACAATGTTCTCCCCCTCTCTTGTGGAGATCTATTCGATGTAATCTACTTTTTGCAGTGTGTTTGTTGAGACCGATGAATTGTGGGTTTATGATCAAGTCTATCTATGAATAATATTTGAATCTTCTCCGAATTCTTTTATGTATGATTGGTTATCTTTGCAAGTCTCTTCGAATTATCAGTTTGGTTTGGCCCACTAGATGATCTTTCTTGCAATGGGAGAAGTGCTTAGCTTTGGGTTCAATCTTGTAGTGTCCTTTCCCGGTGACAGTAAGGGCAGCAAGGCACGTATTGTATTGTTGCCATCGAGGATAACAAGATGGGGTTTTCTTCATGTTGCATGAGTCTATCCCTCTACATCATGTCATCTTGCTTAAGGTGTTAGTCTGTTTTTAACTTAATACTCTAGATGCATGCTGGATAGCGGTCGATGAGTGGAGTAATAGTAGTAGATGTAGGCAGGAGTCGGTCTACTTGTCTCGGACATGATGCCTATATACATGATCATACCTAGATATTCTCATAACAATGCTCAATTCTGTCAATTGCTCAACAATAATTCATTCACCGACCGTAAAATACTTATGCTCTTGAGAGAAGCCACTAGTGAAACCTATGGCCCCCGGGTCTATCTTCATCATATTAATCTTCCAATACTTAGTTACTTCCTTTGCTTTTATTTTACTTTTCATATTTACCACAAAAATACCAAAAATATTATCTTATAGTATCTATCATATATCACTCTCGTAAGTGACCATGAAGGGATTGACAACCCCTTATCGTGTTGGTTGCGAGGAGTTATTTGTTTTGTGCAGGTACGAGGGACTCACGTGTAGCCTCCTACTGGATTGATACCTTGGTTCTCAAAAACTGAGGGAAATACTTACGCTACTTTGCTGCATCAACCTTTCCTCTTCAAGGGAAAACCAACGCAGTGCTCAAGAGGTAGCAAGAAGGATTTCTGGCGCCGTTGCCGGGGAGTCTACGCAAAAGTCAACATACCAAGTACCCATCACAACCCTTATCTCCCGCATTACATTATTTGCCATTTTCCTCTCGTTTTCCTCTCCCCCACTTCACCCTTGCCGTTTTATTCGCCCTCTCTCTCTATCCTCCCTTTCTTTTCCGTTTGCTTGTCGTAATGGCGAGTCATCTATCTTCTCCGTTCTCTCCCGAGAATGAAGTTCTAAATTTTAAGCAAAGGGAAGGGGAAAATCTAAAAGATGCTTGGTATAGAATTTGCAATGCTCAAAATAGATCTACCAGCAAGAAATCTACTTCCGTTCTTCTTCGCCATTTTTATGTTGGCATTGCTCCTTGGTACAGATATGTCCTTGATACCATTACCGGAGGGAATTTCTTTGGTAGCGACACTTTTGATTCTTATAATGCTATGATAGATTTATTTGGTTCACCACCTCTCTTGGTTAATGGAACTATGTTAACTTTGGAGCATGTAATGCAAAAACTTGAAATTATTGAAAATAAAGTTGCTACCACTGAGTTGATTGAAAATTTCGATAAATAGATCCACAACCAAATTACCCAATATGGATCTAAAGTAGGAGTAACTTTGAAAAATATTAAAGAGAAGGAACCTATAGTTAATGAGAGAATAAATCATGATTCCACTAGAATTGATAAACTTGAGGGTATCATTACCAACTTGCGAACCGCTTTTTCTTTTGTAAAGAATACCCCAAGTCCTCCAACTAAAATTGCCAAGCTCATGTATGTTCCTAAAAATAAAGGTGAATCCTCTAGCAAAGAAACTGTGGATCTCAAATCTATAAGTATTCATCCTAATCTTTTTGCTGTCATTAAGGAACCATTTGTTACAAATGAATTTCTCGATCTTGCGCCTAAAAGTTAGATAATCAATAAAAAGAAAGAAATTCCTAAGGATTGTAGATGCCTCATTGAAGAATTACCAACCAAAGATGGCAATACCTAGATCTATCCTTGCTTTTTATGCCTAGCTAGGGGCGTTAAACGATAGCGCTTGTTGGGAGGCAACCAATTTTATTTTTATTCCTTAATTTTTTCTCGTGTTTAGTAATAAATAATTTACCTAGTCTCTGTTTTGGTTGTGTTTTTTGTGTTTAATTAGTGTTTGTGCCAAGTAGAACCATTGGGAAGACTTGGGGAAAGTCTTGTTAATCTTGCTGTAAAAAACATAAGCTTCAGCGCTCACGAGAACTGTTGCCATTTTTATTTGGAAAGTGATATTTAGTTAATTATTTTTGAAGATGATTAATAGATAAATTCTTCACGTCCAGAAATTTATTTTAGAATTTTTGGGGTTACAGATCTTGTGCTAGCTACATATTACTACAGAGTGTACTGTTTTTGACAGATTCTGTTTTTCATGTGTTGTTTGCTTATTTTGATGAATCTATGGCTAGTAAAATAGTTTATAAACCATAGAGAAGTTGGAATTCAGTAGTTTTAACACCAATATAAATAAATAATTAGTTCATTACAGTACCTTGAAGTGGTCTTTTGTTTTCTTTTGCTAACGGAGCTCATGAGATTTTCTACTTTAAGTTTTGTGTTGTGAAGTTTTCAAGTTTTGGGTAAAGATTTGATGGATTATGGAAAAAGAAGTGGCAAGATCCTAATCTCGGGGATGCCCATGGAACCCCCAAGATAATATAAGGACACCTATAAGCCAAAGCTTGGGGATGCCCCGGAAGGCACCCCCTCTTTCGTCTACTTCTATCGATAACTTTACTTGGAGCTATATTTTTATTCACCACATGATATGTGTTTTGCTTGGAGAGTCTTGTATTATTTGAGTCTTTATTTTTTAGTTTACCACAATAATCCTTGCTGTACACACATTTTGAGAGATCCATACATGATTTGGAATTTGTTAGAATACTCTATGTGCTTCGCTTATATCATTTGAGTTATATAGTTTTGCTCTAGTACGTCACTTATATCTTTTAGAGCACGGTGGTGGAATTGTTTTATAGAAACTATTGATCTCTCATGCTTCACTTAGATTATTTTGAGAGTCTTAAATAGCATGGTAATTTGCTTAAATAATCCTAATATGCTTGGTATTCAAGATTAGTAAAAACTTTCTTATGAGTGTGTTGAATGCTATGAGAAGTTTGATGCTTGATAATTGTTTTGAGATATGAAGATGGTGATATTAAAGTTGTGCTAGTTGAGTAGTTGTGAATTTGAGAAATACTTGTGTTAAAGTTCGTGATTCCCATAGCATGCACGTATGGTGAACCGTTATGTGATGAAGTCGGAGCATGATTTATTTTTTGATTGTCTTCCTTATGAGTGGCGGTCGGGGACGAGCGATGTTCTTTTCCTACCAATCTATCCCCCTAGGAGCATGCACGTAATACTTTTCTTTGATAACTTGTAGATTTTTGCAATAAGTATATGATTTCTTTATGACTAATGTTGAGTCCATGGATTATACGCACTTTTATTCCTTCCACCATTGCTAGCCTCTCTAATACCGCGCACCTTTCGCCGGTATCGTACACCCACCATATACCTTCCTCAAAACAGCCACCATACCTACCTATTATGGCATTTCCATAGCCATTCCGAGATATATTGCCATGCAACTTTCCACCGTTCCGTTTATTATGACACACTCCATCATTGTCATATTGCTTAGCATGATCATGTAGTTGACATCGTATTTGTGGCAAATCCACCATTGATAATTCTTTCATACATGTCACTCTTGATTCATTGCATATCCCGGTACACCGCCGGAGGCATTCATATAGAGTCATATTTTGTTCTTAGTATCGAGTTTTAATTGTTGAGTTGTAAGAAAACAAAAGTGTGATGATCATCATTATTAGAGCATTGTCCCAGTGAGGTAAGGATGATGGAGACTATGATTCCCCCACAAGTCGGGATGAGACTCCGGACGAAAAAAGGGGAAAGAAAACAGGCCATAAAAAAAGAGAAAATGACCCAGAAAATGAGAGAAAAAGAGAGAAGGGACAATGTTACTATCCTTTTACCACACTTGTGCTTCAAAGTAGCACCATGATCTTCATATTAGAGAGTCTCTCATTTCGTCACTTTCATATACTAGTGGGAATTTTTCATTATAGAACTTGCCTTGTATATTCCAATGATGGGCTTCCTCAAAATACCCTAGGTCTTCATGAGCAAGCAAGTTGGATGCACACCCACTTAGTTTCTTTTTTTGAGCTTTCATATACTTATAGCTCTAGTGCATCCGTTGCATGGCAATCCCTACTCACTCACATTGATATCTATTATTGGGCATCTCCATAGCCCGTTGATATGCCTAGTTGATGTGAGACTATCTTATCCCTTTTTTGTCTTCTCCACAACCACCATTCTATTCCACATATAGTGCTATATCCATGGCTCATGCTCATGTATTGCGTGAAAATTGAAAAAGTTTGAGAATGTCAAAAGTATGAAACAATTGCTTGGCTTGTCATCAGGGTTGTGCATGATTTAAATACTTTGTGTGGTGAAGATAGAGCATGGCAAGACTATATGATCCTGTAGGGATAGCTTTCTTTGGCCATGATATTTTGAGAAGACATGATTGCTTTGTTAGTATGCTTGAAGTATTATTATTTTTATGTCAATATTAAACTTTTATCTTGAATCTTTCGGATCTGAATATTCATACCACAATTAAGAAGAATTACATTAAAATTATGCCAAGTAGCACTCCACATCAAAAATTATCTTTTTTATCATTTACCTACTCGAGGACGAGCAAGAATTAAGCTTGGGGATGCTTCATACGTCTCCAACGTATCTATAATTTTTGATAGCTCCATGCTATATTATCTACTGTTTTGGACATTATTGGGCTTTATTATCCACTTTTATATTATTTTTGGGACTAACCTATTAACCGGAGGCCCAGCCCAGAATTGCTGTTTTATTTGCCTATTTTAGGGCTTCGAAGAAAAGGAATATCAAACAGAGTCTAAACGGAATGAAACCTTCGGGAACGTGATTTTCTCACCGAACATGATCAGGGAGACTTGGACCCTATGTCAAGAAATAAAGGAGGAGGCCACGAGGTAGGGGGCGTGCCTACCCCCCCCCCCCCACAGGCGCGCCCTCTACCCTCGTGGGCCCCATGTTGCTCCACCGACGTACTCCTTCCTCCTATATATACCTACGTACCCCCAAACGATCAGATACGGAGCCAAAACCCTAATTCCACCGACGTAACTTTCTGTATCCACGAGGTCCCATCTTGGGGCCTGTTTTGGAGCTCCGCGGAGGGGGCATCCATCACGGAGGGCTTCTACATCAACACCATACCCTCAACGATGAAGTGTGAGTAGTTTACCTTAGACCTTCAGGTCCATAGTTATTAGCTAGATGGCTTCTTCTCTCTTTTTGGATCTCAATACAATGTTCTCCCCCTCTCTTGTGGAGATCTATTCGATGTAATCTTCTTTTTGCATGTGTTTGTTGAGACCGATGAATTGTGGGTTTATGATCAAGATTATCTATGAACAATATTTGAATCTTCTCTGAATTCTTTTATGTATGATTGGTTATCTTTGCAAGTCTCTTTGAATTATCAGTTTGGTTTGCCCTACTAGATTGATCTTTCTTGCAATGGGGAAGTGCTTAGCTTTGTGTTCAATCTTGCGGTGTCCTTTCCCAATGACAGTAGGGGCAGCAAGGCACGTATTGTATTGTTGCCATCGAGGATAACAAGATGGGGTTTTCATCATATTGCATGAATTTATCATTCTACATCATGTCATCTTGCTTAAGGCGTTACTCTATTTTCATGAACTTAATACTCTAGATGCATGCTAGATAGCGGTCGATGAGTGGAGTAATAGTAGTAGATGCAGGCAGGAGTCGGTCTACTTGTCTCGGACGTGATGCCTATATACATGATCATACCTAGATATTCTGATAACTATGCTCAATTCTGTCAATTGCTCAATAGTAATTCGTTCACCCACCGTAAAATACTTATGCTCTTGAGAGAAGCCACTAGTGAAACCTATGGCCCCCGGGTCTATCTTCATGATATTAATCTTCCAATAGTTAGTTACTTCCTTTGATTTTATTTTACTTTGCATCTTTACCACAAAAATACCAAAAATATTATCTTATCATATCTATCAGATCTCACTCTCGGAAGTGACAGTGAAGGGATTGACAACCCCTTATCGCGTTGGTTGCGAGGAGTTATTTGTTTTGTGCAGGTACGAGGGACTCGTGCGTAGCCTCCTACTGGATTGATACCTTGGTTCTCAAAAACTGAGGGAAATACTTACGCTACTTTGATGCATCACCCTTTCCTCTTCAAGGGAAAACCAACGCAGTGCTCAAGGGGTAGCACCTGTCATTTCAGTTAAAATAGGAGTTCACTGTTATCATGGTTTATGTCACATGGGTGCTAGTGTGAGTGCTATCCCTTACACTTTGTATCAAGAAATTAGGAAACAAATAGCACCTACAGAGTTAGAAGACATAGATGTTACTATTAAACTTGCAAATAGAGACACCAGATCACCTTGTGGGATTATTAGAGATATTGAAGTCTTGTGCGGGAAAATAAAATATCCTACTGATTTTCTTGTTCTTGGTTCCCCACAAGATTACTTATGTCCCATTATCTTTGATAGACCTTTCTTGAACACAGTGTAACACCCCGGATGTAACTTGCCATATTTGTAACTCCGACTCTTGCCATTTTGGGGCTTTAAGTTATGAGATTACCTTCGTGGTTGGGTTTTTTCTTCGTTTTGCATTTTGTTCATGTCATGCATTTCATATGATGTCATGATGTGCATCACATTTGCATTCATGTTCGTCTCATGCATCCGAGCATTTTTCTGGAATAGCAAGAGCGCAACCAAGGGCAAGGAAACCAAGGAAATCAAGGCCAAGGCAATAATCAGTCTTAGTTTGCTACCCTCAACCAGTTCCCCGCAAACCAGCCGGAGTCCTTCAGCAAGTGTGACGAGGCCACAGACGTCGACGACTGGCTCGTGGACATCTGCAAACATTTCAAATGTAGCAATGTCAGGCCTAAGGACTTTGTCAAGTTTTCTTTGTTTCAACTCAAGGACCAAGCTGCTGAGTGGTATCAACAATATAGAGATTCCAGAGGAGGTCGTGTGATTACCTGGGATGATTTCCGCCTAGACTTCAAAGCTCATCACATCCCACCAAGTGTTGCTGAGAGCAAGCATGAGGAGTTCCGCAATCTCAAGCAAGGCAGAATGTCTGTGTATCAATACAATATCCAGTTTCAGAAACTCGCTTGCTTTGCTAAACAAGACGTTCCTGATGAAAAGAGTATGATCTATCAATTCAGAGGTGGCCTCAGAGAACATCTACAATTAGCTCTCGTGCTTCTTGAGCATACTAAGTTCGATCAATTCTATAAAATGGCACTAAAGCAAGAAGCTGCTCAGCTCAAGTGTGAGGCATCTAAGAAGAGAGTCAGGGATGCAGTTCAATCTTCTTCTTCATCACAAGTGGCAGCTAAGAAACAGAAGTTCTGGTTGCCTCCTCCTCCGTTTCGCCAGCCCTACCAGCAGAAGAGCAAAGGTGGTAGTGGATCTTCCCACCCACCCAACCCAGGCTATCAGAACAAAGCTCAGTCTCAAACTCCAAGGTCAAGTGCTCCTTACCACCATCCGCTCTCAGAGGTTACTTGCAACAAGTGTCAGCAGAAAGGGTACTATGCAAACAAGTGCTTCAACCAAAGGCATCTTCCACCTCCTCCTCCCATGAGATCTTCCAGCACTGCAGTGGTCAAGCATAATCCCAAGCATGCTAAGGTGAACATGATGAACGTAGCTCGGACAGAGGATTCTTTAGAAGTGATCATGGGTAACCTTCCAATTAACTCTATTCCTGCAGAAGTTCTTTTTGACACTGGTGCATCGCATTGTTTCATGTCAAGACCATTTTGTGCCAAGCATGAATTCACTTCATCTCATTTGGGTAAACCCATGGATATCGTTTCTCCGGGTAAATGGTTGAGTGACAGTTTGGTGGTTCCGGATGTTTCCGTCAAGATGGGAGACTACAGATTTCTGTCTTCTCCAATGGTTATTGGTGACTCGGATATTGATCTAATTCTCGGCATGGAATGGCTTTCTAAGCACAAGGCTCAGCTTGATTGTGCTGCCAGGCAGATTCAATTGACACACTCTTCTGAGGATGTGATCATCTATGACGCTCCTGACGAAATCATTCGGCTGTTTTCTCTCAATGAGAAGGGCGAGTTGAATGCCATCTCTCAGATTCTAGTCGTTTGTGAATATCAAGACGTCTTTCCAGAAGAGCTTCCGGGAATGCCTCCTCACCGGCCAATTGAATTCGTTATCGATCTTAAGCCTGGCACGGAACCTGTTTGCAAGCGTCCTTACAAGCTTGGACCAGAGGAGTTGAAGGAGTTGAAGAAACAACTCGATGAACAAGAGCGTATGGGTTTGATCAGACCGAGTTCATCTCCATGGGGTTGTGGTGTTCTTTTTGTCAAGAAGATGGATGGAACGGAACGACTCTGCGTCGACTACCGCCCATTGAACAAGAAGACAATAAAGAACAAGTATCCACTTCCCAACATCAATGAGCTATTCGAGCAACTTAAAGGTGCTCAAGTATTCTCCAAGCTTGACCTCCATATGGGTTATCATCAGATTCGCATTCGTGAACAAGATATCCCCAAGACAGCATTCAAAACAACCTATGGTTCTTATGAATATATTGTCATGTCTTTCGGCCTTGTCAATGCTCCTCCAACAGTCTCTCGCATGATGAACTTCATCTTCAACCCTTACACAAATGATTTCGTCCTAGTGTATCTCGATGATACCTTGTTTTTTTCCAAGAATAGGGAGGGTCATGCCAAGCATTTGAGGTTGGTGCTCGACAAACTCAGAGAGCATCAATTCTATGCGAAGTTTTCCAAGTGTGAGTTCTGGCTTGACGAAGTTCTTTACCTTGGTCATATCATCTCTGCCAAAGGCATTGCTGTTAGTCCCTAGAAGGTTTATGCAATTGTGAATTGGGAACCTCCTCAGAATGTCAAGCAGCTCCGCAGTTTTCTTGGGCTTGCAAGTTATTGTCGAAGATTCGTTGAGAATTTCTCTAAGATTGCAAAGCCTCTTTCCAACCTCCTCCAGAAGCATGCCAAGTATGTCTGGACACCTGAATGTGACGTTGCTTTCAACACCCTGAAAGAGAAGCTAGTCACAGCTGCTGTCTTGACTCCTCCTGATGAATCCAAGCCATTTGAGGTTTTCTGTGATGCTTCCTTGCAAGGTCCCGGCGCTGTGTTAATGAAAGAGAAGAAAGTTGTGGCCTATACCTCTCGTCAGTTGAAGCCCAACGAAAGGAACTATCCCACTCATGATCTTGAGTTGGAGGCAGTCGTCCATGCATTATTAACGTGGAGACATCTCTTGTTGGGAAGGAAAGTGGACATCACATATCATAAAAGCCTCCAGTACATCTTCACTCAACCCAACCTCAACCTCAGACAGACTCGATGGGTCGAAATGATTCAAGAATACAATCCAAGTAATGAATATACTCCAGGCAAGGCCAATGTCATTGCAGATGCTTTGAGCAGGAAGGCTTACTGCAACAACCTAATTCTCAAGCCTTTCCAACCGTACCTTTGTGAAGCTTTCCGTAAACTGAATCTCCAAGTTGTTCCTCAAGGCTTTCTTGCCAACCTCCAAGTCTCTCCTACTTTGGAAGATCAAATTCGTGAGGCACAACTTTTTGATACCATGGTGAAGAAGGTGAAACATGGGATTGCCAAGAGCCAACCCAAATACAAGTGGTATCGCATTGATGACAAAGGCACTCTATTCTTCAAGGACCGGATTGTGGTTCCTAAAGGTGATCTAAGGAAAGTCATTATGAACGAGGCGCACAATTCCCTTCTATCCATTCATCTTGGAAGTACGAAGATGTACCATGACCTCAAGCAGTCGTATTGATGGACTCGAATGAAGCGAGAAATTGCTCAATTCATGAATGAATGTGATGTCTGCAGAAGGGTGCAGAACACCAACGGCCAGCTGGTCTCCTCAAACCTCTTGCTATTCCAGAATGGAAGTTTGACCATATTGAAATGGACTTCGTTACTGGATTTCCCAAGTCCAAGCGCGGAAATGATGCTATCTTCATTGTCATTGACAAGCTTACAAAAGTGGCTCATTTCCTTCCAATCAAAGAATCTATAACAACAGCTCAGTTGGTAGAGCTATACACCTCCAGGATTGTCTCTTTGCACGGAATTCCGCAATTGATATCTTCAGATCATGGAAGCATCTTCACTTCTAAGTTCTGGGACTCCTTCCAGAAGGCCATGGGCACCAACATTCACTTCAGCACAGTTTTCCATCCTCAAACTAGTGGCCAAGTCGAGCGAGTCAATCAAATCCTTGAAGATATGCTCAGGGCTTGTGTCATTTCCTTCGGTATGAAGTGGGAAGATTGTCTTCCATATGCCGAGTTCTCCTACAACAACAACTTCCAAGCAAGTTCGGGCAAGGCCCCATTCGAGATTCTCAATGGCAGAAAGTGTTGTACTCCTCTCAATTGGTCAGAGACTGGTGAACGCCAACTTCTTGGCAATGACTTAATCACAGAAGCTGAAGAAATGTGTAAAGTCATCCGTGAAAATCTGAAAGCCGCGCAATCACGCCAGAAGAGTTACTATGATAGCAAGCACCGTGACTTGGCTTTCGAGATCGAAGACCATGTCTACCTTCGCGTCTCTCCAATGAAAGGCACTCGTCGCTTCGGTATCAAAGGGAAGCTTGCCCCTAGATACGTGGGTCCTTTCAAGATTATTGGCAAAAGAGGCGACCTCGCCTATCAACTTGAGCTTCCGTCCAACTTCGCAAACGTGCACAATGTGTTTCACATGTCATAGCTTCACAAGTGCTTCAAGACTCCTAAGCGCACCATCAACTTCGAAGAGATTGATCTCCAAGAAGATCTGCCGTATCATGAGCATCCCGTTGCTATTCTTGAGGAAACCGAGCGCAAGACTCGCAACAAGGCAATCAAATTCCTAAAAGTGAAATGTTCACACTATTCCGACCGAGAAGCCACCTGGGAACGCGAGGATCACCTCCGTTCCGAATATCCGGAGTTCTTTCAGTCCTAGATCTCGGGACGAGATCCTTTCGTAGTGGTGGAGTGTTGTAACACCCCGGATGTAACTTGCCATATTTGTAACTCCGACTCTTGCCATTTTCGGCTTTAAGTTATGAGATTCCCTTCGTGGTTGGGTTTTTTTTTCTTCTTTTGCATTTTGTTCATGTCATGCATTTCATATCATGTCATCATGTGCATCGCATTTGCATTCGTGTTCGTATCATGCATCCGAGCATTTTTCCCGTTGTCCGTTTCGCAATCCGACACTCCCACATGCACTGACGCACCCCTCTTGTCTCTTTCGTGAGCAGGTATTAAACGTTCTCGGAATGGACTGAGATTTGCCAAGTGGCCTTGGTACACCACCGGCAGACCGCCTGTCAAATTTCGTTCCATTTGGAGGCCGTTTGATGCTCCAACGGTTAACCTGGGAACCGCAATGGCCTCTTGTGTGTTGCAGCCCAACACCCCTCCAAAACGGCCCAATAACCCATCTAAACCATCTCCATGTCCGCCGTCATCGGATCACGATCGTGTGGGCGAAAACTACACCTCATTTGGACACTCCAAACTCCCTCTACCTATATAAATGCATCTCCCCCTCCAAATTCGCGGTTGAAACCCTAGAAATTCCCCTCGAGCCGCCGGACACCTTCCCCACCACTGACGGACATGTCCACCGCCACCGCTCGACCTCTCCCGCGCTGACACGTGGCTTCCGCCGCCCACCGCTGCCGCGGCCTGGCGAGCCCGCCCGGCCCATCGCGCCGCGCGTCCCCGCCGCCGCCTGCCGCCCCGCGCCCGCTCCGGTCGCCGTCATCGCTCAGCCGGCCGCCGCCGTCCGAACGCCGCCGTCGTCCCCGTGCCTCCTTCCTCCATCTCCGGCCAGATCCGGCCGTGGGAGGGCCGGATCCGGTAACCCAGAGAAGCTCCGGCCATCTCCCTCCAACCCCGGCGTCCAACTCCGGCAATCTCCCTCTTTTTCTGTGTTATTTTATGCCCCTGTTCATCGCATCGTATCTCCGTGCTCGGTGATCCAAATAATGCATGTGATATGTAGAATTGTTCGCCTCGTTGAGCTCTCCATGATAGAAGAATTTCAATGCATTTTCATGTTCATTATGATGCCATTTTCATTGATGCAAGAGTGCTATAAAATGTTAGGAGCTGGTACTTATCAGATCATGGTGATTTGTTATTTTGTCACATCTGATGTGTGCATTGTATGAGTTTGAGGTCTACATGTGTTTTGAACTACAACATGCCATCTTTACAGAGGTGCTTGTCTTGTATTTTTGTGATCTATGTGGATACTAGCACAAGCATGCAAAGTAGCCTCCGCAATGTTGCTGTTTTCAGGGACTTAGGATTTTGCTAAGTCCTTTTCCTGCTGTTATTTGATGCCATGTAAACTTGATGCTACAGGGAGATCCATGCTTCTTTTTTTTGCTTCAGTAAGGATGTGTTGAACATGTGTTTATGCTCTATACATCCATGTCCTTGTTTGCAATTATGGAGTTTTCTAGCATGTCCTTCCTGTGCTCTACTTTTGCTATAAAATGTTCCTGGCAGAATGTTAACATGTTAATCAATTTTGCCATGTTTGTTGCTAGTGATCCATGCATCCTATGAACTTTCTCTTACCACGGTTAGCTTCATGAACATGTCATCTTGCTGTTGGTATGCTTGTTTTCTCATGCAATGCTTTGTGGTTAGTGGCATGAGGTCGCAAAGTTGTCTTCGTAAATTTGTTTATGCCATGCTCTATTTTTCTGCTAAGTCTGATACTGTTAATAAAACTTGCTATGTTTGCATGGGTGCCATCATATCTTCTATGCCTTTTTGGCTCATGTTTAGTAAGGGACTTTTGTTCTGTGCTTTTAGTAGAATCATGCCATGCCTGGGTTTGCTATGATATGTTCCTGTAGCATGATGTTTGCTTGCTCTAAACATTGCTTCCTGATGTTGTTTTCGGCATGTTAGTATTTTCATTAAGTCTGTGAAGCTGATATCTTTTGCAATTTTGCCATGCTTGTTTGTAATTGTTCTGTTGGGATTTGGCCATAGCTCAGTGTTCATGCTTTGTCAAGCATCTCGTGTACATCACTTCCATATGCTTTGTTGCTATGTTGGAGTGCGGTAGCTTAGTTTCTTGTTGCATTCTAAGTGGCATCGTGTTGTTAATCACATAATTGTGTCATTCTTGTTTTGCTTGCCATTTGCAAACCGTGCATCCGTTTTCGGTGATCTCTATATCGATTTCAACCGAAATCATCTCATGTTTATAGCGGCACACTTGGTTTGCCAAGTTGATGCCTTGATCATTCTTTCCCTTCTGAAGCATGCATATGCATTGCATATCATGTCTTGCATATCATGCCATGTTTTGCATCATGTTGCTTGTGCATTGCACCGTCGTTGATTGTTGTTCCTTTGCTTGTGTTTTTGCCTTGGGTAGAGCCAGGAGACGAGTACGTAACCTAGGAACCTGTTGGGTATCCTTACGAGGATCAACCTTTCGACAACTCTGAGAACTTTGCATGCAAGATGACCATACCCTCGAAATCACTTCTATCTTTGATTGCTAGTTGTTCGCTCTATCGCTTTGTCACGCTACCTACCACTTGCTATATCATGCCTCCCATATTTCCATGTCAAGCATCTAACCCACCTTCCTAGCAAACCGTTGTTTGGCTATGTTACCGCTTTGCTCAGCCCCTCTTATAGCGTTGCTAGTTGCAGGTGAAGATGAAGTTTGTTCCATGTTGGAACATGGATATTGTTGGGATATCATTATTATATCTTATTTAATGTAATGCATCTATATACTTGGTAAAGGGTGGAAGGCTCGGCCTTACGCCTGGTGTTTTGTTCCACTCTTGCCGCCCTAGTTTCTGTCATACCGGTGTTATGTTCCTTGATTTTGCGTTCCTTACGCGGTTGGTTGTTATGGGAACCCCTTGACGGTTCGCTTTGAATAAAACTCCTCCAGCAAGTTCCAACCTTGGTTATACCATTTGCCTACCTACCACCATATACCTTTCCCTTGGGTTCTGCAGACTCAAGGGTCATATTTATTTTAAACCCCCGAGGCCAGTGCTCCTTTGAGTGTTAAACGGGTAGCCTGCAGGGCCACATCAGGGCAACTTGAGGGTTGGTTTTACTTGTAGCTTGACCTATCCACTGTGCCTTGAGAACGAGATACGTGCGACTCCTATCGGGATTTGTCGCCACATCGGGCAGCTTTGCTGGTCTTGTTTTACCATTGTCGAAATGTCTTGTAACCGGGATTCCGAGACTGATCGGGTCTTCCCGGGAGAAGGAATATCATTCATTGACCGTGAGAGCTTATGATGGGCTAAGTTGGGACACCCCTGCAGGGCATAAACTTTCGAGAGCTGTGCCCGCGGTTATGTGGCAGATTGGAATTTGTTAATATCCGGTTGTAGAGAACTTGACACTTAACTTAACTAAAAAATGAATCAACCGCGTGTGTAGCCGTGATGGTCTCTTTTCGGCGGAGTCTGGGAAGAGAACACGGTCTCGTGTTATGCTTGAATGTAAGTAGCTTCAGGATCACTTCTTGATCACTTATAGTTTCTCGACAGTGCATTGCTTCTCTTCTCACTCTCATTTGCGTATGTTAGCCACCATATATGCTTAGCGCTTGCTGCAGCTCCTCCTCACTACCCTTTCCTACCCTTAAGCTTAAATAGTATTGATCTCGCGGGTGTGAGATTGCTGAGTCCTCGTGACTCACGGATACTTCCAAACAGTTGCAGGTGCCGAAGATACCAGTGCAGGTGACGATACCGAACTCAAGTGGGAGTTCGACGAGGATTCGGGCCGTTACTATGTTTCTTTTCTGGATGATCAATAGTGGAGCCCAGTTGGGATGATTGGGGATCTAGCATTTGGGGTTGTCTCTCTTTATTTTGGTTCCGTAGTCGGATCTTTGATTGTACTTTGGATGATGTATGGATTATTTATGTATTCTGTGAAGTGGCGACTGTAAAACAACTCTTTATCCCTTTCTTATTCAGTACATGGGATGTGTGAAGATTACCCCTCTTGCGACAAGCCTACCATGCGGCTATGCCTCAAAGTCGTGCCCCGACACATGGGAGATATAGCCGCATTGTGGTTGTTACACACGGTAAATGCTAAGATAGATTGCAAGAAACAAACTGTGGGTGTTAGCTTTGGTGGTGAGTCTCATGAGTAAATTTTTTCCATGTTTAGTAGAAATCATCATGAAAAAGAATTGCCTAGTAAGGATGAATTAATTGGTCTTGCTTCTATTGCTATGCCACCTACTGATCCTTTAGAATAATATTTGCTAGACCATGAAAATGATTTACATATGCATGAAAGAAATGAAATATATAAAGTTTTCTTTGAACAACGTCCTCTGCTTAAACACAATTTGCCTACTGAAACTCTGGGAGGTCCTCCTCCACCTAAAGGTGATCCTGTGTTTGAATTAAAACAATTGCCAGACACTTTGAAATATGCTTATCTTGATGAAAAGAAGATATATCCTGTTATTATTAGTGGTAACCTTTCAGAACATGAAGAAGAAAGATTATTGAAAGTTCTAAGGAAGCACCGAGCTGCTATTGGATATACTCTTGATGATTTAAAGGGCATTAGTCCCACTCTAAGTCAGCACAAAATTAATATGGAACCTGATGCTAAACCAGTTGTTGATCACCAACATCGGTTGAATCCAAAGATTAAAGAGGTGGTAAGAACGGAAATATTAAACTTCTAGAAGTAGGTATAATTTATCATATAGCTGATAGTAGATGGGTAAGTCATGTCCACCTAAGAAAGGAGGTATTACTGTTGTTCCTAATGATAAGAATGAACTCATTCCACAAAGAATTTTTATAGGCTATAGAATGGTAATTAATTTTAGAAAATTAAATAAAGAAACTAGAAAATATCATTACCCTTTGCCTTTTATTGGTCAAATGCTTGAAAGATTATCTAAGCACACACACTTTTGCTTCCTTGATAGATATTCTGGCTTTTCACAAATACCCGTTTCTCAACCTGATCAAGAAAAGACCAGTTTTTACTTATCCATTTGGAACTTATGCTTATAGGCGTATTCCTTTTGGTTTATGTAATGCACCTGCTACCTTTCAAAGATGTATGACTGCTATATTCTATGACTTTTGTGAAAAGATTGTTGAGGTTTTCTTGAATGACTTTTCTGTTTATGGGAAGTCTTTTGATGATTGTTTAAGCAACCTTGAGCGAGTTCTGCAGAGATGTGAACAAACAAATCTCATCTTGAATTGGGAGAAGTGCCACTTTATGGTTAATGAAGGCATTGTCTTGGGTCATAAAATTTCTGAAAAAGGTAATGAATTGGACCAAGCTAAGGTTGATGCAATTGAGAAAATGCCATGTCCTAAGGACATCAAAGGTATTCGTAGTTTCCTTGGTCATGCTGGTTTCTATAGGAGATATATTAAAGACTTCTCTAAAATTTCTAGGCCTCTCACTAGTCTTTTGCAAAAGGATGTTCCTTTTGTTTTTGATGATGATTGTTTAGAAGCCTTTGAAACACTCGAGAAAGCCTTAATATCTGCACCTATTGTTCAACCACCTGATTGGAACTTGCCTTTTGAAATTATGTGTGATGCTAGTGATTATGTTGTTGGTGTTGTTCTAGGACAAAGAGTTGATAAGGAAAAAAATGTTATTCACTACGCTAGCAAAACTCTAGACAGCGCTCAACGAAATTATGCTACTACTGAAAAAGAATTCTTAGCAGTGGTGTTTGCTTGTGATAAATTTAGACCTTATATTGTTGATTCCAAAGTAACTGTTCACACAGACCATTCTGCTATCAAATATCTTATGGAAAAGAAAGATGCTAAACCTAGACTTATTCGTTGGGTTCTCTTGTTACAAGAATTTGATTTACATATCATTGATAGAAAAGGAGCTGAGAACCCCGTAGCTGATAGTTTGTCTAGGCTTGAAAATGTGCTTGATGACCCACTTCCTATTGATGATAGTTTTCCTGATGAGCAGTTGGCTGCAATAAATGTTGCTAATAGTACTCCTTGGTGTGCTGACTATGCTAATTACATTGTTGCTAAATATTTACCACCTAGCTTTACATACCAACAAAAGAAAAAGTTCTTCTACGATTTAAGACATTACTTTTGGGATGACCCATATCTTTATAAAGAAGGAGTAGATGGTATTATTAGACGTTGTGTACTTGAGCATGAACAGGGACAAATCCGATAGAAATGTCACTCCAAGGCTTATGGAGGGCATCACGCTGGAGATAGAACTGCTCACAAGGTATTGCAATCTGGATTTTATTGGCCTAATCTCTTCAAGGATGCCCGTAAGTTTGTCTCTTCTTGTGGTGAATGTCAAATAATAGGTAATATCGGTAAGCATCAAGAAATGCCTATGAATTATTCACTTGTTGTTGAACCTTTTGATGTTTGGGGATTTGATTACATGGGACCTTATCCTTCCTCTAATGGGTATACACATATTTTGGTTGTTGTTGATTATGTTACTAAATGGGTAGAAGATATTCCAACTAGTAGTGCTGATCACAACACCTCTATTAAAATGCTTAAGGAAGTTATTTTCCCAAGGTTTGGAGTCCCTAGATATTTAATGACTGATGGTGGTTCACACTTTATTCATGGTGCTTTCCATAAAATGCTTGCCATGGATGATGTTAACCATAGAATTGCATCACCCTATCATCCTCAGTCTAGTGGTCAAGTTGAACTTAGCAATAGAGAAATAAAATTAATTTTGCAAAAGACTGTCAATAGGTCCAGGAAGAATTGGTCTAAGAAATTAGATGATGCACTTTGGGCTTATAGAACAGCTTATAAAAATCCTATGGGTATGTCTCCTTATAAAATGGTTTATGGAAAAGCTTGTCATTTACCTCTTGAGTTAGAACATAAAGCTTATTGGGCAGTTAAAGAACTCAATTATGATTTCAAACTTGCTAGTGAAAAGAGGTTATTTGATATAAGCTCATTAGATGAATGGAGAACCCAAGCTTACGAAAATGCAAAGTTATTCAAATAAAATGTTAAAAGATGGCATGACAAGAGAATCCAAAAGCGTGAGTTTAAAGTGGGAGAATATGTTCTTTTGTACAACTCTCATTTTAGATTTTTTGCAGGGAAGCTCTTGTCGAAATGGGAAGGCCCCTATGTCACCGAGGAGGTTTACCAGTCTGGAGCCATCAAAATAAATAATTTCGAAGGCACTAACCCAAAGGTTGTCAATGGGAAATGAATAAAGCATTATATCTCAGGTACGCCTATTAATGTTGATAGTAATATTATCCAAACGTTGACACCGGAAGAACACATAAAAGAGTCCTTCCGGAACACTCCAGAATCATGAAAATAAGGAGGTACGTGATACAGTAAGTAAACAGACTCCGAAAAATCTGCAAAAATATTTATTATCAGTTTTTGAATATTTTAAAATTTTGGAAATAAAGAAACTCTCAGGAAGCGTACCCTGGTGGGCACAAGACACTAGGGGGCGCCAGGCTTGCCTGGCGCACCCAGGTGGGTTGTGCCCACCTGGGACACCTCCCGTACTCTGTTTTTCTACCATATACTTGTCCTGCAAGATAAATTTTTTATATATACTTCCCAAACCTGTTGATCACCGTTTCACGGAGAAATCCTTTGTTCTCTTTTCCTTGTTGTTTTCTATTAGATTCCATCTACCATGGCCTCTTCAAGCTCCTCCAAGGACAAGATCTCTCCTTCATCACCACCATCATCCCCTTTACCACCAAAAGGAGAATTGAGTATCGGGTATGGGCACTCCCCTTGGCTTCCGCCAAGCTTGGAGGAGGTGCCCCGGTATCGTATCATTCCACTATCTTTTTGCTTTTATTTATCTTAGTTCAATGTTTTGCTTTCACATGAAATAAAGTTTAGTTCCATCCTCTCTTATCTTGAGAGTTTGCTTAGTGATCTATCATTGTAATCATGTGCAAGTAATATATTAAAGTTATTTTAGTTTTTGCTCTCTTTACTTTCATGTTGGAAATAAAGTAAAGAAATAAGAAAGAAAAAAAGACAAAGGAAATAAATGAAGAAAGGAAATAAACATGAAAATATTATATACTAATCCTATGGCGGGTGATGGAACCACATAAGGAAAAGTATAAGTAGAAAATTTTATTAGGAATTGACAAACATAGCATTAGTCAATGATGCAACTCATTAAAGAATTAATAATGGAAGAGAAGATTCACATATAGATATATTATCCTAGAAATCTTTTGTGATTGTGAGCCCTCATCAAAATATTATATGCCAGAATTGTTGACGTTGGACAAGGAAGACAACTCAATGGTTTATGTTTGTTTATATTCACATAGAAATCATATTCTCATAGATCCTTTAACATGTGATGCTCGCCCCCTATCTTTGCTAGCCAAAAATTATGTACTAAGTAGAGATACTACTTGTGCATCCAAAAACCCTTAAACCCAAATCTTCTTCAAGAGTCCACCATACCTACCTAGGGATTGAGCAAGATCCCTCAAGTAAGTTGTCACGGTGCAAAAAGGCAATAAAAATTGCTTCTAAATATGTGAGATCATTTAGTGTAAGAGAAAATTGAGCATTGTACAAACTTTGATAACAAAGAATAAAAGCGACAGACTGCATAATAAAGGTTGTCATCTTAATGGGCAATACAACATGACGTTCTCTTGCACTAAGAGATTGATCATGCAAACAAATAAGAGCATGGCAACCTCTGCTTCCCTCTGCAAAGGGCCTATCTTTTAAGAACAGTCAAAGTTTTCCTTCTATTCCTTTTTATTTTCTCCTTTGGCAAGCATCATGTGGTGAGGAAAGATCTAGGAACATATGTCCTCTTGAATATAGATAGCATGAGTTATTATTGTTGACATCACCCTTGAGGTGAGTATGTTGGGAGGCGAAACTATAAGCCCCTATCTTTCTATGTGTCTGATTGAAACGTTTTGCTCATGGGTACAAGGTGAGTGTTAGCAATCATAGAAGACTACATGATGGTTGAGTATGTGGACTTGCCTAGAGGCTCCGACACATGACCCTTCCTGAAAAGATGATGAATTGTAGTTGCAAAGTTGACTGAGAACATAGTTTGTTGGTTTCTAATAGAGTTTTTGCTTTATACTTCGATTGTGTGATGAACTATTAGTTATTCATGAGAAGTATATGATAAAAGTTCTATGATAAAAGTCCTTTGTTTAATTTTGTTGCTATTATAATAATCAACATGATGCTTCTATGTCCGTATTTTGTTTTTATCGACACCTCTCTCTCAAAGCATGTGGACATGTTTTTTGATTTCGGTTTTCGCTTGAGGACAAGCGAGGTCAAAGCTTGGGGAAGTTGATACGTACATTTTGCATCATGTTTTCTTGCTGTTATTTATAATGTTTTTATCCATAATAATGCTTTTTGGAGTAATTCTAATGCCTTTTCTCTCATAATTTGCAAGGAACACACCAAGAGGGAGAATTCCGCCAGCTGGAAATCTGGACCTAGAAAAGCTATGTCAGGCCACCTATTCTGCACAACTCCAAATGAGCTGAAACTTTATGGAGATTTTTTATGGATTATTTAAGAAATACTGGAGCCAATAACACCAGAGTGGGGCCACCAGGTGGGCACAACCCACCTGGGCGCGCCAGACCCCCCTGGCACACCCTGGTGGGTTGTGGCCTCCTCGGCCCACCTTTGGTGCCCATCTTCTAGTATACAAGTGGTTTTGACCTAGAAAAAAAATAAGAGGAGGACTTTCAGGACGAAGCGCCACCGCCTCGAGGTGGAACTTGGGCAGGAGCACTTTTGGCCTCCGACGGAGCGATTCTGCAGGGGAACTTCCCTCCCAGAGGGGAAATCATCGTCATCATCATCACCAAAAACTCTCCCATCTTGGGGATGGCAATCTCCATCAACATCTTCACCAACACCATCTCATCTCAAACCCTAGTTCATCTCTTGTATGCAATCTTATTACCGGAACTATAGATTGTTGCTTGGGGGTGACTAGTAGTGTTGATTACATCTTGTAGTTGATTACTATATGGTTTATTTGGTGGAAGATTATATGTTCAGATCCAATATGGTATTTAATACCGCTATGATCTTGAGCATGATTATTATATGTGAGTAGTTACTTTTGTTCTTGAGGTCACGGGAGAAATCATGTTGCAAGTAATCATGTGAATTTGATAAGTGTTCTATATTTTGATAGTATGTATGTTGTGATTCCCTTAGTGGTGTCATGTGAACGTCGACTCCATGACACTTCACCATACTTGGGCCTAAGGGAATTCATTGTGGAGTAGTAAATAGATGGTGAGTTGCGAGGGCGACAGAAAGTTAAACCCCAGTTTATGCACTATTCCGTAAGGGACCGATTGGATCCTAGAGTTTAATGATATGGTTAGAATTTATTCTTAATACTTTTCTCGTAGTTGCGGATGCTTGTGTGACGGTTAATCATAAGTAGGAGGTTTGTTCAAGTAAGAACAACACCTAAGGACCGATCCACCCACATATCAAATTATCAAAGTAGCGAACACAAATCAAACCAACATGATGAAAGTAACTAGATTAAATTCCCGTGTACCCTCAAGAACGCTTTTCTTATTGTAAGAGACCATTTTGGCCCGTCCTTTGCCTCAAAAGGATTGGGCTACCTTGCTGCATAGTTGTTACAATTATCGTTACTTGCTCGTTACAAATTATCTTGCTATCAAACTACTTGCTACTTACAATTTCAGCACTTGTAGACATTGCCTTACTAAAAATTACTTGTCATTTCCTTCTGCTCCTTGTTGGGTTCGACACTCCTACTTATCGAAAAGCTACAATTGATTCCCTATACTTGTGGGTCATCAGCGGCCGATCGTCGAGGCGCGGCTGGCGGCGGCCGATCCTGGAGGTGGCTGCGTGGGCGCCTGTCGGCGGGGGAGGCTAGCGGCTGGCGGCAGGGTGGCAGGCGGCATGCGACAGGATGGCTCACGGCGGGACAGCTGGCGACGGGATGACTCGCGGCTAGTGGCAGGGGCGGCTGCCGGCGGAGGATGACGATCTTGCGTGGTGATCGTGGAGGCGGCGGGGTGTGGCGATCGTGGAGGCTGCGGTCTAAGGGTTTGACTCCCGATCGTGGAGTCCTGGTCCAAGGGTTTGACCCCCGATGGATACACCAGGCCAATTCATTAATTATGTTGGCATTTTTTATTTATCGCCAACTGAACCAGGTATATTATTCTCTACAAAAATTGTCATGCATACGTTGGCCGAAGGAGTTTTTTTACTCCGCCAAATGGCCCCAAACTTTTTCCACATGTTGGCATCACCATTGGCATCACGCACGCCAATTTGCATATTTTTCCGATGCTCGATGCATTTCCTAGGATTTTCCCGGTGGAAAAACCCTAAAACATTGGTCGAAAGTGACGCAACGTGCGTTTGGTGTCCGATTCGTTCCAACCTTGCGTGGGGGCATACGTTGGTCGTGCCCACATGTCTGCATAGTTTGGTGCAATTGCATGCATGCGATGACCTAGACCTTGTGCAACCAGCACTATATCGGTCTGCCGGAGGGGGGTTCTGAAGGAGTTTTTTTTACTCTGCCAAATGGCCCCAAAAAATTTCCACACCTTGGCGTCACCATTGGCATCACGCACGCCAATTTGCATATTTTTCCGACGCTCGATGCATTTCCTAGGATTTTCCCAGTGCAAAAACCCTAAAACAATGGCCGGACGTGGTGCAACGTTCGTTCGGTGTCCAATTTCGTTCCAACCTAGCGTGGGGTCATACGTTGGTCGTGCCCACATGTTGCATAGTTTGGTGCAATTGCATGCATGCGATCACGTTGACCTTGTGCAACCAGCACCATATCGATCTGCCGGAGGGGGGTTCCGAAGGAGTTTTTTTCGACTCTGCCAAATGGGCCCGAACTTTTTCGACATGATGGCATCACCATCAGCAGCACGCACGCCAATTTGCATATTTTTCACACGCTCGATGCATTTACTAGGATTTTCGCAGTGAAAAACCCTAAAACAATGGTCGAACGTGACACAACGTTCATTCGGTGTCCGATTTCGTTCCAACCTTACGTGGGGGCATACGTTGGCTGTGCCCACATTTTTGTATAATTTGGTGCAATTGCATGCATGCGATCACGTAGACCTTGTGCAACCATCACCATATCGGTTTGCCGGAGGGGGGTTCCGAAGGAGTTTTTTTTAACTCCGCCAAATGGCCCCAAATTTTTTCCACACATTGGCGTCACCATCGACAGCATGCACGCCAATTTGCATATTTTTCTGATGCTTGATGCATTTCCTAGGATTTTCTCGGTGAAAAAAATCCTAAAACAATGGTCGGACGTGACGCAACGTTCGTTCGGTGTCCGACTTTGTTCCAACCTTGCGTGGGGGCATACGTTGGCCGTGCCCACATGTCTGCATAGTTTGGTGCAATTGCATGCATGCAATCACGTAGACCTTATGCAACGAGCATCGTATCGGTCTGCTGGAGGGGGGTTCCGAAGGAGTTTTTTTACTCTGCCAAAGAGCCCCAAACATTTTCCACAGGTTGGCATCACCATCGGCATCACGCACGCCAATTGGCATATTTTTCTGACGCTCAATGCATTTCATAGGATTTCCAAACAATGGTCAGACATGACGCGGCGTTCATTCGGTGTCCGATTTTGTTCCAACCTTGAGTGGGGGCATTCGTTCGTGCGTTCTTTCACAGACATTTTTATAAAATGCAACTAACACATTAGCAAAGAACAAACAACCTTCCATAATTATTGAAAGCAACAACATTCATTCCTATTTAAAATATTTTACATAGATTTTCTGAACGAAATTTACATTACAAATTAAAAATAACGAAAAACAAACTAACTACTCATCCTCGCTGACAAGATCCACAACTATGGCTTCACCGCCGTCTTCCCCACCATCGAAGTTTGAGCCGTTCGAGCTACCGAAGTGCGCTAAAAATTCAAATGCACTACAACACTACTGCGCTAGCAGTTCGGTCGACTCCCTCATCGCCTACTAGTACCCCGGCTCGTTCGCCGGGTCCCTTGGGTCAACCAACTCCACCGACGGAATCCAGCCCGTCTCCGATGTCCAGCTTTGGATCGTGCGAACCAAACCCGGCGATTCCAATGGGCCGCCCTCCTCTTGCATCGTGGCCAGTTCTGGTGGGACCTGAAATTGGGGTGCGGCGGCATCTGCAGCCTGCGACTTGTAGAAGGTGACGACGGTGTCGAAGTCGCGGCCTTCCCAAAAACTGTGGCGACCTTCGGGGTTCCACGGACTAGGTTGTCGAGGGCCCAACGTTGCATAGTCATCAGAGGTGATGTGCCATCCGTGCGCTAGGTGGCACGACGGCGGCTGCTACCTCTTGAGCATGCGTTGGTTTTCCCTTGAAGAGGAAAGGGTGATGCATCAAAGTAGCATAAGTATTCCCCTCAGTTTTTGAGAACCAAGGTATCAATCTAGTAGGAGACTACACGCAAGTCGCCTAGTACCTGCACGAACAAACAAGAACCTCGCAACCAACGTGATAAAGGGGTTGTCAATCCCTTCACAGTCACTTACGAAAGTGAGATCTGATAGAGATAATAAGATAAATATTTTTGGTATTTTTGTTGTATAGATTGAAAAGTGAAGATTGCAAAATAAAATAAATAGTAAACTAGAATTGTAGATCAGAAACTTATATGATGTAAAGTAGACCCGGGGGCCATAGGTTTCACTAGTGGCTTCTCTCAAGATAGCATAAATTACGATGGGTGAACAAATTAATGCCGAGCAATTGATAGAAAAGCGCATAGTTATGATGATATATAGGCATGATCATGAACATAGGCATCACGTCCGTGTCAAGTAGACCGAAACGATTCTGCATCTACTACTATTACTCCACACATCAACTGCTATCCAGCATGCATCTAGAGTATTAAGTTCATAAGAACAGAGTAACACATTAGGCAAGAGGACATGATGTAGAGGGATAAACTCAAGCAATATGATATAAACCCCATCTTTTTATCATTGATGGAAACAATACAATACGTGCCTTGCTGCCCCTATTGTCACTGGGAAAGGACACCGCAAGATTGAACCGAAAGCTAAGCACTTCTCCCATTGCAAGAAAGATCAATCTAGTAGGCCAAACCAAACTGATAATTCGAAGAGACTTGCAAAGATATCAAATCATGCATATAAGAATTCAGAGAAGAATCAAATATTGTTCATAGATAATCTTGATCATAAACCCACAATTAATCGGATCTCAGCAAACACACCACAAAAACAATTACATTGAATAGATCTCCAAGAACATCGAGGAGAACTTTGTATTGAGAACCAAAGAGAGAGAAGAAGTCATCTAGCTAATAACTATGGACCCGAAGGTCTGTGGTAAACTACTCACACATCATTGGAGAGGCTATGGTGTTGATGTAGAAGCCCTCCGTGATCGAATCCCCCTCCGGCAGATCACCGGAAAAGGTCCCCAGATGGGATCTCGCGGGTACAGAAGGTTGCGGCGGAGGAAAAGTGGTTTCGTGGCTCCCCTGGATGTTTTGAGGGTATAAGAGTACATATAGGCCAAGGAAGTAGGTCGGTGGAGCTACGAGGGGCCCACGAGGGTGGGGGGCGCGCCGCCCTACCTCGTGGCCGCCTCGTTGCTTCCTCGGCCTCCACTCCAAGTCTCCTGGATTGCGTTTGTTCCAAAAAAGATCCTCGTGAAGGTTTCGTTCCATTTGGATTCCGTTTGATATTCCTTTTCTGCGAAACACTAAAATAGGCAAAAAAAACTGGCACTAGGCCTCCGGTTAATAGGTTAGTCCGAAAAATAATAGAAAAGTGCATATTAAAGCCCATTAAACATCCAAAACAGATAATATAATAGCATGGAACAATCAAAAAATATAGATATGTTGGAGACGTATCAGCGGCACGGGGATGCCATGGCGGTACATGTCCACCGTCTGCGGCCCCGTGAGGCTTGACGGCCACAGGCCAGCCGGTGCGGCGCCTCCACCACAGCTGCCGGCGGCAAAATCTCCTCCTTGGCAGCCGTTGAACCACCACCTCCCAAAACAGCCGCTTCCACATGGCATGGCATGGGAGAGAAGATGTGGCATCAGAAAAAATAACGCAGGGGTGGGGGAGAGGTGGCATGCGAGGGCGCTTATATAGGTGCGCGGGCGAGGATGAGATGGAGTTGGCATGCTGTCTGTGAGGGTGGGGGCGAGATGGCTTGCGACAGCGGCAACGGGATGCACCGGCCCAGGGCGGCAGCCATTCAGCACGTGTCAGTGGGGCGCGGCGGGTGAGGGCGTCAGCGGGGCGCGGTAGGCGAGGGCGCCAGCGGGTCAGTGGGCGTCAGCGAGCGAGGGCGTCAGTGGGGTGCCGTGGACGAGTGCGACAGTGGGTCAGCAGAGGCGCGATGGACGAGGGCACCAGCAGGTCAGCGGAGGCGCGATGGGCGAGGGCACCAGCGGGGTAGGAGGCAGTCGGGGGCATGTGCAGGGTAGGCGGCGAAGGCGCGTGCATGCAGGGTGCAGGCGGGGCAGGCGCGTGCCTGCAGGCCGCGGCTAGCGGGTCGTCCATGCAGGCCACGGTTAGCGGGTCATCCAGCATGGGTCGCGCGTCGTCCAGCCGAGAAAAAAACCCATACACGCATATGTACCAGCCTGGGGCAGGCGGGGAGGACTTTTCTAAATATGTCAATCGTGCCCCTGATTATGAAATGGTATCGTGTGATCTGGGGCATCCTTGTATTAGGGGGTGTACCGAAGCAAAAGTGTAGTTCTAACTATTTGTTGTAGATGGCATTCAATGCACTGTTTGAACTCCATCCCGGTAACTCGCTCTAGCATTCCTATGGGTATTTATCATGTCTTTGGCATCACTGCGGTGGAACTGAAATGCGACTATCAAGCACACAGAGATATGGTTACAGTTGATGCTAAGGTACCTGGATTCCTCTGTCCGGTCTATCATTTTGGCCATTCCATTGCTTTTTGGATGCCCATGTCTCCTCTTCTGACCCATGTTCTTTTCTCAGCAGGGTAACCATAGGTATGCAAGCATACCTGAGAAATTTGTTCACCAGTTTATGGATGTGTTCAAGAAGGCAGGGTCTATGATATCCGCAAATTCTTAGTATTCCCCAAGAAATATGTCTTGTGGCCAGTGGAGAGTCACAGTACATGATCAGGTTCAAAAGGTACAAGATTGTTGTTTGGAGGGATGATCTAGAAGCAGAGTCTCCTTTCTGCAGTTATGCCCCGACACCAATTAGTCAGCTTCCTAGGCCTATAAATATGCCCGAGTGTATCACAGGTATTTGATCTGTTGCCTATCATGCAATTATTTTGATATCACCCATAGTTTCAATCTGCTACTTATGTTCTTTCTAAGGGTAGATGTGGTTGTTGTCCAGTAAGGTGAAGGTAGAGATTTTTGCGGTGTTTGGGCATTCGACGACCTCTAGGCAAAAAATATATATAAATCATGATTGCATAACCAGTGTGAATTGTGTGCCTATGGTCCAGTAAGTATAATGTTGTGGCATTTTACACTTTTTTCAGTTTTTGGATGAGATGGTTGTCGTATAGGGCTTACATCTTGCCTTTCTAATATCATTTACTTCTTTTCCAAATGTAATATCTCAACTGAAAGCACACTAAGTTTCATCTTCTTCATGGTGTCTAGATTCTTCAGGTTGGTGAGAAGGATCAGGACAACTTTATATCTATTGGGACTTTGGTAAAGGCTTTTGAAGGTCAGCAAAGTTATCCATATAAAATTCTTCAATTATGTTTGTCATGGTAGAGACTTGAGAGTTGACTATATGACCTATCCCCTCTGCATTTTCTATTGGCCATTGAAGTTAGTGTGTGGGGGGGTACCGCTTCTCTTTGTTTTGTTCATGCAACATTATCTTGCCTTTTTCAAACACAACTTTGCATGTGATTAGTACAAATTCTTTTCTTAGTCTATTACTACAGTTCAATAAGTTGCAGGGTAAACTTTTAACCTTCCAAAAAAATTAACACTGAAATCAGTGCTTCTGTTAATCTAGAGAATTAGAAATCTCAAAAAATTGAAGTGGTACCTTGTATGCTTCATATTAAATCATTGGTATATGATACACGTTGAATATCACGATTTTGAGAACATATGCAACTCCATAGGCCCTCTTTTTATGTTGGTCTGTGATGAATTTGTGTTGTGGCAAATATGATGATAGTTCCACTCATGAGTTGTTATCCAGTGGCATGGACTTGAATTAAAAATGTGATGCCAGTTTCACCCCTCTTGTTTGCATACCCTGGGACAAGCAGGATTTGTTGTTCCCTTTCGATCGTCGTGTAAATTTGATTCTTTATTGATGGTTGTGTTGTTTCTTGCTCATAAGTTCAAAGTGATCCACCATGTTTCTCAAGAAAGAAGAATCTATTGGTTATCATTACAGTGCTTGAAAAAGACATTCTGATTATAGGTTTCATGGTGTGATCCATTGCAATATCATATTTTTAGTGAACTTTGGGATATTTATATTAATCTTTCCATCCATGTTTTTAATTTTGCATACACTCATGTATACTAATGAGGACATACATATGATTGATGACATTACATGGTCAATGATAATTCTTTGTTGTCTTGCTTTTTGTTCACTTTATCATGTGAACAATATTGCTAATTTTGTAGCTACAGTGGCACTGTCAAGAGGAAAATCTCGTGCCTTTATTGTCTTATCAATGGAAAAGCAGAGAGTGTGTCCATCATATGTGTGGAGAAATGATCGCCAGGTGATTATCTGAAATTGACCATATTTTCGTTCCATATATGAAATTCTTAATCTTGCTATGTGCTTGCCTGTAGCCTTTTGTTTTAGTTAAACAATTATGGTTTCCGTTTCTGCATTGGGACCCATAGTAGATGCGAGCATTAATTTCTTGTCAGTTATTTTCCACTCCTGCTAATGTGGATCAGGCGATGGATTGATGGATATCGCAATTTTGGTTGCCTGCTT
Source organism: Triticum urartu (assembly GCF_003073215.2). NCBI lineage: Eukaryota > Viridiplantae > Streptophyta > Magnoliopsida > Poales > Poaceae > Triticum > Triticum urartu. Next base: position 159,217,016 of record NC_053025.1, read on the forward strand.
GGACTGAAGTCTCTGAATGTTATGAATTCATTTGTGGTCATGATCCTGTTTTTTCATTGTCGCTCTTGGATAGTCAATCTGATGTTAATTTAGCTTTCGTCTATGCAAGTTTGTCAGGCACAATGAAGATTTGAATGTTTGAAACATATCAGCAACAACTTGGAGATTCTTATTTTCTCCATGGGGTCTTTCAAAAGCTTAAAAATAACACAACAAAGGTTCGCTCTAAATGTAATATTTTCAGGGATTTTGTCTACTTGCTTGAACATTGGAAAGGGACATTTTCTTGATAATTTAATGCATCAACGGTCAATTGCTTACATGTTGTCGTTTCTCACGGTTTGATTTATATGTGATGTGAACTGCAAATACATTGGCTCCTTGCAATATAGGAATCAATGGTACCCTATTTACTTATTGAATTATTTATTTCCTATATTATTTTGCTTGCGAAGTTCAGATTGAACTTAAGAACATGGAATGTTTGTGCTTGCTTGTAGGTTCTGATATTACACCAGAACTTTAGCTTTCTCGGGCATGTGATGATGGCTTCCATGGGAAAATTCATCAAAGTCACTGTCGATGACCTTCAGGTCCATATCTCTCTCAATCTCGATTTTATCTTATTTTGTAGATTGAAGTTGACTAAAAACTGAGATATGGCATATCTTGAGAAATGCTAATGCCATGATAGTTTGATGTCTGTAGCAGCTCTTTTATTTTCGTTGAAACGTTTCTATGTTATATTAACCACCGTATAAGTATCTTTTAGCAACTTCTACGATATATGTTTTACTTGGGAATTTAGCCCTGAAGCATCTATTTGAGAATGGTTCAACATTGTATAATGCATTTGTTTTGTATTTGATTGCAAGATTTTCGCCTAGAATGCATAATGCCCAAATAGTAGGACGTGTTGCTGCTCATGTCTTGTGGTGTTTGCGCCCACATGGCTTGCGGCTGTCAGGAAGATCTTGTAGTTCATGACTTCACTTTTTTACACTATCTAGCAAAGAAATACTGAGTTACTGGTTACTTTCTTCCACTAACTGTGATCTGCCACATTCATCTATAGGTATATATGCGTCAAATGACAAAAGAATGCCTCCAGAAAGTTTGTTCATCAGGCACAAGCGAACGACAAAATGGAGGATCAAGTACTTAAGTTGATCTTTTGCTTTTTTTATCCTTCAAACAGCCAAGTAAATTGATTTATCATGGCTCCGTTTTCAATTTTACAATGGAATTCTCTTTGAATAGAAGATCTGCATGATCTTTTTACTCTTCATGGACAAGTCGGATGAACTCTGCTTCTCATGGCCCACTGTAGCATTTTCTTTATGAAACATGTAAAGTTAAAACACTGATTTCGTATGTCATTTATTATTATTATTTTTTTGAGCCGAAACAGTAGAACAATTGTTCTACGGTATTTTCATATATATTTATAAAAGAACAAAAACAAAGCCGCAAGTACAATTAACCAATGCCTGTTCTAGGTAACATACGCAAACACAATTATTCTGGTCCTAACATGTGAGTTACCCAGGTCCTGATCATGTCTGCCTTCTTCGCTTTAGGTCTCAATTTTGATGCCCATAAACCCTCTTTGAGGTAGAACTTCCATGTATTCAAATGAGGTGGTGCAGATCTAAAGATTTTGTCATTTCTGATCGACCAAATACCCAGCAGCTCATGATGATTATGTCAAATGCAATCTCTGATGGCAATGAGCACAGGGCTAGCAAGATCTCATCATGTGGTGATACCCCTCTATGCTTATCTGGTATGATTATTTCCCAGCATGCCAAGGCAAATGGACAATCCCAGAATAGATGCAAAGATGTTTCTTCAGTGTGATGTGAACAGAGAGCGAAATTATAATCTGGCAGGTACATGCTCTTATGGTGGAGCAAATTCCTTGTGTTTAATCTGTGCTGATAGAGCATCCAAAAGAATATCTTGTTGTGGAACGTAGTAATTTCAAAAAAATTCCTATGCACATGCAAGATCATGGTGATGCATAGCAACGAGAGGGAAGAGTATCGTCCACGTACTCTCGTAGACCGTAAGCGGAAGTGTAATGAGAACACGGTTGATGTAGTCGAACGTCTTTATGATCCGACCGATCCAAGTACCGAACGCACGGCACCTCCGAGTTTAGCACATGTTCAGCTCGATGACGTCCCACGAACTCCGATCCAGCAGAGCTTCACGGGAGAGTTCCGTCAGCATGACGGTGTGTTGACGGTGATGATGTTGCTACCGACGCAGGGCTTCGCCTAAGCACTGCTACGATATGATCGAGGTGGATTATGGTGGAGGGGGGCACCACACACGGCTAAGGGATCAATGATCAACTTGTGTGTTCTAGTGTGGCCCCCTGCCCCCGTATATAAAGGAGCAAGGGGGGAGGCCTGCCGTCCCTCCTAGGGCATGCCAGGAGGAGGAGTCCTCCTCCTAGTAGGAGTAGGAAGGAAAAAGGGGGAAAGGGGCCGGCACCCCAGTCCAATTCGGTTTGGGCTAGGGGGGCCGCGCGCCCTGCCTCCACACTTCCACCACTTGGCCCATGAGGCCCATTACTTCTTCCTCGTATTCCCGTAACTCCCCGGTACTCCGAAAAATACCCGAATCACTCGGAACCTTTCCGATGTCCAAATATAGTCGTCCAATATATCGATCTTTACGTCTCGACCATTTCGAGACTCCTCGTCATGTCCCCGATCTCATCTGGAACTCCGAACTACCTTATGTACATAAAATCACATAAACTCATAATACCGATCGTCACCGAACGTTAACCGTGCGGACCCTACGGGTTCGAGAACTATGTAGACATGACAGAGACACGTCTCTGGTCAATAACCAATAGCGGAACCTGGATGCTCATATTGGTTCCTACATATTCTACGAATATCTTTATCGGTCAAACCGCATAACAACATACGTTGTTCCTTTTGTCATCAGTATGTTACTTGCCTAAGATTCGATCGTCGGTATCTCAATACCTAGTTCAATCTCGTTACCGGCAAGTCTCTTTACTCGTTCCGTAATGCATCATCCCATAACTAACTCATTAGTCAAAATGCTTGCAAGGCTTATAGTGATGTGCATTACTGAGAGGGTCCAGAGATACCTCTCCGACAATCGGAGTGACAAATCCTAATCTCGATCTATGCCAACTCAACAAGAACCATCAGAGACACCTGTAGAGCACCTTTATAATCACCCACTTACGTTGTGACGTTTTGTAGCACACAAAGTGTTCCTCCGGTACTCGGGAGTTGCATAATCTCATCGTCATAGGAACATGTATACGTCATGAAGAAAGCAATAGAAACAAACTAAATGATCATCGTGCTAAGCTAACGGATGGGTCAAGTCAATCACATCATTCTCTAATGATGTGATCCTGTTAATCAAATGACAACTCATGTCTATGGTTAGGAAACATAACCATCATTGATTCAACGAGCTAGTCAAGTAGATGCATACTAGTGGCATTCTGTTTGTCTATGTATTCACACATGTACTAAGTTTCAGATTAATACAATTCTATCATGAATAATAAACATTTATCATGATATAAGGAAATATAAATAACATTATTATAGCCTCCAGGGCATATTTCCTTCAGTCTCCCACTTGCACTAGAGTCAATAATCTAGTTCACATCTTTATGTGATTAGTTCACATCTCCATGTGACTAATACCCAAAGGGTTTACTAGAGTCAATAATCTAGTTCACATCTCTATGTTAATAACACCCAAAGAGTGATCATGTTTTGCTTGTGAGATAAGTTTAGTCTACGGGTCTGCAACATTCAGATCCGTATGTATTTCGCAAATTTCTATGTCTACAATGCTCTGCACGGAGCTACTCTAGCTAATTGCTCCCACTTTCAATATGTATCCAGATTGAGACTTAGAGTCATCTAGATCAATGTAAAAAGCTTGCATCGACGTAACTCTTTACGGCGAACTCTGTTATCACCTCCATAACCGAGAAATATTTCTTTAGTCCTCTAAGGATAATTTTGACCGCTGTCCAGTGATCTACTCCTAGATCACTATTGTACTCCCTTGCTAGAAAGATGCTAAGGTATACAATAGGACTGGTAAACATCATAGCATAGTTTATAGAACCTATGACTGAGGCATAGGGAATGATTTTTCATTCTCTTTCTATTTTTCTGTGTGGTCGGATTTTGAGTCTTTACTCAACTTCACACCTTGCAATATAGGCAAGAAATCCTTCTTTGAATGTTCCATTTTGAACTACTTCAAAATCTTGTCAAGGTATGTACTCATTGAAAAAACTTATCAAGCGTCTTGATCTATCTCTATAGATCTTGATGCTCAATGTGTAAGCAGCTTCATCGAGGCCTCTCTTTGAAAAACTCTTTTCAAACACTCCTTTATGCTTTCCAGAAAATTCTACATTATTTCTGATCAACAATATGTCATTCATATATACTTATTAGAAATGTTGTAGTTCTCCCACTCTCTTTCTTGTAAAAACAGGCTTCACCGCAAGTCTGTATAAAACCATATGCTTTGATCACTTTATCAAAGCATATATTCCAACTCTGAGATGCTTGCACCAGTCCATAGATGGATTGCTGAAGCTTTCTCACTTTGTTAGCACGTTTAGGATCGACAAAACCTTCTGGTTGCATCATATACAACTCTTCTTTTAAGAAATCCATGAAGGAATACAGTTTTGACATCCATTTTCCAGATTTCATAAAATGCGGCAATTGCTAACATGATTCGGACAGACTTTTAAGCATCGATACGACTGAGAAAATCTCATCATAGTCAACACCTTGAATTTGTCAAAAACATTTTATGACAATTCGAGCTTTGTAGACAGTAACACTACTATCAGCGTCCGTCTTCCTCTTGAAGATCCATTTATTCTTAATGATTCACCGATCATCGGGCAAGTCAATCAAAGTCCATACTTTGTTCTCATACATGGATCCCATCTCAGATTTCATGGTCTCAAACCATTTCGCGGAATCTGGGCTCATCATCGCTTCCTCATAGTTCGTAGGTTCATCATGGTTAAGTAACATGTCATCCAGAACAGGATTACCGTACCACTGTGGTGCGGATCTCACTCTGGTTTACCTACGAGGTTCGGTAGTAACTTGATCTGAAGTTACATGATCCTCATCATTAGCTTCCTCACTAATTGGTGTAGGAGTCACAGGAACAGATTTATGTGATGAACTACTTTCCAATAAGGGAGCAGGTACAGTTACCTCATCAAGTTCTACTTTCCTCCCACTCACTTGTTTCGAGAGAAACTCCTTCTCTAGAAAGGATCCATTCTTAGCAATGAATGTCTTGCCTTCGGATCTGTGATAGAAGGTGTACCCAACTATCTCCTTTGGGTATCCTATGAAGACACATTTCTCCGATCTGGGTTTGAGCTTATCAGGATGAAACTTTTTCACATAAGCATCGCAACACCAAACTTTAAGAAACGACAACTTTGGTTTCTGGCCAAACCACAGTTCATATGGCGTCGTCTCAACGGATTTGGATGGTGCCCTATTTAACGTGAATGCAGCTGTCTCTAATGCATAAACCTCAAAAGTATAGTGGTAAATCGGTAAGATACATCATAGATTGCACCATATCTAATATAGTACGGTTACGATGTTCGGACACACCATTACGCTGTGGTGTTCCAGGCGGTGTGAGTTGCGAAACTATTCCGCATTGTTTTAAATGAAGACCAAACTCGTAACTCAAATATTCTCCTCCACGATCAGATCGTAGAAACTTTATTTTCTTGTTACAATGATTTTCCACTTCACTCTGAAATTATTTGAACTTTTCAAATGTTTCAGATTTATGTTTCATCAAGAAGATATACCCATATCTTACTCAAATCATCCGTGAAGGTCAGAAAATAACGATACCTGCCGCGAGCCTCAACACTCATCGTACTGCATACATCAGTATGTATTATTTCCAACAAGTCAGTTGCTTGCTCCATTGTTCCGGAGAACGGAGTCTTAGTCATCTTGCCCCTGAGGCATGGTTCGCAAGCATCAACCGATTCATAATCAAGTGATTCCAAAAGCCCATCAGCATGGATTTTCTTCATGCGCTTGACACCAATATGACCTAAACGGCAGTGCCACAAATAATTTGCACTATCATTATTAACTTTGCATCTTTGGCTTCAATATTATGAATATGTGTATCACTACGATCGAGATTCAATAAACCATTCACCTTGGGTGTATGACCATTGAAGGTTTTATTCATGTAGACAGAACAACAATTATTCTATGACTTTAAATGAATAACCATATTGCAATAAACATGATCAAATCATATTCATGCTTAACACAAACACCAAATAACATTTATTTAGGTTCAACACTAATCCCGAAAGTATAGGGAGTGTGTGATGATGATCATATCAATCTTGGAATCACTTCCAACACACATCGTCACTTCACCCCTAACTATTCTCTGTTCATTCTGCAACTCCCGTTTCGAGTTACTAATCTCAGCAACTGAACTAGTATCAAATACTGAGGGGTTGCTATAAACACTAGTAAAGTACACATCAATAACATGTATATCAAATATACCTTTGTTCACTTTGCCATCCTTCTTATCCGCCAAATACTTGGGGCAGTTCTGCTTCCAGTGACCAGTTCCTTTGCAGTAGAAGCACTTAGTCTCAGGCTTAGGTGTAGACTTGGGCTTCTTCACTTGAGAAGCAACTTGCTTGTCGTTCTTCTTGAAGTTTCCCTTCTTCCCTTTGCCCTTTTCTTGAAACTAGTGGTCTTGTCAACCATCAACACTTGATGCTTTTCTTGATTTCTACCTTTGTCGATTTCTACATCACGAAGAGCTTGGGAATCGTTTCCATTATCCCTTGCATATTATAGTTCATCACTAAGTTCTAGTAACTTGGTGATACTGACTAGAGAACTTTGTCAATTACTATCTTATCTGGAAGATTAACTCCCACTTGATTCAAGAAATTGCGGTACTAAGACAATCTGAGCACATGCTCACTGGTTGAGCTATTCTCCTCCATCTTTGTAGGCAAAGTACTGTCAGAGGTCTCCTACCTATCGACACGGGCATGAGTATGAAATACTAATTTCAACTCATGGAACATCTTGTATGCTCCGTGGCGTTCAAAACATTTTTGAGGTCCCGGTTCTAAGCTGTAAAGCATGGTGCACTAAACTATCAAGTAGTCATCGTACCGAGCTTGGCCAAACATTCATAACGTCTGCATATGCTCCTGCAATAGGTCCGACACCTAGCGGTGCATCAAGGACATAATTATTCTGTGCAGCAATGAGGATAATACTCATATCATAGATCCAATCCGCATCATTGCTACTAACATCTTTCAATTTATTTTTCTCTAGGAACATATCAAAAATAAACAGGGAAGCTATGTGCGAGCTATTGATCTACACCATAGATATGCAAATACTATCAGGACTAAGTTCATGATAAACTAAAGTTCAGTTAATCAAATTTTAAAGAACCCCCACTTAGATAGACATCCCTCTAATCATCTAAGTGATCATGTGATCCATATCAACTAAACCATGTCCGATCATCACGTGAGATGGAGTAGTTTTCAATGGTGAACATCACAATGTTGATCATATCTTCTATACGATTCATGCTCGACCTTTCGGTCTCAAGTGTTTCGAGGCCATATCTGCATATGCTAGGCTTGTCAAGTTTAACCCGAGTATTCTGCATGTGCAAAACTTGCTTGCACCCGTTGTATGTTGATACGTCTCCAACGTATCTATAATTTTTTATTGTTCCATGGTATTATATTATCAACCTTGGATGTTTTATATGCACTAATATGCTATTTTATATGATTTTTGGGACTAACCTATTAACCTAGAGCCCAGTGCCAGTTTTTGTTTTTTCCTTGTTTTAGAGTATCACAGAAAAGGAAAATCAAACGGAGTCCAATTGACCTGAAACTTCACGGAACTTATTTTTGGACCAGAAGAAGCCCACGGAGTATCAGAGTTGGACCAGGAGAGTCTCGGGCTGCCCACGAGGGTGGGGGCGCGCCCCCTGCCTCGATGACAGCCCAGAGGTCCATCGACATACTTCTTCCTCCCATATATATCCATATACCCTAAAAACTTCGAGGAGCACAATAGATCGGGAGTTCCACCGCTAGAAGCCTCCGTAGCCACCGAAAAGCAATCTAAATCTATTCCGGCACCCTGCCGGAGGGGGGAATCCCTCTCCGGTGGCCATCTTCATCATCCCGGTGCTCTCCATGACGAGGAGGGAGTAGTTCTCCCTCGGGGCTGAGGGTATGTACCAGTAGCTATGTGTTTGATCTCTCTCTCTCGTGTTCTTGAGGTGGTACGATCTTGATGTACTACGAGCTTTGCTATTATAGTTGGATCTTATGATGTTTCTCCCCCTCTACTCTCTTATAATGGATTGAATTTTCCCTTTGAAGTTATCTTATCGGATTGAGTCTTTAAGGATTTGAGAACACTTGATGTATGTCTTGCGTGGGATACTCGTGGTGACAATGGGGTATTCTATTGATCCACTTGATGTATGTTTTGGTGATCAACTTGCTGGTTCCGCCGATGAACCTATGCATAGGGGTTGGCACACGTTTTCGTCTTCACTCTCTGGTAGAAAGTTTGGGGCACTCTTTGAGGTCCTATGTGTTGGTTGAATAGATGAATCTGAGATTGTGTGATGCATATCGTATAATCATACCCATGGATACTTGAGGTGACATTAGAGTATCTAGGTGACATTAGGGTATTGGTTGATTTGTGTCTTAAGGTGTTATTCTAGTACGAACTGTAGGGCTGTTTGTGACACTTATAGGAATAGCCCAACGGATTGATTGGAAAGAATAACTTTGAGGTGGTTTCGTACCCTACCATAATCTCTTTGTTTGTTCTCCGCTATTAGTGACTTTGGAGTGATTCTTTGTTGCATGTTGAGGGCTAGTTATATGATCCAGTTATGTTATTATTGTTGAGAGGACTTGCACTAGTGAAAGTATGAACCCTAGGCCTTGTTTCAACACATTGCAATACCGTTTGTGCTCACTTTTATCATTAGTTACCTTGCTGTTTTTATATTTTCAGATTACCAAAAGCTTTATCTACCATCCATATACCACTTGTATCACCATCTCTTCACGCGAACTAGTGCACCTATACAATTTACCATTGTATTCGGTGTGTTGGGGACACAAGAGACTCTTTGTTATTTGGTTGCAGGGTTTCTTGAGAGAGACCATCTTCATCCTATGCCTCCTACGGATTGATAAACCTTAGGTCATCCACTTGAGGGAAATTTTCTACTGTCCTACAAACCTCTGTACTTGGAGGCCCAACAACGTCCAGAAGAAGAAGGTTGTGTAGTAGACATCAAGCTCTTTTCTGGTGCCGTTGCCGGGGAGGTTAGCGCTTGAAGGTATATCTTTAGATCTTACAATCGAATCTTTTTGTTTCTTGTTTTAGCACTAGTTTAGTTTATAAAAGAAAACTACAAAAAATGGACTTGAGTTTGCCTCATACACTTCATCTTTTTAATATCTTTCGTAAGTATGATGGAAAGGAAAATTGTGCCAAAGTGTTAGAAGAAGAATGCATTAAAATGTTTGGCACTAAAGATTTGAATGATGAGCATGATTGCAATGTTGTTAGTATGAATTCCTTGAATATGCATGATGCTAATGATATGCAATGCCACAAGCTTGGGGAAGCTATGTTTGATGAAGATGATATTTTTTGTCCCCCAAGTTTTGATGAGCAAATTTATTATGATGAAAGAATGCCTCCTATTTATGATGATTATATTGATGAAGGTGGATTTGGAGAGGTCATGACTTTATTTTGTGATGAGTCCACTATTCTGGAAGAGGTTCCAATTGATTATGAGAACAAAGTTGCTATCTATGATGATTATTGTGATGACTTGTATGCTATAAATAATAATGATATCCATGAAACTTGCCATCATGATTTTAGTTTTCAATTGGATTATGCCTCACATGATAATTATTTTGGTGAGTTTCCTCCCACTATTATTCATGAGAAGAATTTTGCTTGTGTGCAGAGTAATAAAATTTCTATGCTTGTAGATCATGAAAAGAATGCTTTAGGTGCTGGTTATATTGTTTAATTCATTCATGATGCTACTGAAAATTATTATGATGGAGGAATATATGCTTGTAGGAATTGCAGTAATATCAAGTTTCCTCTCTATGTGCTTAAAGTTTTGAAGTTATGCTTGTTTTATCTTCCTATGCAAGTTGATTCTTGTTCCCACAAGTTGTTTGCTCACTAAATCGCTATGCATAGGAAGTGGGTTAGGCTTAAATGTGCTACTCATATTCTTCATGATGCTCTCTTTATGTTTCAATTCTTATCCTTTATGTGAGCATCATTGAAATCATCATGCCTAGCTAGGGGCGTTAAACGATAGCGCTTGTTGGGAGGCAACCCAACTTTATTTTTGTTCCTTGCTTTTTTCTCCTGTTTAGTAATAAATAATTTATCTAGCCTCTGTTATGATTGAGTTTTTATGTTTTAATTAGTGTTTGTGCCAAGTAGAACCGTTGGGAAGACTTGGGGAAAGTCTTGTTGATCTTGCTGTAAAAAACAGAAACTTTAGCGTGCACGAGAATTGCTGCCAGTTTTTTATTGGAGAGTGCTATCTATTTAATTCTTTTTGAATATGATTAATAGATAAATTCCTCACGTCCAGCAATTTATTTTAGAATTTTTGGGGTTTCATAAGTTTGCGTTAGTTACAGATTACTACAGACTGTTCTGTTTTTGACAGATTCTGTTTTTCGTGTGTTGTTTGCTTATTTTAATGAATCTATGGCTAGTAAAAGATTTTATAAACCATAGAGAAGTTGGAATACAGTAGCTTTAACACCAATATAAATAAAGAATGATTTCATTACAGTACCTTGAAGTGGTGTTTTGTTTCTTTCGCTAACGGAGCTTACGAGTTTTCTGTTAAGTTTTGTGTTGTGAAGTTTTCAAGTTTTGGGTAAAGATTCGATGGATTATGAAATAAGGAGTGGCAAGAGACTAATATTGGGGATGCCCAAGGCACCCCAAGGTAATATTCAAGTATAACCAAGAGCCTAAGCTTGGGCATGCCCCAGAAGGCATCCCCTCTTTCGTCTTCGTTCATCGGTAACTTTACTTGGAGCTATATTTTTATTCACCACATGATATGTGTTTTTCTTGGAGCATCATTTTATTTTCTTTTGTTTTGCTTGCTGTTTGAATAAAATACCAAGATCTGAAATTATTAAATGTTTGAGAGTCTTCACATAGTTTCATAATTATTCGACTACTCATTGATCTTCACTTATATCTTTCAGAGTAGTTTGTCATTTGCTCTAGTACTTCACTTATATCTTTTTAGAGCACGGTGGTGGTGTTATTTTATAGAAATAGATGAACTCTCATGCGTCACTTGTATTATTTTGAGAGTCCTAAACAGCATGGTAATTTGCTTTGGTTATGAATTTAGTCCTAATATGATGGGCATCCAAGAGGGATATAATAAAAACATTCATATAAAGTGCATTGAATACTATGAGAAGTTTGATACTTGATGATTGTTTTGAGATATGAAGGTCGTAATATTAGATTATGCTAGTTGAGTAGTTGTGAATTTGATAAATACTTGTTCTGAAGTTTGTGATTCCCGTAAAATGCACGTATGGTGAACCGTTATGTGATGAAGTCGGAGCATGATTTATTTATTGATTGTCTTCCTTATGAGTGGCGGTCGGGGATGAGCGATGGTCTTCCTTTTGATAACTAATAGATTTTTGCAATAAGTATGTGAGTTCTTTTATGACTAATGTTGAGTCCATGGATTATACGCACTCTCACCCTTCCACCATTGCTAGCCTCTCTAATACCACACTCCTTTCGCCGGTATCATACACCCACCATATACCTTCCTCAAAACAGCCACCATACCTACCTATCATGGCATTTCCATAGCCATTCCGAGATATATTGCCATGCAACTTTCCACCGTTCCATTTACTATGACACGCTCCATCATTGTCATATTGCTTAGCATGATCATGTAGTTGACATTGTATTTGTGGCAAAGCCACGGTTCATAATTCTTCATACACAACTAGGGAGAACCTTATACACAGAACATTAGCAGTAGCGTGGGATAAAAACGCACGCTGGTGCTAATTAGCAGCGATGCGGTATTTAAAACCGCGCTATAGATACAGTTATAGCAGTAGTGCGCCCGAGTACAAAAGCGCTACTACTGAAATTCCCACGGCTTAGCCGATAGGCTACACATAGTAGTAGCGATCTACGTGGAACCGCGCGCTACCGCTACTTGTTTTGTAGCAGCGCGTTTACGGACAAAGGCGCTACTGCTAATGAAAATAAAATTAAATGGAAAGCAAATAAAAAAGAGAAGGAATAGCAGTAGCGCTTGATAGGAAACACGCTATAGCTACCGTAGCAGCAGCGCACTTCCTGGAACGCGCTACTGCTACATTTAACTTAACTACGCGGTTCATTCTTCCCCCACGGCCACTTCCCCCAAATCCCTACTCCTCTGCTGTCGCCGCCCTGCATCGTCGTCGGCCGCCGTGCGCGACCCGTCGCTCTCCACACACCTTCGACGCCGCCCCCGCCCCCGAGCGCGACCTCGACGCCGCCCCCGACCCCGACCTCGACACCCCCCCTACATCGCCGCCCTCCACCGTGTGCCCGCCGCCCCGACCCCGTCCCCAACCTCGACGCCGCGTGCCCCTCTCCCTAACTCCGCCGGCGCCAGAGGTGAGCACGCCCTCCTCCTCCTCCCCTACCTCTGCCTATCTAGGGTTCTTAGGGTTAAATTTCAGAGTTCATCTAATTAGTTAGGGTTCATCAAATTAGATGCTAATTATGGCAGTAGTTGTTAAGTAGAATTAGTTTTAGAGTTCATCAAATTAGTTTTAGTGTTTAATAGAATTAGTAAGAAAATTAATATAACTAGTTGAACTAGTTTATTTTTAGTAAGTAAATTAATAAACTAGTTGAACTACTTTAGTTGTAGTTGAACTAGTTTAGTAAGTAAATTAATAAACTAGTTGAACGAGTTGAATTAATATAACTAATGTATTTTTAGTAAGATAATTAATATAACTAGTTGAACTACTTTATTTTTAGAAAGAACTAGTTTTTTCTATTTATAGTAAGTTTATATTTAGTAAGAACTAGTTGAATTAATAAAACTAGTTGAACATGTCATATTTGCTCAAATAGGATATGTGGTTGCCCAAGTGGCCGTTCATGTTCAGTTTACACCTCCGAGTGGCCTATGTTTTGCCGGAGTGTTGATTTATTTCCGTTTCGGCAAATTTTAGGCGCTCGATATGTCCTTTTTTAGCAAAGGTCATGCCGGATTTTTCCGTGAATTCTGGCATGACTTGTGCTAGAATATGTAGGAAATATCGAGTGGCCTGGATTTTCTTGAAAAATAATGATCTAATTTAGGTTTTTTAGTACATATATTTAATTGTACAAGTTTGATCTTTGAATTATGAACGTAGGAAATGTCGTACTCGTACGACGACAGTCTCCCGGGGGAGTCCAGCTGGTGCCATGACGATCGAGGTATGTGCGACATGTTCGTTGAGCTGGACGAAGATCGGCGCTTCAGCATTAAGCTCGAGGAGACCTTCGATGTTGAAACGGTACGCAACAACGACAAGTATTTTTTCGTAATTAAGCATGACTTCAACTATTTCAACGTCTAATTTTCATCTTTTACCATTCGACTAGCTTATCCCATGCCATGCAAGACGCTATGTCTTGGAGAGGATGGCTTTTGAAGACCATGAAAATTTTCAAACAAAGAAAATACACCTAAGGACCCATCATGATATCGATTTTGAAGTAAATCTGTACAATTCTCAGAGTGTAACCCATTTTGGTTGCCAAAATTGGGAAGTACTTTGCAAAATGTATGGTTTTTATGAGGGTATGATTGTCACCATGGATCTTGGTGATCCTGACATCGAGCAAGACAATATGGACATTTGGGTCCTTGTTGATACGCTTCCGATTCTACCACAATGTGAGTTTCTCAAACATAGTTATTAACTAATTTATATTGTTTATTTAAAAATAGTTGACAGCTTATTTTGAATCTTCAAAGAATGTGCAGAAGATGGTAGACAAAACCCACTACACTAATGGCTCCGAATTAACTTATAAGGAGAAAAGTCATCTGATTGCTTATTGTACTTATCTTGAGAATTACAATACCTATTATCGAACTCCTCCAAATTATGGTGAATACGTGCCACTAGTGCATGTGTTGAACCACGATAACTTCTATGGAGATACCATGGTGTGATTTTTTACTATTACGACATCCGTGCATCTTTTGCATACTTCTAAAACTAGTACATATTTGCTAACTACGAAGTTATTACTATGTTTTTCAATAGAAAATCCCGATGGATTGTGTGCCTCATCTGATGTATCAGAATGGTCGCCTTTCAGTTCTGAACATACAGCCAGGTCAATCTAAGGAGCTCACCTGTGCATATCAGATTTCTAAAACCGGTGAACACATGCTAATCAAAGAATGGAAAAAATGTTTGGACATTCGCAAGGAGGTTCTTGGAAGTAACATTAAGCGAAAGGCAAGAATTGGAGACAGGATAATCTCCATTCTCCATAATGGAGAGTCAGGGGCTATCTTGTTTTTTGCTATTTTACCTTAGAGAATATAGTAGGTCCTAAGAGAATGTAGTAGGTCCTGTGAGGTACAATATGTTTATTATGTGATACAATGTGTTAGAGTTGATGATGAGGAGTACTTGTGATTACGACTAGTGACCAATTTGCTATGTGATGTCTCATTGATGAAAACGATGATCTTGAGGAGGTGTTATATGACAATGATGTATTATGATGATAAGTTGTTAATGATATGATGATGATGATATTTATTATATCATTGGGTGAAAGAACCGCGGATTAGTTTCAAGTGGATGTCCATCCACTTGAAACTAGTCCACGGTTCTTTCACCCCGTGATGTAATAACTCATTATGATGTAAAAACAATTTCTAAATTCCTATTGTATGAAAACTTGTGTAAAGGTGTACGAATACAACATGAAATAAAAAAGAAATAAAATACGAAATAATAGTAGCAGCGCGGGCAGGGAGAAGCGCTACTACTAATTACCAGTAGCGCTCCTCTGGGAAGTCGCTACTATTAAGTTGATTTAGCAGTAGCGTGGTCGGAGGCACGCTACTGCTATACGTTAGCTGTAGCGCCTTATCAGTAGCGCATCGCCCAGCACTACTGATAGGCCTAAAACCCGCGCTGCTGCTAGGCTTTTCTCTATTGGTGATACATGTCACTCATGCATCATTGCACATCCCGGTACATCGCCGGAGGCATTCATATAGAGTCATATCTTGTTCTAAGTATCGAGTTGTAATTCTTGAGTTGTAAGTAAATAAAAGTGTGATGATCATCATTATTAGAGCATTGTCCCAAGTGAGGAAAGGATGATGGAGACTATGATTCCCCCCACAAGTCGGGATGAGACTCCGGACGCAAAAAAAAGAAAAAAAGAGGCCATAAAAAAGGAGAAAAGGCCAAAATAAAAAAAAATAAAAAAAGAGAGAAAAAGAGAGAAGGGGAAATGCTACTATCCTTTTACCACACTTGTGCTTTAAAGTAGCACCATGATCTTAATGATAGAGAGTCTCCTATGTTGTCACTTTCATATACTAGTGGGAATCTTTCATTATAGAACTTGGCTTGTATATTCCAATGATGGGCTTCCTCAAAATGCCCTAGGTCTTCTTGAGCAAGAGAGTTGGATGCACACCCACTTAGTTTTTTTTGAGATTTCATACACTTATAGCTCTAGTGCATCCGTTGCATGGCAATCCCTACTCACTCACATTGATATCTATTGATGGGCATCTCCATAGCTCGTTGATATGCCTAGTTGGTGTGAAACTATCTTCTCCCTTTTTGTCTTCTCCACAACCACCATTCTATTCCACATATAGTGCTATATCCATGGATCACACTCATGTATTGCGTGAAGATTGAAAAAGTTTGAGAACATCAAAAGTATGAAACAATTGCTTGGCTTGTCATCGGGGCTGTGCATGATTTAAATATTTTGTGTGGTGAAGATAGAGCATAGCCAGACTATATGATTTTGTAGGGATAGCTTTCTTTGGCCATGTTATTTTGAGAAGAGATGATTGGTTGGTTAGTATGCTTGAAGTATTATTATTTTTATGTCAACATTAAAATTTTGTCTTGAATCTTATGGATATAAATATTCTTGCCACGATAAAGAGAATTACATGGATAAATATGTTAGGTAGCATTCCACATCAAAAATTCTGTTTTTATCATTTACCTAATCGAGGACGAGCATGAATTAAGCTTGGGGATGCTGATACGTCTCCAACGTATCTATAATTTTTGATTGTTCCATGCTATTATATTATCAACCTTGGATGTTTTATATGCATCTATATGCTATTTTATATGATTTCTGGGACTAACCTATTAACCTAGAGCCCAGTGCCAGTTTCTGTTTTTTCCTTGTTTTAGAGTATCGCGGAAAGGGAAAATCAAACGGAGTCCAATTGACCTGAAACTTCACGGAACTTATTTTTGGACCAGAAGAAGCCCACGGAGTATCGGAGTTGGAAGAGGAAGGTCCCGGGCTGCCCACAAGGGTGGGGGGCACGCCCACCCCCCTAGGCGTGCCCCCCTGCCTCGTGGACAGCCCGGAGGTCCACCGACGTACTTCTTCCTCCCATATATACCCATATAACCTAAAAACTTCAAGGAGCACAATAGATCGGGAGTTTCGCCGCCAGAAGCCTCCGTAGCCACCGAAAACCAATCTAGACCCATTCTGGCACCCTACCGGAGGGGGGAATCCCTCTCTGATGGCCATCTTCATCATCCCGGTGCTCTCCATGACGAGGAGGGAGTAGTTCTCCCTTGGGGCTGAGGGTATGTACTAGTAGCTATGTTTTTTATCTCTCTCTCTCTCTCGTGTTCTTGAGGTGGTACAATCTTGATGTACCGCGAGCTTTGCTATTATAGTTGGATCTTATGATGTTTCTCCCCCTCTAGTCTCTAGTAATGGATTGGATTTTCCCTTTGAAGTTATCTTATCGGATTGAGCCTTTATGGATTTGAGAACACTTGATGTATGTCTTGCGTAGGATACCCGTGGTGTCAATGGGGTATTCTATTTATCCACTTGATGTATGTTTTGGTGATCAACTTGCGGGTTCCGCCCATGAACCTATGCATAGGTGTTGGCACACGTTTTCTTCTTGACTCTCTGGTAGAAACTTTGGGGCACTCTTTGAGGTCCTATGTGTTGGTTGAATAGATGAATCTGAGATTGTGTGATGCATATCGTATAATCATACCCACGGATACTTGAGGTGACATTGGAGTATCTAGGTGACATTAGGGTATTGGTTGATTTGTGTCTTAAGGTATTATTCTAGTATGAACTCTAGGGCTGTTTGTGACACTTATAGGAATATCCCAACGGATTGATTGCAAAGAATAACTTTGAGGTGGTTTCATAACCTACCATAATCTCTTCGTTTGTTCTCCGCTATTAGTGACTTTGGAGTGACTCTTTGTTGCATGCTGAGGGTTAGTTATATGATCCAATTGTGTTATTATTGTTGAGAGGACTTGCACTAGTGAAAGTATGAACCCTAGGCCTTGTTTCAACACATTGCAATACCGTTTGTGCTCACTTTTATCATTAGTTACCTTGCTGTTTTTATATTTTCGTATTACAAAAACCTTTATCTACCATCCATGTACCACTTGTATCACCATCTCTTCGTCGAACTAGTGCACCTATACAATTTACCATTGTATTGGGTGTGTTGGGGACACAAGAGACTCTATGTTATTTGGTTGCAGGGTTGCTTGAGAGAGATCATCTTCATCCTACGCCTCCTACGGATTGATAATACTTAGGTCATCCACTTGAGGGAAATTTGCTACTGTCCTACAAACCTCTGCACTTGGAGGCCCAACAACGTCTACAAGAAGAAGGTTGTGTAGTAGAAATCATATGTGAACGTAGAGCTTATCACACCCGATCATCACGTGGTGTCTCGGCACGACGAACTTTCGCAACGGTGCATACTCAGGGAGAACAATTGTACCTTGAAATTTAGTGAGAGATCATCTTATAATGCTACTGTCGATCTAAGCAAAATAAGATGCATAAAAGATAAACATCACATGCAATCAATATAAGTGATATGATATGGCCATCATCATCTTATGCTTGTGATCTCCATCTCCGAAGCACCATCATGATCACCATCGTCACCGGCGCGACACCTTGATCTCCATCATAGCATCGTTGTCATCTCGCCAACTATTGCTTCTACGACTATCGCTACCGCTTAGTGATAAAGTAAAGCAATTATAGGGCAATTTCATTGCATACAATAAAGCGACAACCATATGGCTCCTGCTAGTTGCCGATAACTCGGTTACAAAAGATGATCATCTCATAGAACAAAATATAGCATCATGTCTTGACCATATCACATCACAACATGCCTTGCAAAAACAAGTTAGACGTCCTCTACTTTGTTGTTGCAAGTTTTACATGGCTGCTACGGGCTAAGCAAGAACCGTTCTTACCTACGCATCAAAACCACAATGATAGTTCGTCAAGTTAGTGTTGTTTTAACCTTTGCAAGGACCGGGCGTAGCCACACTCGGTTCAACTAAAGTTGGAGAAACTGACATCCACCAGCCACCTGTGTGCAAAGCACGTCGGTAGAACTAGTCTCGCGTAAGCATACGCGTAATGTCGGTCCGGGCCACTTCATCCAACAATACCATCGAACCAAAGTATGACATGCTGGTAAGCAGCATGACTTGCATCGCCCACAACTCACTTGTGTTCTACTCATGCATATAACATCTACGCAATAACCTGGCTCAGATGCCACTGTTGGGGAACGTAGTAATTTCAAAAAAAAAACCCTACGCACACGCAAGATCATGGTGATGCATAGCAACGAGAGGGAAGAGTATCGTCCATGTACCCTCATAGACCGTAAGCGGAAGTGTTATGAGAACGCGGTTGATTTAATCGAACGTCTTCATGATCCGACCGATCCAAGTACCGAACGCACGGCACCTCCGAGTTCAGCACAAGTTCAGCTCGATGACGTCCCACGAACTTCGATCCAGCAGAGCTTCACGGGAGAGTTCCGTCAGCATGACGGTGTGTTGACGGTGATGATGTTGCTACCAACGCAGGGCTTCGCCTAAGCACCGCTACGATATGATCGAGGTGGATTATGGTGGAGGGGGGCACTGCACACGGCTAAGGGATCAATGATCAACGTGTTGGTTCTACGGTGGCCCCTGCCCCCGTATATAAAGGAGCAAGGGGGAGGCCGGCCGGCCCTCCTAGGGCGCGCCAGGAGGAGCAGTCCTCCTCCTAGTAGGAGTAGGACTCCCCTTTCCTACTCCTACTAGGAGGAGGAAAGGAAGGGGGGAGAGGAGAAGGAAGGAGAGGGAGGAAAAGGAGGGAAAGGGGGCCGGCCCCCTAGTCCAATTCGGTTTGGGCTAGGGGGGCCGCGCGCCCTACCTCCTCACTTCCACCACTTGGCCCATGAGGCCCATTACTTCTTCCTCGTATTCCCGTAACTCCCCGGTACTCCAAAAAATACCCGAATCACTCAGAACCTTTCCGATGTCCGAATATAGTCGTCCAATATATCGATCTTTATGTCTCGGCCATTTTGAGACTCCTTGTCATGTCCCCGATCTCATCCGGGACTCAGAACTACCTTTAGTACATCAAATCACATAAACTCATAATACCGATCGTCACCGAACGTTAAGCGTGCAGACCCTACGGGTTCGAGAACTATGTAGAAATGACCGAGACACGTCTCCGGTCAATAACCAATAGCGGAACATGGATGCTCATATTGGTTCCTACATATTCTACGAAGATCTTTATCGGTCAAACCGCATAACAACATACGTTGTTCCTTTTGTCATCGGTATGTTACTTTCCTGAGATTCGACCGTCAGTATCTCAATACCTAGTTCAATCTCCTTACCGGCAAGTCTCTTTACTCGTTCCGTAATGCATCATCCCATAACTATCTCATTAGTCACAATGCTTCCAAGGCTTATAGTGATGTGCATTACCGAGAGGGCCCAGAGACTCTCCGACAATCGGAGTGACAAATCCTAATCTCGATCTATGCCAACTCAACAAGCACCATCGGAGACACCTGTAGAGCACCTTTATAATCACCCAGTTACGTTGTGACGTTTGGTAGCACACAAAGTGTTCCTCCGGTACTCGGGAGTTGCATAATCTCATAGTCATAGGAACATGTATAAGTCATGAAGAAAGCAATAGCAACAAACTAAACGATCATCGTGCTAAGCTAATGGATGGGTCAAGTCAATCACATCATTCTCTAATGATGTGATCCCGTTAATGAAATGACAACTCATGTCTATGGTTAGGAAACATAACCATCATTGATTCAACGAGCTAGTCAAGTAGAGGCATACTAGTGACATTCTATTTGTCTATGTATTCACACATGTACTAAGTTTCCAATTAATACAATTCTAGCATGAATAATAAACATTTATCATGATATAAGGAAATATAAATAACATTATTATTGCCTCTAGGGCATATTTCCTTCATATCTTATGCCTGAGTCTACAGGAGGAGCCCCGTATGAGCTTGAAAATGTTATGGTGAATCTTTGTTTCTTTAAGGGCTCAGTACATCCTCATGGAAGAATAGTGATTAAAATTCTAGGAGTAATTCCATCTGTCTTGATTATTGCTTATCCCACTGGAGTTAAGGTCTTGAGCCAAAGCTTTGAATTGTTGATATGCATGTAATGACAGAGATCTATGAAAAATATGACTGATGTCCTCGTGCTCTACCACCTATGGTAATGAGATATGCTCTTCAATGGCAAATGAGAAAAGCCAGGGTATGTGAGTGAAAGTGGTCTACCCGACCAATTGTCAGACCAAAAGAGAGTTGTGTCTCCCACCCCTGCTTTACAAATGGTATGTCTCTTGTAATCTGGCAGAAGTTTGCAAATCTCTTTCCACCAAAATGATCCTACTATCCTGTCCCCTGGCAAGGCAGCTTGATAGTATGTCTCCCATATAATATGCACCCATGGGGTATCTTCTTTGTTGAGAAATTTGTGAGGAAATTTCATCAAGAGTGCTTGGTTATGAGTGCCAATGTCCAGAACTCCTAATCCCCCATATTCCTTTGGTTTGCATACCTTGTCCCATGTGATTAATGGTGTCCCAGACTCAAGAGTGCCATATTTTCTCCAGAAACATTGCTTGAGGTAAATGTTGCTTTGTTTAACCACTGTTTTAGGAAAAGATAGGGTGCACATAAAGAATGTGGGCATGCTTATGAAGACTGATTTGAGCAACGTAAGCTTATCACGAGTGGAGAGCAATCTGGAGTAGCTCAGTAATCTGTTTCCAATCTTCCTAAACATTGGCACATAATCAATAATTTTGGGTTTGGTAGTGCTGAGAGGTAATCGAAGATAGGTGTGAGGTAAGGTTCCAATATTACATCCCATCAGCTCAGAAAGTTCTTGCACCTTAGTATCAGGAGTGTTTATGGAGATCATGGTGGATTTAAAGTAGTTCACCTTGAGCCCAGTGTATGCAGCAAAATGTAACAGAAGACTTTTTATGTGAGTGAGTTGTTGTGCCTCAGCATTGACCACTAAAATGGTATCATCTGCATACTGAATGATAGGATAGTCAGGACATGAATTGTGCTAAAGGGGAGAGCTGACCAATGAGTTCTGCATGGCTTCATTCATCATGGTTTGAAGTAAATTAGCTGCCAGTACAAAGATTAATGGGGAAAGTGAGTCTCCTTTCCTGACCCCTTTTTTGTAGAGGAATTGTTTACCAGGCATGCCATTGAGCAACACTGATGAATAACTAGAGCCATAGATCATACTAATCCACTTAATCCATTTATCTCCAAATACTTTTGCTCTCAGGATATCAATGAGAGTCTCATGATTGAGCATATCAAATGCTTTTTCAAAATCCAATTTCAAAAGTACTATGTCCTTCTTTGATTTGATGGCATTGATGAATGTATTCATATCCCCATGCAAGACAGTCCTGAATGCATCACTTGTGGAGAAAACCATACTAGTTCTTACGGATTATTTTTAGAATAATCTTCTGCAGCCAGTTAGCCAATAGCTTAGTGATAATCTTGAATGTGCGGTTAAGGAGGGAAATGGGTCTAAATTCTGCTGGTGAAGATGTTGAATCTGTTTTGGGTATCAAGGTGATAAATGAATAGTTGATGCTCTATAGGTTGACAGTACCTTTGTGAAAATCTTCAATGAGCCTATAGAAATCCTCTGCAATAATCCCCCAACAGTGCTTGATAAATGCTGCATTAAAACCATCAGGACCAGGTGATTTATCAGAGAGCATCTCTTTGATCACTTTGTCTATTTCCTCCTTGGAGAAGGGGGCTTCTAGAGCATCCAAATCATCATGGCGCAACAAAAGGTGGTGTAAAAGAAGTGGGTTCTATGCAGAGGAAGTAGTGCCCAACCTTTTTTTAAAGGCTCTAAAAAGGATGGCAGCTTTTGCATTGTGATCATGATGCTCATTACCATAGCCATACTGTTATGTCTGAATTTGATGGTTGCTTTGGCTTGAAAATATTTAGTATTTTCCCTCCCACTTTAATCTGCCTAGTGGAAGCTCTCTATTTCTAGTATAGTCTCTGATGTTCCAGGATTTCCTTAAGATGTTTTTTGATAATAGCCCTCCCATTAGCTTCAGTAAGACTCAAGGGTCTGAATTCCTCAATATTATCATAACATAAGATCATGAAGTTAGAGTTTTCAATGATCTTTTTGAGATCAGATTTATCTTGAGCCCAAAGTTTGATCCATTTCCTTAATCTTTTGATCTTCATGGCAATCCTCTTGGCACTAGCCAATACTGGGACCTCTTGTGTCCAAATCCTAGAGACAAGATCTTTGAAATCATGAAGAAGCAGTAAATGGTTCTCAAACCAAAAAACTTGAGATTTAGGAATATATGTCCCAATTTTGATCAAGACGGGTGTTGGTGTCAAAACCGGCGGATCTCGGGTAGGGGGTCCCGAACTGTGCGTCTAGGCCAGATGGTAATAGGAGGCAAGGGACATGAAGTTTTACCCAGGTTCGGGCCCTCTCGATGGAGGTAAAACCTACGTCCTGCTTGATTAATATTGATGATGTGGGTAGTACAAGAGTAGATCTACCACGAGATCAAAGAGGCTAAACCCTAGAAGCTAGCCTATGGTATGGTTGTTGTTCTGTATGTTGTCCTACGGACTAAAACTCTTCGGTTTATATAGACACCAGAGAGGGTTAAGGTTACACAAAGTCGGTTACAATGGTAGGAGATCTATATATCCGTATCGCCAAGCTTGCCTTCCACGCCAAGGAAAGTCCCTTCCAGACACGGGACGAAGTCTTCAATCTTGTATCTTCATAGTCCAGGAGTCCGGCTGAAGGTATAGTCCGGCCATCTGGACACCCCCTAATCCAGGACTCCCTCAGTAGCCCCTGAACCAGGCTTCAATGACGACGAGTCCGGCGCGCAGTTTGTCTTCGGCATTGCAAGGCGGGTTCCTTCTCCAAGTACTTCATAGAAGATTTTGAACACAAAGATAGTGTCTGGCTCTGCAAAATAAGTTTCCACATACTGCCATAGAGAGAATAGTATTTTTCACAAATCTAATCTGCTGACGTATTCCGTAGTGTGACGCACCACGGCCAAGCCTTTATTTGAATCGTTTTATTATCCCACCTCAGCGCGTCATGCAAGGCGGTTTCCTTGGCACGTCTTGTCGAAGTAGAGATCGTCTCCCCTTATTCCGGGATTCTCATCAATACGGGCGTGGGTAACCCAACCGTGCCATTGATTACAGTGCTTGGGGATAAGCGAGTTTTACCAGGCTGGTGGGGACACATAGTTGCGTCCACCCATATAAGGGGATAAGGATCCACCTTTTCACCTACGCCTTCTTCCTCCTTTGCCTATCCATTCTTGCGCACTCGAGCTCCAGCGCCCAAGTCCGCACTCCCCACCTCGACCTTCTCCAGCCATGTCCGGAGCAGGAGGCAAGTGGATGGTCACCTCCGTCACGGAGGGACACATCAAAAAACTGAGGAAGGCCGGATACTTATCCAACAACATCGCGTACCGGCTTCCCGAAGAGGGGCAGCTCCTCCCCACCCCAAGGCCCCATGAGAGGGTAGTGTTCCTTCCCCACTTCCTCCGCGGACTGGGCTTTCCTATCCACCCATTCGTCCGGGGACTCATGTTCTACTACGGCCTGGATTTCCATGATCTGGCCCCGAACTTCATCCTCAACATCTCGGCGTTTATCATCGTGTGCGAGGCTTTCCTCTGCATCCGCCCCCATTTCGGCCTATGGCTCAAGACTTTCAATGTCAAGCCGAAGGTAGTGCGCGGCAACCAGGCGGAGTGCGGAGGCGCCATGGTGGGCAAGATGCCCAACGTCTTATGGCTCGAGGGCTCCTTTGTGGAGACCCTAAAGGGGTGGCAATCGGGGTGGTTTTACATCACCGAGCCGCGCGACCCTGAGTGGATCGCAGCCCCCGAGTTCCGGTCCGGACCCCCAACGCGGCTCACGTCCTAGAAAGAGACGGGCCTGTCGTGGGGCAGCAAAGGAGAGGTGACTGGACTGCAAACATGCATCCAAACCCTGGTGGACAAGCAGCTCAGGCTTGTCAACGTAGTCCAGGTTATGCTCATCCGCCGGATCCTCCCGTGTCAACAACGGGCCTTCAATCTGTGGGAGTTCAACCCGGCGCAGCATCGAACTCTGAGCAGGCTCTTCGACATGATGTACGAAGATGTTTGGAAGGTGCTTTTCAAGGGCGCTGAGGCTCCCGCATCGGCTACCGAGGATCGCGGATTCAGCACGCAGCGTCATGCTAGCGCCGTAAGTTGTTTGTACCTTTTACAGGGTATTAGTTTTTCATAGTTTAACTCTATGCGGGATCTAAGCTCCCTTACCTTTGACAGGTTTGGCAGGCGAAGTCCGGACAGATCGACTGTCCGGCTCCTTTCCCGAAGACCCAGCCGATGCCTGCTTGGTGAAGCTCCTGGTTCCGGCACCCTATGTGGTGCTGGAGAAGAAGGCCACAGGGACTCGAAAGAATGCCCGGCGCCTGGAGGTGTCGGATTCATCATCCGACGACTCCAAGACGCACTCCTCCCACGAAGACGAGGAGGAGGAAGAAGAGACCTCTCCCCCTCCAGCGGGGGAAGGGAAGAAAAGGAAGGCCGCCCCAACTGGGGAGGCCGAAGGGTCCAAGAAGGGGAAAGCCCTTCCTCCGGACTACTCCACCAACGCCGACGACGGCGAAGAGGAGTGGCCGCTCAGGGCCAAGCCCCTGGCGAAATCGTAAGTATCCGGATACCAGAGTAATTCATAGTATTCCTTTATTGCACAGCTTCCCCTCATGTCGAATATGTTTATGCAGCCCACCCAAAGACCGGCTTGACGCGTCGTCGAGCGGTTCACTGGACTTGTCAGATGTGAATTCGCTTCCGACGGCTCCCCCCCCCTCCCGCCCTACGGACGACACCAAAGTGTTGTCCCAACAGGTTCCAAGCCGAGAGGAGGTGGTCCTGGAGGCGCCGCAAGGCGACCTCCTGGACTCCAGGAGTAAAGGGAATAAAACCCCCCAGGGCTCCAAGTACGGCCCTAGGCCGGACACCGCTCCGGAACCTTCAAAGGTTCCAGAGTCCTGCGGGCGACCTCCTTCCAAGAGGAGCAAGCCCACCATGCCGGTGACCCCCGTCCAACCGGAGGCGTCGGACAATCTGTTGGAGGTGCTCAAAGGCGCCTCCATCGACGAGGAGCACCGCACCATTATGAGTGCGGTGGTCCAGAAGGTTCAGTCCGCCAAGAGCGGACTGACTGAAGCTTGTACTAGCCTTTTAATAGGCTTTGAGGTAAGTAAAGAATGTGTAAATAATATTACCGCATAGACAGTAGCCCCTGATGCTCTGTTTGGCGTTCGGGAAGAAAAGCCGAATAGAGGATCAAAATGAAATTCGCAGGAGTCTAACAAAAAGGAGTCAATATGCGCATGCAGGCTTCTCTGTTCGCGTCCGCCGTACTGACTACGAAAGTTGACACGCTAAAGCAGAACCTCGAGCAGTCCGAGCAAGAGCTCGGGCTTGCCAAGAAGCAGCTCGAGGAGAAGGAAGGTAAGAAATACCTTGTTTTAAATATATATATATATAAAGTGCAATTGCAAAAAATGACAGGATCATCGTGGCTATTGTAGGGGCCACGTCTGAGGTGGCGACCCTTAAGCAAGCGCTGGTCGAGGCCGAGAAGAGGGCGGCCATGGAGCACACCGAGCGGGAGAAGTATGAGGCCGAGGTTGGCAAGGTGCGGCAAGAGCTCCAGGCTCTCATGAAAAAACATGAGAGTTTGGAGCTTGACTCAAAGACGCGAGCGTCCGAGCTCGCGGTGGCTATTGAAAATGCCAAGTCTGCCAAGGCCGAATCCCAGAAGACCCTCCAGGAGTTGGATGAGGTGAAAAAGATAGCGGCGGGTAAGGCATTCTTTATGCAAAGCAAACACATAAACGTGAGTTACTTGTTACTTACCCGAATCCGGAGCTCTCCAGGAGCGTTCGTAGATCTTGCCCGGAGCGTGTCCGATGCCACCGCATTCTATCGAGTCGAGGAGGGTAGCTCGATAGAGAAGGTGTTCTGGTCTCAGTATGCTGAGGCCGGACACCGCGTGCCCCTGAGCAACCAGCTGAAGCAACTGGTTGAGCTCCACAAGGCGGCCGAACAAGCCATGAAGGGCCTCATAGTTCGGCTATGGCCTAGAGAGGCTCTGCCTGGGAGCTATTTCGGGCTAGTGCGGTGGCTGGTGGGGGCCTGTCCAAGGCTCGAAGTCATCAAGCACTCCGTCTGCATTGAAGGCGCCCGTAGGGCCCTTGCCCGTGCTAAGGTGCACTGGGGCAAGCTGGATGCTGAGAAGCTTGTGAAGGACGGGCCACCGCCGGGGAAGGAGCATCGCAAGCCCGAGAATTATTATAAGGATGTTCTGAAGGGTGCCTGCCTTATGGCGGATGAATGTTCCAGGGATGTAATTTTTGAGTAAAACTCGCTCGTTTTGTCCTGTGCGCTGAAAACATGTTCATATGCGCTAAGCAATGCTGTTCGCTCGTTTTGTCATGTGCGCTGAAAACATGTTCATATGCGCCAAGCAATGCTGTAGGAATTTAAAATATTACCTTCTGTGTGGCTGTTTATCAATTCTGAGAGATGGCGAGTCGTCGGCTTCTGCCCCCGTGCCGCTAGTGCTGGGGTGTTCGGGGATAAACCTGAGCGCTCTTTTTCCCATGTTTGGGTCCTTCGAGGGAGGCGCTCAGCCCAACGAACAAGGAAATCAGACTATAATGCGTGAACACTCTCACTTAGCCATAGAATTCTATAATTTTAAATTTCGGCGAAGCCCCTGGTATTCGGAAGACCGATTTCGGGGCGCTATCCACGCCTTGGCCGGACAGAGTCGACTCCTCGCTCTAAGTGGCATAAGTCTTTAGGGACTCGAAAAACCTCTGGAACAGCGACCAGCTCTCGCTTCGTCATGACAGTCAGTTTTAGCTTTCTCTACTGAGGTGCTCGACCCAGCTCAACTGGGGCACAATCGCAGTAGTTCTCCTAGTGCTACCTTAGCCGATATAGCGGAACGTAAGGCACCAAAACATAGGAGCCGGGCAAACCCAACTATTGACCCAAGACATGATTCGGAGCCGATGCATATAATGCTATAAGTTCGGGGTGCCGCACTTGTTAAAGTGTTCGGACTTCTCACACCATATTGAGGGGTACTAAAGCCCCTGGCGTATTTTGGCCGTACCAAAGTGTACGGGTGCAACATGTCGTTAAGGAACATATTTGTAAAAAAAAGAGTAATGCAAAAATAGACAAAGGCTATGCATTTGTTTATTAAAAAGGGTTGTGATCAAAGCAGAACGATACAACTAATGCGCTAAGCAAAAGGTTGGACTATTCAACATGTCCGTTCTAGGGGCAGGCTGCGGAATGGTAAGCAAAACAGGTATACTGCTCGTGATAGAGACCACCTGGGATTTCCGTAATGCGGCATGGCTTGTCTGCTTCCCTGGTTCTTGCATCGTTTGTGCGGCAATTGAACTGCCGAACAGGCCTTCCGAAGAGTGGAGTCCTGAAAGTAAGAGAAAATTAAAAATTCAGCAGCCCCTGGTGCGGTTTAAGCCGTGTTTCGGGCGTGCCGTGATGGTGCGCCTCCCCCTGCACCCATGGTATTTCTAGAGCGTAGTTATGTACGCGAAGTACTTGTTCGCATTTTTGCGAGGGTTGGGGTTGGGGCCGCATTGCTACACCTGCTCGGAACGTGCCAGGCGGTCTTGTTGTAGGTTACTCCAGGCGCGCTTGACGGTGTCCGGACGTTTAATGGGCGGACTGGAGAACTGCCTGGAGAGGCTGCTTTGTACTTCCGCAGCAAGGGTCGCCGTGTGCTCCTCCGTTCGGAGGGAGCGTTTGGTGTTTCCATTAACCGTAATTACTCCTTGATGGCCTGGCATCTTGAGCTTAAGGTATGTGTAGTGTGGTACCGCATTGAACTTGGCGAATGCGGTTCGACCGAGCAGTGCGTGATAGCCACTGCGGAATGGGACTATGTCGAAGATTAACTCCTCGCTTCGGAAATTATTCGGAGATCCGAAGACCACTTCAAGTGTGACTGAGCCTGTACAGTTGGCCTCTACACCTGGTATTACGCCTTTAAAGTTCGTTTTGGTGGGCTTAATCCTCGAAGGATCTATGCCCATTTTCCGCACTGTATCCTGGTAAAGCAGGTTCAGACTGCTGCCCCCGTCCATAAGGACTCTAGTGAGATGAAATCCGTCAAT
Source organism: Triticum urartu (assembly GCF_003073215.2). NCBI lineage: Eukaryota > Viridiplantae > Streptophyta > Magnoliopsida > Poales > Poaceae > Triticum > Triticum urartu. Next base: position 159,246,143 of record NC_053025.1, read on the forward strand.
GATTGGGTCTAGAACCAATGCGGCTAATCCGCCATGACGGGTGCTAGTGGGATGGTCCCTTCGATCAAAGGTGATCGGGCAGGAGGACCATGGGTTGAACTTTGGGGCAACTGGCACTACCGCGTATACGTCCCTTAACGCGCGCTTCCGCTCCCTCTTGGGGATGTGGGTTGCGTATATCATGTTCACCGTCCGCACTTGTGGGGGAAAACCCTTCTGTCCACTGTTGTTCGGCGGCTGGGGCTCTTCGTCGTCATCGCTATGCAGCCCCTTGTCTGTATTTTCGGTATTTAACTTGCCTGCCTGCTTGAACACCCAACAATCCCTGTTGGTGTGATTGGCCGGCTTTTCGGGGGTGCCATGTATCTGGCACAAGCGGTTGAGTATTCGGTCCAAACTGGACGGGCCCCTAGGATTTCTTTTGAATGCCTTTTTCCGCTGACCAGATTTATAGCCTCTGAATTCGGCATTAACAGTCGTATCCTCAGCGTTGTCGCCGTTAATGCGGCGCTTCTGCTTGTTGCGACGCGACCTGCCACTACTGTCCCTCGTATCCGAATTACCAGGATTCTTGGTCATGTTGTTGCTACGAGAAAGCCAGCTGTCTTCTCCCGCGCAAAAGCGGGTCATGAGTGTCGTGAGTGCTGCCATAGATTTCGGATTTTCCTGTCCAAGGTGCCAGGTAAGCCACTCGTCACGGATATTGTGCTTGAAGGCTGCTAGGGCCTCTGCGTCCGGACAGTCGACTATTTGATTTTCCTTTGTTAGGAACCGTGTCCAGAATTGCCTGGCCGATTCATCTAGCTGCTGATTTACGTGGCTTAGGTCATCGGCGTCTGGTGGCCGCACATAAGTGCCCTGGAAATTGTCGAGGAATGCGGCTTCCAGGTCCTCCCAACAACCGATTGATCATGCTGGCAAGCTCTTAAGCCAATGCCGAGCTGGTCCTTTAAGCTTGAGTGGAAGGTATTTGATGGCGTGGAGATCATCACCGCGGGCCATGTGGATATGAAGGAGATAATCCTCGATCCATACCGCAGGATTTGTTGTGCCATCATATGATTCGATGTTAACAGGTTTGAAACCCTCGGGGATTTGATGATCCGTTACTTCGTCTGTGAAGCATAGTGGGTGTGCGGCGCCTCTGTACTGGGCTATATCATGACGTAGCTCCAATGAGCTTTGTCTATTGTGTGCGGCCCTACCAGATTTATGTCCGGCGTGACGGTTACCGTCTCGAGTCATGGGGCGCCCACGCAATCCGTAGATCGATCTTGTTTGCCTTGCCTTGTCCTCCAACATATCTCGCAGGTCTGGCGCATTTTCCTGTGCCTTGGTACGGGGTGCGGCTTGAGTGGAGGGCCGAGAGGCCGCTCTGTCGCGGCCATGAGGTGGCCGGTCGGCCGTATCAAGTGCTGGTGATGTAGGTTTAAGTGCTTCCTCCTCTAATCGGGGTAGCAACCTGCGCTTTGGGTAGCTCTTGGAGGGGCGTTCGAGTTTATGCTCTTCGGCCGCAAGGACTTCAGTCCATCTGTCGACTAGCAAATCTTGATCAGCTCTAAGATGTTGTTGTTTTTTCTTGAGGCTTCTTGCCATGGCCATAAGCCTGCGTTGAAAACGCTCTTGTTAGGCGGGATCCTCTAGCACGACGAATTCGTCATCGTCGAGGCTTGCCTCGTCTTCGGAGGGAGGCGTATAATTATCGTCCTCGACCTCTCTGTCTGCCGCTCTCTCATGAGGGCTGGCTTCTCCATCCTCCTATGTTGAATCTTGCTGGAGGGGATTTTCTTCAGCATTCTCTGGAGTATTATTATCTCCCGTGCTGGAATCACCGTATTTGCTTTGTCGGGATTTTGAGCGGCGCCGCTGACGCCGGTGCTTAGGCTGTTTCTTGGAGGGGTCATCCTCCGCTGTTCCATCGCCATCTCCTTCTTTTGGGGTGTCCACCATGTATATGTCATATGATGAGGTGGCTTTCTAGGGCCCAATAGGCGCTGGTTCTTCATCGTCTCCTGCATCAGCGTCCATACCATCGATGTCTTCAAAGTCGAAGTCGAGCATGTCGGTTAAATCGTCGACAGTGGCTACAAAGTGGGTGGTGGGTGGGCTTTGAATTTCTTCATCATCCGTATCCCAACCTTGCTGACCGTAGTCCGGCCAGGGCTCTCCTGATAAAGAGAGAGAGACTTTAGTGTCTTCAGAATATCGCCGAAAGGCAAGTGCTGAAAGATGTCCGCGGCAGTAAACTCCAGGATTGGCGCGCAATCGGACTCGATCAGCAGGGGCGCGGAGGGTTCGGAGTACGGAGAGGAGTCCGGCTTCTTGGAGTCACGAGTCTCGCGCAGTGCGGGGCTGGTGTTCGGCTCGATCGCCGTTGGGATCACAGCCCCCGAGGCGGCGTCCAACCACCCATCCTCGATCGGCGCGGTTTGCTCCAAATTAAGGGGCGAAGCCGATGCGGGTGCGGCCTCCAGGGCACTGTTCGGCGGTAGAGCTAGATCATGCTCGTCGTGACAGTGCGGCGCGCTCGGCAGTGGCTCGAATCCGTCGAGGATCAAGTCCCCGCGGATGTCAGCCGTGTAGTTTAAACTTCCAAATCTAACCTGACGGCCAGGGGCATAGCTTTCGATCTGCTCCAGATGGCCAAGTGAATTGGCCCGCAGTGCGAAGCCGCCGAAGATGAAGATCTGTCCGGGGAGGAAGGTCTCACCCTGGACTGCGTCGCTATTGATGATCATAGGAGCCATCAAGCCTAACGGCGACGACACAGAGGAACTCTCAATGAAAGCATCAATGTTGGTGTCAAAACCGGCGGATCTCGGGTAGGGGGTCCCGAACTGTGCGTCTAGGCCAGATGGTAATAGGAGGCAAGGGACATGAAGTTTTACCCAGGTTCGGGCCCTCTCGATGGAGGTAAAACCTACGTCCTGCTTGATTAATATTGATGATGTGGGTAGTACAAGAGTAGATCTACCACGAGATCAGAGAGGCTAAACCCTAGAAGCTAGCCTATGGTATGGTTGTTGTTCTGTATGTTGTCCTACGGACTAAAACTCTTCGGTTTATATAGACACCAGAGAGGGTTAAGGTTACACAAAGTCGGTTACAATGGTAGGAGATCTATATATCCGTATCGCCAAGCTTGCCTTCCACGCCAAGGAAAGTCCCTTCCAGATACGGGACGAAGTCTTCAATCTTGTATCTTCATAGTCCAGGAGTCCGGCTGAAGGTATAGTCTGGCCATCCGGACACCCCCTAATCCAGGACTCCGTCAACGGGAATATGATCAGAAGTTGTTCTAGCCAGTGGATGAGCAAAAGTTGTCGGTTAGTTTACTGTCCATTCTTTAATGGTAAAACACCAATCAAGTTTTTCAAGTAGGGGAGCATCCTGCATATTACTCCAAGTGAATTTTGTTCCCTTAAGTGGCATCTCAATCAGTGCTTGATTACTAATAGTTTCACTGAAAGCAAGCATATCTGAAATATTGACACCATCTCTCTTTCTGTCCTGTGCGTATCTAATGTAGTTAAAATCCCCTGTCACCGGCCAATTAGGACAATCTGTCACCTGAAAGTCTCTGAACCAGTCTAATTTTTTTGCTCTTTCCTATTGCTCACAAGGTCCATAAACATTGGAAAGACACCATCTCTCCCCAGTATGAGCAGATGTGAATTGAATAGTAAGGGCAAACTCGTTACTATGATATAGGTGACCCTTGAGGACCTGCTCATTCCAGACAATTAACAATCCTCCTGCAGCTCCCACAGATGGAAGGAATTCAAATTTGTTTAATCTTGTGGGCCAGACATTTCTTATGTATGAACTATCAAAGTGTTCTCTTTTACTTTCTTGCAAGCAAAGGATGGTGGACTGAGATTCTTCTATCTTATTGTGAATAGCTGACCATTTCTTTGGATCATTGATTCCCCTTATGTTCCAGTTCAAAATGGACCATTCTCTAGACATAAGCTAATGAGGGCTGACAACTATTGTTCCTTTGGGATAGTCCATGGGAGGAAGGGCACAAGTGAAAGTCATGTCCAGTTCAAAAAACTGTAGTACGAAGACGCAAACACAAAACATTATCCCACTAGACCAAGTCATCACAAATCTTACAACACATACAGCCAAAATAGCAAAGCCTAGTGTCATACTGAAGATCCATAACATGAATACTTAATACAAGACAGAACTTATGCTCTGATGCACATCCCTCTAGGTAGCCTTGGGGCTATCCTTGGAAGCTGTAGTCTTCTTGATGTGCTCCTTAGCTGGGTTGGAGCTCTTGCTCTTCTTATTCTTAGTCTACAACTGCTCCTCAGTGGTGTCCTTCTCGTTGACCTTGCAAAAAGTAGTATTAAGATTTTTAACTATTTTTGCAGGTATAAGAGGTGGTAAATGATGACACGAGATGCAATTTCTATTGGTACAAGTACTTTTCTTAAACCCCTTGGCCAACTTCTTAAGTCTACAGCTCCTCCTTACCTCAGTTTCAACCAATGGTGCCTTGTCTTTCCTGTTTCATTTTCTGAAGAGCAGATGTAGAAGATGCAGTAATGGAGTCTGAAGATGCAGTTGGGAGAGGAGAACTGACTTCCTGTTCCATCTTGTCATGCACCTGCTGAGAGAGAGTACAAAGAGTATTCTCAGTAGGGCATGACTGTGGGATAGCAAATGGCAATGTATAAAGACAAGTAGAGCCATGTGGTCTCCCAGACTTGAGAATTAATAAATTGCTTTGCCCATGCAAATTTCTCAGGTGTGAGCAGTACCACTAAAAGAAAATTGGCCCAATCAACAGGAACTTGAATCACCTCATTGCTATTAGGATTTGGTGCAAAATGCTCCCTCCAAACTCTGGCTCCCTCCATGCCCAAGTGTTGTTCCTCCTCTATCAGGAGACTTTGTTGTATAATCTGTGTCCCTTAGGGTTCAGTGTGTTGTCCTCCTCATTGAATGGTGTGGGGCTCATTAAGATATGCTGGATTAGGAAATCCTGGTGGTGCAGTCATGTTAGAAACATGCTCACCTGAGTTAGAATCTTTAGGTATCCCTTCCACCTGGTCAGTCTCTTTAGGTGCTGCATTTTGTTCTTCACTTAAAGCTTTCTATGCAGAAGTACTACCTGCCACTATATCAGCCCGACTAACTAGATTAGCTCGAAATGCTAAAGCTGCTAGTTGATAAGTAGCATTGGCTAGTAATTCAACTTGCATAGGATCCACAGAGATGTCGGAATAATGAGGGACAATCTGTTGTGGAAGAAGTCCCATGCTGTGATCCATGCTGGGCCGATTGATAGTGATAAGAACATTTATTGGGCCCTCCTCCAGTGCAGGCTGAACTAGTTCAATCACATGAGGCACTAGTGGCACATGGGCTTCCTGGGCTGGGCCAACTGCAATGGGCCCAATTAACTCATTCAAATCTAGGATACCTCCTTCAAGTGGCGCCAAGGGACCATTAGCAGAGGAAACATAGTTGGCACTGTCAGGGTAACCCAGAGAAATGGTAATGTTACTATCTTCATCTATATTGCCAGCAGGTAGCTCCCCCTCCTCCATTGGTGCCATAAGATCATCCTACTGAAGAACCTCTCCCTGATGTAACTCATGATCAATCTAGTTGTTCTGAGGCATAGCCCAATGCCCCCATCTAGGCAGATCCTCCTCTGGCTCATCAAGATCATCCAGGTTCTATGGCTCCACATTCATTCCATTATTGAGTGCAAGTTGCAGATCAACTGGATTAGCCTGTGATGATTGTGGTGAACAGGTGCTTCATGCTGCTGAATGGATCCCAAGATGAGGGTTGCCATTAGGATGAATGAGGTCTTCATCAGGTGGTTCTGCTCCAAGGATCTGATGCTGAAGAATGACTACAGGGACAGTAAGAGAGTCAGTGTGATCAGCATCACCAAAGACAATACTAGCTGGTATATCCCTCAGCTCCTCCACCTTCACCTTAACCATCTGATTAGCTCTAGTGTTTCTTACTCTGTCGCACATAAGAAACTTACCAAATTTATTGACAACATTGTTGATTTCTTGAATATTTCTTTGGTCAAAAGGATAACCACACAGTAAAATCCATGCTTCTATGTTAAGATCTAATCGCCTCCAATTCAGTCCTCGGTTGTGTTTCTCAACTATGACATGCACATCAGTAAACTGGTGGGGACTATTGGCTACCAATTCATCACGTTCAAAAACACTGTGCAACTTGACATATGCTTGGCCAAAAGGACATGGCGTGATCTCAGAAAACTCCAACTGTCTGACCATAAAGAAATCAGAAAGTACCTCACGGACATTATTGAAATCCACCGGCAGATCTGGCATTGGGACAATAGAGACGCTCGCCCAATGTTGATGTGTTGGAGGAGGTGCTGTAGTCACAATCCGAACCCTCGCTAGTATGCCTACAACGGCCACTCCGACGTGGTTTGGTGGGAGGAATGGAGCAGGGTCGAACGGGAAGGTTGCCATCGTCGACACACCATGGGCGGTGAGGCTAGTGGAGGAGACAATGGGGGGTGGGGTGAGCTAGGTGGAGGGTGGGTTTTGTCGGTGGGAACGACACCTATGGGATCACAAGAATCCCTACTACGGTTAGTGGGGCGCGATTCGTGGGAAGAGCGGATCAAACAGATAGTACACAGTTTGTTTATCCAGGTTCGGGCCGCGAGGATGCGTAAAACCCTACTCCTACTTTGGTGGATGTATATTCATGTTCTTGAGCTAGCTCTGGGGCATTAGGAGCTCCAAAAAGCCGAATCCTCCTCCTGGTCACCTCGGGCCTCCTTCTATAGAAAAAGGGGTTGCCACAGTGGCACGCAGGAGGTGGAAAGGGTACAGTGATGCGAGGTTATCCCTCGCATTACATGACAAGGCGCATTTAATGCATCTTGCTTAGGTGTCCTTGCTTTATCGGGGACAGGGGAGAAACCTGTCTCGTCCGTCGCCGCTCCTTCTTGTGTCGACATGCGCCCTGGCCAGCGATGCCTGTGATGCCATGTAGGTAGGCAGGCAGCTGAGGTGGGGCAGTGGAGGGTCTTCACGAAGATCTGCATGCCGCCACGTAGGTGCCTGCCCAGCTGGTTGGGTCGGCAGCCGCATGCGTACGGTGGTGGAGGTTTAGTCGGCGTGGGCCTGATGGTGGCCCTGCGGATGTTCTTGGCAAGGGCCTTGCCGGGGCCCTGGCAAGGGTCTTGCCGGGGCGCCTGCTGTCATCTCCGGCAAGGCGCTTGCCGGGGGCCTTGTGGTCTTCCTTAGCTGGGATCCCGCCAAGGGTCGTCATCTTCTATTGTACGTATCTGATCTTGAATGTCTTCACAAAGATCTGCATGCCACCACGGGGATGTCTCCCGAATCCTTGCCCCATGGGGGCAGTGGACTCAAGGGTAATTTTCTCCGTAGGCGTGGGGCGAGTCGCCGCGGCAAGGGTCTTGCCGGGGTTGCCAAAGCTGTCTCCCGGCAAGGATCTTGCCGGGGGAGTCCGCTTCGTCCCTTTTGCTCTTCCTGGTCTTGGCCTTGGTGTTGGCCTAGTTCCCTTGAGCTTCGGTCTTACCCTGGCTCACCTCCCTTGCCTTGCTTGGTGTGGTGGTTCTCGCGACTCTGACTGCCCATGCATAGTTATAGGGGTACAAAAAGTGCACCCCTCTTTTTGTACACCGACAGGAGCCCCCGGGCCTGGGCCACACATAAGCGCAACGCGTTGTTGGGTCAGGCATAGAAACGGTGCGCGGGCAGGCGGGGCGGTTTTTACCACGGTAAGATTCTTCGCGCTCTACACTTCCCACGACTCGCGCGCGTGGCGCGGCGTGAGGAGGTGGGCGTGACGTGGGCAGCATGCGTGGGGTTGGTATGTGCATGCATGCGTCACGTCGTGGTAAAGGGGCGGTTCGTGCCTTCCCCATAAACAGAGGGAGGCATGGAGGCATGGCCCATTTACTGAATGGGGCTGAGGCGCGGTCTTCAAGGCGTCCACTCCCCACGATCACGGGGTGGGGAGCGGTCGCCTCACCCGTCCCCTCGGTTCTGCACGTCCGCCACGTGTCTCCCATGCGCTTGGGGTGGCAAACGGTGGAGGCGGGAAACCGGGCCGTCGCTGGTTGGGGCGGTGGGTCGGTCCTGGATCCCTGCGCCTTCCGTATCTCGATTGGCCGAGCGGGGCGGCCGAGCACCAACCCCGCTCCTTTATAAAGAGCGGGAGGGGGATGGCGTCCCGCATTCTTTCATCTTCTTCTTCCTTCAGCTTCTTCTCCTCCCTTCCATCCGTCATGGAGAGAGGGAATCCCGGTCCTTCAACGGTGGCGGCGAGGGTCGCCGCTCGACAACGCGTCCCTCCTTCTCCTGCGCCTGCGGTGGCAGAGCCAGCCGCAAGGGGAAGGGGGAGGGGGCGAGGCCGTGGGTGAGGTCGGGGCACTCGGGGAAGAGGAGGACGGGGTGGCGCGCCAGCCTCGCCTCCGCCAGCAGCTCCCCCTCCAATGGAGGGCCATGTTGGGGATAACCCTTGTGAGTTCTTCGTCAGGCTGCGCCGGCCACCGCGCCGTCGCCTTCGTCTCCCGACTCCATTTGCGCGGCAGATGGAGCTGGATCCGCCGGAGTCATTGCGGCTGCACATGAGGGGCTGCGGGATCAGTGGCACGCGGGTCCGCGTCGACTTCCCCGCTCCTCACGTGATGTATCTTCGTCGGGGATGGAAGACGTTTGCTCATATCCACAGCTTGACGGAGGGGCTCACTCTCGATTTTAAGCTGATGGAGGGTGGCCTTCTCTCCGTCAAGGTCTTCGGGCACTTTGGGACTCGTACAAGGTGCTGTGTGGAGAGCTCTTCTGATAGTGAAGACTCCTCCTCGGGCGGGAGTGACGAGGAGGACAGCGGCAGCGACGACGAGGGCGGTAGGCGGCAGGATGATGGGTCCGACTAGGTGTCAGGTGCCGCTCCGTGCGGCACCGGCGACCCCATCATCCGTGTCGCCGGCTCCTTGAACTTCTCGGGGTCGTCTCCTTGGGCGGCTGGCATTGGGAGGCTGCGGAAGAGGAATAGGGCGGGCGGCAAGGCCGTCAAGTTAGAGTACGCGGGCACCGACGCCTTCGACGCGCACTGACGTCCTGCCGCCTCGTCTTTGAGCTCTGCTTCCGGCGCTGCCATCACCACCCAGCCTTTGGACGGCCACCAAGATGTTCTCCCTGCGTCTTCTGCCACCCGTAGCTCGCCTAGGTGCTCCTTTTGCCCTTCTCGCCTGCTTGACCTGCCTCCTGAGGAGAGGGACAAGAAAGGGATTACGGGCACCTTATCTCTTTTTAGTTTGTAAGCCTTCAGGCCTTTGTTTAATTTAAAACTTTTAATCCCTTCATTCATGTTTTTCATTCCCTACGGACTGTACTTGAGTGGAATGTTTTTAATGAAAAATGGATGCTTGCCGGGTCATTTGTTTGCGGGTGGAACCAACGACAAGGAGTAAATCCTTGATATCTCTAAGATAAACATTTTCTTGCCCGGCAACAGGCCTTGCCGTCTCCCCACTCTGCTCGACCTTTCTCACGCCTTTGGCAGAGGCAGGGATGACGCGGGTTCAGGCTCCTTGTTTCATCCTTTCGCTGCCGTGACTACGACCAAACTTGGTCCCAGGAACGAGCCCTAGGGCCTAGAGTTAGGGGAGCACGGTAGCTTAAGGAAAAACGATGTTTCACATACCTCAGTCCAATGGAATGCATGATAAGGGATGAAGAACTTATCTAAAGTTGCAGCCCCCGACAACCCTGGTTTGCCGTGGGTGAATCTTTGCTCTTGCAGCCCCCGGCAATACTGGCTTGCCGGGGCCTAGATGCTGGTATGTTCCTTTTTTTTTCTCCCCAAGTGGTTTGGCAAGGATATCTGTGTGTCCTATGAACCAAAGAAGACAAAAAAAGACAAAGAGACGCACACTCGACCTCTAAGCTAGGGGTTAGTCGCCGCTAAGCACTATCAACCCTAACCAAGGACGAGACTCGACCTAGCATGCATGCTATAACTTAGGGCGCCAGCGCTTCATTTATTTATGCTCTGGGGCTGCGCTTGGCTTTGTACAAAGGGTTACATGCGTCATCGGTAAGGCTCGTACAAAAGGTGGCTTGCCGGGGGGCCCGGCAAGCCGCGCCTCACGGGTAAAACTTGCGAAGATGCTCAATGTTCCAGGAGTTACTCACCGGAATGGCATCTTCGGTCTCTAGGCGGACTGCGCCGGGCCTGGTGACTCGTATTACCCAATAAGGGCCTTCCCACTTTGGCATCAACTTGTTGGAATTCTTGGCCGATTGAACGCGCCGAAGAACAAGGTTGCCTTCCTCAAAGCTTCGGGCATGAACCTTGTGGCTATGGTAGCAGTGCAAGGCTTGCTGGTAGCGCGCTGCTCTCACAGCCGCCGGAAGACGATCTTCCTCAAGGAGCATTGCTTCATCTTGCCGCAATTGCTCTTGCTCAAGCTCGTCATAAAGCGAGTACTCGAGGTGACCCGTATATGAGTTCCGTGGGGAGAACTGCTTCTGCCCCGTATACCAGGGCAAAGGGTGTCTGGCTGGTGGCTTGATTTGGTGTCGTTCTGATTGACCAAAGAACCGCCGGCAATTCATCAATCCAGCGCCTTCCACTCTTGTGCAGTCTGTCAAAGGTCTTTGTCCTCAGGCCTCGCAGTACTTCAGCATTTTCCCTCTCTGCTTGACCATTGCTTCGTAGGTGAGCAATGGAAGGGAAACAGACCTTGCTGCCGAGGTCTTGAATATATTGCATGAAGGTGTGGCTTGTGAATTGCGCGCCGTTGTCGGTGATGACCCTATTGGGTACACCAAAATGGCACACCAGTCCTTTGAAGAACTTGACGGCTGGCTGTGCTGTGACCTTCCTCGCTGCTTCCACTTCTGGCCACTTTGTGAACTTGTCAATTGCAACGTACAAGTACTCAAAGCCCCCGACAGCGCGGGGGAAAGGGCCCAGTATGTCGAGCCCCCAGACCGAGAAAGGCCAGGAGAGAGGAATGGTTTGAAGGGCTTGAGCTGGCTGATGAAGCTTCTTTGAATGGAACTGAAACGCTTCACACCTGGTGACTAGTGTTGTCGCATCCTGGAGGGAGGTGGGCCAGAAGAATCCTTGCTGAAACGCTTTGCCGGCAAGGGCCCTCGACCCTATGTGGGATCCACATACGACTCCATGTATCTCCACCAACAGCCCCAGTCCTTCCTCTCGAGGGATACACTTCAATTTCACACCGTTTGGCCTCTTTTTGTACAGGACGTTATCGACGAACTGGTACATAGTAGAGCGATGGGCTACTTTTTCCGCTTCTTCCTGCTCCTCAGGAAGTTCCCCTATTTGGAGGAATCGGACGGTATGATGTGCCCACGCTAGAGCCTGGGGCTCGACGGCGAGGACTAAAGGCATTTCCTCCGCTATAGGAGCGGTTGTCTCCACGGCAAGAGCTTGATGCTCCGTCGGAGCTAGCCGTCCTGTGGTGGGCTCAGTGTCTCCGGCAACATCCTTGCCGGTGGCCTCGGGGAGCTCAGCAGGAAAGTACTTGCCGGGCCCTGATTTTCTCCTCTTGTTTTGCTCTGTTGATGGATCAACGGATGGCTGAGTTAGCCGAAGCACAAAGGTACCTGGTTCCACAGGTAGCTTGAGGGCAGCGCGTTTTGACAGGTAATCGGCGATGTCATTCTCCGCTCGGGGAACGTGTTCTGCCTGTAAACCGTCAAAACACTCTTCCAGCTTTCTCACTTCATCGACGTAGGCCTTCATCAACGGGCTCTGGTAATCCTTGTTGACTTGCTTGACGACAAGTTGCGAGTCGCCCCTGACGACGAGTTTCTTGATTCCGAGGTCCGCCGCGATCCTAAGACCAGCAAGCAGCCCTTCGTACTCAGCCGTATTGTTTGTTGACACCTCCCTGAGGAAGTGCATCTAGATCACGTACTTGAGGTGCTCTCCGGTGGGCGCAACAAGAAGTACGCCAGCCCCGGCGCCCTGTAAGGAGAAAGATCCATCAAAGTACATGATCCAGTCGCAACTTGCCTCCTTGCCGGGGAGAACAGTCTCTTGGGCTTCTTCATCAGGCATCGCGGTCCATTCTGCAACAAACTCCGCCAGGACTCGGCTTTGAATCATCGAGGTACTCTCAAACTTGAGGCCAAAGCTGGACAATTCCAGTGCCCACTCTACGATTCTTCCCGTTGCGTCTGGATTGTGCAATATCCGTTGCAGAGGGAGGCGAGTGACGACCGTGATTTCGTGCGCCTGGAAGTAGTGACGCAGCTTCCTCGAGGCCATAAGAAGGCCGAAGAGCAGTTTCTGCAAACCGGAGTACCTTGATCTAGCCCCCTGCAGGAGGGAACTAACAAAGTAGACTGGGTGCTGCATCATTTTCTTCTTCGGCGGCACTCCAACTGGCTGTGTCATCTCTGCATCGGTGGCATCGGGCTCTGTCGCTGCTATTACCTCGTCACCAATTTCTCTCTGCGCCACTAGTGCGGCGCTGACCACCTGGTTCGTTGCCGCCAAGTATAGCAGCAACGGTTCCCGTGGCCTTGGCGCAACTAGTATTGGCGCGGAGGAGAGGTACCTCTTCAAATCTTGCAATGCTGCTTCGGCTTCTGGTGTCCACTCCATCGGGCCCGCCTTTTTCAAAATCTTGAAAAAGGGAAGGGCACGCTCAGCGGACTTGGAAATGAACCTACTCATGGCGGCAACGCAACCAGCAAGCCGATGCACATCCTTGACTCGCTTGGGTGCTTCAATCTTCTCTATAGCTTTGATCTTGTCCGGATTGGCCTCTATCCCGCGCTGCGACACAGAGAACCCAAGAAGCTTGCCGGACGGGACACCGAAGACGCACTTCTCAGGGTTCAGCTTGAGATTGATCTTGCGTAGGTTTGCAAATGTTGCTTGTAAATCTGGTATGAGGGTTGCCCTGTTCTTGGTTTTGACCACTATATCATCCATATAAGCTTCCATATTTCTATGGAGCTGGGGTTCAAAACCAATCTGGACCGCCCTTGCAAACGTTGAACGAGCACTCTTCAACCCAAAAGGCATTCATATGAAACAATACGTACCACGTGGGGTGATGAATGCCGTTTTCTCTTCGTCTTCTCTTGTCATGAAGATCTGGTGGTAGCAGAGTAGGCATCGAGGAATGACAACAGATCACACCCAGCCGTGGAGTCAACAATCTGGTCGATGCGCGGCAACGGGAAGGGGTCTTTGGGACAAGCCTTATTGATATCTATGTAATCAATACACAGCCTCCACTTCCTATTTGCCTTGCACACTACCACTGGATTGGCCAACCACGTTGGATGGAGCACTCCTCTTACCAAACCCGCTGCTTCCAGTTTCCGGATCTCCTCTATGATGAACTCTTGTCGTTCCAAGGCTTGCTTTCTGACCTTCTGCTTGACGGGCCGCGCATGAGGACAGACAGCAAGGTGGTGCTCAATCACCTCCCTGGGAACGCCAGAGATGTCGGATGCTTGCCATGCAAACACATCGACATTCGCCTGCAGGAAGGTGACGAGCGCGTCTTCCTATTTGTCGTCAAGGGCGGAGCTTATGGTAAAAGCCCCTCCCATGCCGTCCTCCTTGACAGAAACCTTCTTGGTTCCTGGTGGTGTGGCCCTGGACTTCTTGTTTCTGTCGGTGGAGCTCTCTGGCACATCCTCGACGGGAGCGCTACACTCCGAAGAGGTGCGCTTGCCGGAGTGGGTGCCTGAGGTCTCACCGGTCTTCTTCTTTTTCCTTCTCGGGGCACCAGCGGCAGGAGCAAGCTCCTTAGCAGTGGCAGTTGCTGCAACTGCTTATTGGTAGAGTTGGTCAGCGCAAATTAGTGCATCCTTCTTGTCTGATGGGACGGTGATGTCGTCACATGCCCCGGCATCTTCAGGGTGTTGTAGGCGTAATGTGACGCCGCCATGAACTTGGCCAGGGCTGGGCGGCCAAGGATCCCGTTGTAAGGCAAGGGGATCTTGGCAACGTCGAACACAATCCTTTCTGTCCTGTAGTTCAGATCACTCCTAAAAGTCACGGGCAACGTGACCTTTCCCTTTGGTTGACTTCTTCCCGGGTTGACCCCCTGAAACATGCCCGTCTCTTCGAGGTCTTCATCAGGAATCTGCAGTTTCTCGATCACGGCAGGCGAGATTAAGTTTAGACCGGCCCTGCCATCGACTAGCATCTTTGTCACCTTGAGGTTGCATATTGTTGGTGAAACCAACAATGGCAAGCACCCGACTATAGTAGTGCGATCAGGGTGATCCTCAGTGTCAAAAATGATAGGTGTGCTGGACCACTTCAGCGGCCTTTGGGCATCAAACGACGGCTCTGCCGCTATAATCTCACGCGCCCACTGTTTAAGCTGGTGGCGAGAGGTATGCAGCGAGGCGCCGCCATCGACGCACATGGCCTCCGTAGCTTTTTGAAATTCTTGGTCACCAGACTCATCGTCTTCTTCGCGATCATCTTCTTCTGGCTTTTTGTCATGGCCCCGGGCGGGCCTCTCCTACTGTTTATCTTTGCCGCGACGGCCCGCCTGGCCATCGCGCTTCTTGCCGGACCCTTCAGCACCGTCCTGGCCTTTCTCCTTGTCCCGCCTCTCATATTTAGCCCTCTGCTTCTCAGCAAGGAGCTCAACCTGTCGGCAGTTCTGGAGATCATGGCCTTTTGTGCGATGGATCTTGCAGTATTGCTTGTCGGAGTTTCCTGGCTTCTCGGCAGCCACCAAGGCCCGGCAGGCGACACATCCGGCAATTTCCTTGCCGGGGTCATCTTCCTTGGTTTTCTTGGCGGAGCCAGCGTCGTCAGATCCCTCGATGGCAAGCACGGCTTTACCTTTGCGCTTCCTATTGCGGTGCCGGCCTTTCTTTGCCGGGGCGGCAGTATCCTCATCTGAGGAGTCGGTTTCCATGTCGGCATCTTCGCCGGGGTACTTCCTTCCCTCTTCAGCCCGGGCACATATGTCAGCAAGAACATAGAGTTCTGCCACGTCTTTCACCTTGTTCATTGCCAGCTCTTCGCGCATCTTGCGGTTACGCACGTTCTGATGGAACGTGCTGATGATGGCGGTAGGGTGAACATCAGGGATATTGTACTGTACCAGGCTGAACCTCTGTATATATTGCGCAGACTCTCGCCTCCCTTCTGGGGAATGACGTGCAGGTCGCTTGCTTGGCCATGGGCTTGGTGGCCTCCAGTAAAGGCGCCAACAAACTCATGGCACAAACCCGACCAGGAGGAAATACAGTCTACCGGCAAGTGCATCAACCACGACATGGCGTTGGGTTTAAGAGCCAATGGAAAGTAATTCGCAAGCACCTTATCATCGCGGGCTCCGGCAGCTTGTATCGCGATGGTGTAGATGCTGAGGAAATCAGATGGGTGGGTCTTGCCGTTGTACTTTTCACCAACGTCAGGTTTGAAGGTGCGGTGAGTGGGCCACTGGAACTGCCGCAGCTCACGGGTAAAAGCCGGACAGCCTACCTCATAAGGTAGGCCTCCAGGGCTCTCCGGGGTCGGGTGGTTCGCAGCAAGCCCTGCTCGCCTGTCTGGCTGGTGGCGCGCTCCGCGCCGGCGCTTGATAGTGGTTCGAGCATCTTCATGGGCTCGTTCCCGAAGAACTTGGCGCTGGTCACAGTGGGTCCGTGGGTCAGACGACGCTAGGGAGATGTCGTCGCCCTTGACGTCGTGACGAGCCGGCGTCCGCGGTACCGGATGGGGAAGAGGTGAATGCACCATGGTTGCGGCGCCGCCAGCCTTTCCGCCACTGGTGCGTGGGACTCCATCGGAGCGTCGACCCGGGGGCCCCACCGGACTTGGTTCGTCTTGTCGGCCACCGCAACAAGGCTTCGGATAGTGGCTCTCCATTCGTCGAGTTTCCCCGTAGTGGGAGGAAAGTCGAGGAGCAACTGCGCGCACGCCAGGGCCTCTACTGGCGTCGGTGGCAGCGGTACCTGCACGGATCGCGACACGCTTCAAGTTCTGACCATGTCAGAAGGAGCTCTATCACGACCCTGCGGTCGCATGCCGTTGTCACCAGTGCTTCGGCGAGCGGGCAGGTCTTCTACGTCCCGGGAGTGGCGCTCGGGGCTCTTCCCGCGGCGACGCCCGGGATCTTCGACGTGATGACGCCGTTCGTCGCGCGCTGCCTGGGAGGAGCGCGCTGTTGGCGCCGGCGTGGGAGTCTTGGAGGCCCTTGCGTCGCCTTCGGGTGGGGCGGCGATGACCTTGGAAGGCCCCGATCCACCCGCGGAGGGCCTGGCTCCGCCTTTGGATTTGGCAATGTGTGGCCCGTTACCAGGCGCACAAACATCGCCGCCTCCCAAACTCCGGCTGCTGGGATGGCGTTGGTGTTCGCGAGCAGCGCCTCGGGCCCTTTCTGCAACCGGTCCGCTACTCGCCCGCGTCGGGACGGGCTGTCCGGCTTCCGACTGGCCAACTGCCACCGTCGTCTTCTTCTTGGGCGCCATGATGATGAAGAAGCGTCGAACTAACTGCTAAAGCCGATTCTCACAACTGCGCCCCCTACGTGGCGTGCCAAAGATGTTGGTGGGAACGACACCTATGGGATCACAAGAATCCCTACTACGGTTAGCGGGGCGCGGAGTCGTGGGAAGAGCAGATAAACAGATAGTACACAATTTGTTTATCCAGGTTCGGGCCGTGAGGATGCGTAAAACCCTACTCCTGATTTAGTGGATGTATATTCCTGTTCTTGAGCTAGCTCTGGGGCATTAGGAGCTCCAAAAAGCCGAATCCTCCTCCTGGTCGCCTCGGGCCTCCTTTTATAGAAAAAGGGGTTGCCACAGTGGCACGCAGGAGGTGGAAAGGGTACAGTGATGCGAGGTTATCCCTCGCATTACATGACAAGGCGCATTTAATGCGTCTTGCTTAGGTGTCCTTGCTTTATCGGGGACGGGGGAGAAACCTGTCTCGTCCGTCGCCGCTCATTCTTGTGTCGACACGCGCCCTGGCCAGCGATGCCTGTGATGTTATGTAGGTAGACAGGCAGCTGAGGTGGCGCAGTGGAGGGTCTTCACGAAGATCTGCATGCCGCCACGTAGGTGCCTGCCCAGCTGGTTGGGTCGGCAGCCACATGCGTACGGTGGTAGAGGTTTAGTCGGCGTGGGCCTGATGGTGGCCCTGCGGATGTTCTTGGAAAGGGCCTTGCCGGGGCCCCGGCAAGGGTCTTGCCAGGGCGCCTGATGTCATCTGCGGCAAGGCGCTTGCCGGGGGCCTTGTGGTCTTCCTCAGCTGGGATCCCGCCAAGGGTCGTCATCTTCTATTGTACGTATCTGATCTTGAATGTCTTCACAAAGATCTGCATGCCACCACGGGGATGTCTCCTGAATCCTTGCCCCATGGGGGCAGTGGACTCAAGGGTAATTTGCTCCGTAGGCGTGGGGCGATTCGCCGCGGCAAGGGTCTTGCTGGGGTTGCCAAAGCTGTCTCCCGGCAAGGATCTTGCCAGGGGAGTCCGCTTCGTCCCTTTTGCTCTTCGTGGTCTTGGCCTTGGCATCGTCCTAGTTCCCTTGAGCTTCAGTCTTACCCTGGCTCACCTCCCTTGCCTTGCTTGGTGTGGTGGTGCCCGCGGCTCTGACTGCCCATGCACAGTTATAGGGGTACAAAAAGTGCACCCCTGTTTTTGTACACCGACAGGTTTGTGGCAGCGGCAAGCAGGCGTTGAGGAATGGAAGGCGAGGTGCCGACGTAATGGAGGCTGCCTACTCTGGTAATTAGCGGGGGGAGTGGAAACATTATGACTAGTCAGCTGATTGACAACCCTTTCCATCTCAGTCACGAGAACAATGGAGTCCTACCTCGGAATATGAGTAGCCGGGGTTGGGTGAGGAGTGCGCTCACAAGAGAAGTTGGGCTGGGCTCATGAGTAACAGTCTTGAGAAATATGGCCCCATTTCTTACATGTTCTACACCTAATCCGGTTGATTCAGTTGGGCATGATATGCCCATGTAAAAGACATCGAACGCAAAATGGGCCTTGTGACCAATTTTGAAAATGCTGAGATCCCGCCCGAGTCGATGTAACTGCCGCATTAATCGTGCTCTCATGGCCACCATTATGGCCCGATGATGGTGCCTGATTTGAATTATGAACATGAACACTAGTAGATTTGGCTTGCATGGGTGATTTTTCCATGAAAATGCCTGGAGATCTGAGAGCATCAAGATATGGTTTCCTCGGATGCCTTTTCAACACATTAGTCCATGCATCCTCTTTTTCCTTGAGATATTGATCCAACTCCCAACTAGAATTTGGGACACCACTTCCCCAGAGTAAGAAATTGATATTGAGCAATGGTAGTGCGATGTTACCTTGTTTAATGATAGAAAAACCCACTTCCTTAGATGGTACTGAGAACTTGAAGGACCAGCTTTGCAAAAGCTTCACCCTGTGCATAGATGCACAGCCACCAAAGCATGATAACAGGATCACACCCACCATAGATTCTGTCAATCTGAGTTGTGATCTTGTGAATTCGGCAACCAGGAGGAATTCCTCCATGTCTTTTCCTTCTTCATAGTTGATTGGGACTCCCCATTTGTGCCAGATGTTGGTAGCAAAGTCTTGGCCTTTGTCGAAATCCAGACCCGCTAGGGACATATTGAAGATATGTGATTGACAATCGTCGGACAGAGAACTGTGGCTGCCGTGGTCGGAGTGACCGACGGCAGAGAGCGGTGGAAGACGTGGGCAGGGAGGCCGTCGGCCGGGTTGGTGGCCGCCGTGGCCGGAGTGGCCAGCGGCGGGTTGGGAGGCTAGGAGGCTTGGCGCTGGGTTTGATTTACACGCATGTTGAGTTTATGTAGTGGATGCATTTGTTTATTATTATTCCTTAGTCTCCAAATGATATTAGATTAGTTGTATTAACATGATTGGATTTTGTATTTTCTTTTGTTACTTCATAATATTTGCTGACAAAATCTTATTCCGATTTCAGTGCGAGAGAAAGTTGCATGCTATATGAGTGTTAAACACCATCGGGCGATCTAAACAAAGCCGTGGCTCAAGTCGTTTTCGATTTCCTGATACGTGGCTCAGGATTGATGCTTTCCAGTAACTCCGACAGTAGCCGAGTAAACACAAGCATGGGTCGCTGGGAGCAGCTGTCTCCTACCTCTTGAGCCTAGATCCATCTTTTATCGAGAGCGGTAGCCTCCGTGAGCTACCGTCTATGAGAAGGTACCTGCGGGTACCCGCAAAGATGGGGCTCCTGCTGCAGCCGATTAATGTTGAGTCAACCTTGGTCAGCAACATTTACACAGATGCATGCATGGTTGCATGTCGGCAGCAGCAGCAGCTATTACTTAGCAAGGTAGTAATGGGCAGGTCAATAGCAATACTTTCGTGCCTTACTAGATAAGGTAATAGCTAGCTTACTAGTGTAGGTAGTAGGCTGTGACATATGTGCTCACGTCACAGCTACAAAAATATCCCAGTACTAGTTCGGTTCACTTAGGTATAAAAGGAGCTTCACCCCCGCCGCTTCTAAGCATTCCATTCCGATCAAATCAAGGCAACAAGCCACTTCAGTTTCCTCCTCTACTCGTGAGTATACCGGCTTCACTACTAGTGTGTGTGTGTGTGAGCAGCACCGTGTCCTCTGCTACTTTACACTAGTTGTAGTTTAGACTTGGTTGATCCTCGGACAACTAGTTACTCGCTAGTTCGGGCAAACAATTGGCATCAAAGCCTTAGGTTATGCCGAAGCATATGCTGAAAGAAGGCGTCGCCAGCGACGGCTCTAAGACCGCCAGGCAGAGCTCGGCTGCGGAGGCGCGTGCGGTGGACACGCTTGCACTGCGAGGCAAGCTAGGAGGGGAGTTGGGTGCGCCACGCTCCGTGCGAGACGTGGGCATGTCCGGCACCTCCTTCCTTCTCCTCATGCGGAACAGCTACCCCAGTTGGTCGGTCATGATGAAAGTCATCATTGAGGCGCGACATATGTGGAAAGCCATGGATACCGGCGATGTCGAGTACGAGGAGGACCGGTTGGTGATGGAGGCAATCTTGCGCTCCGTCCCACCGGAGATGGTGCTCACCCTTGGCGCCAAGGAGACGGTCAAGGAAGCATGGGACACCATCAAGACTCTGCGCATCAGCGTGGAGCGCGTACGGGAGTCGAAGGCCCAAACCTTGCGCCTCTAGTACGAGGAGATCCGGTTCAAGGCCGGTGAACAAGTCGACGACTTTGCCTTGTGGCTGCAAGGTCTCGTCAACGAGCTTGCAACGCTCGGACATCACATCAACACAAGATGGTGATTCTCAAGTTCCTTCGCGTCGTCCCCAGGCAATACAAGCAACTAGCCTGGTCCATCGAGAGTTTGGTGGATCTCTCCACCATGATGATCGAGGAGCTGGTTAGGTAGCTGAAGGTCGTCGAGGAGCGCGGCGATGAAGCCGACAACCGTGCTGGCGGTGAACTAGTGCTCACCAGGGAGCAGTGGGACGCGCAGCTTCAGCAGCGCGGCCACGACGGCTCTTTCGGTAGTGGGGGAGGCATCCCCACGGGAAGTAGAGGTCGTGGCAGAGGCAGAGGCCACGCCCAGAGCAGCGGCGGCAACCACGGTCGCAAGCCAAGCCTGGCAGGGCGAGGCACTAGCAACGGTGGCAAGTGCTGCTACTGTAACATGCCGGGTCACTAGATTCGGGATTGCCACAGGAGAAAGCCGACAAGGCAGTCGTGGCAACGGCAAACCTCGTCCAGGCTGATGTGGATGGCAGGCCGGCAATGATGCTGGCAAGAGTCGAGCCCGTGCAGGAGAGCTCGGCGTCTCCCGCGACCATAGCCCCGACAACCACCCATTCCGTGCAGGAGGCACGGAGCCCATCCACGGGAACCATCACTCCAGTGACAGGCCACACCTCGACAATGATGTTCTTGGGGCCTGTCGACTGGGAGGCGATGAAGGCTCGGGTGTAGGGGAGCCACACCCCGGCGACATCGTCCCCAAAAACCTCGGGACCCAACGAGGCCATGCAAGTTGGCGCGGCAATGACGCATATGGCAGACCATGCTCCAACCATGATGCTGGCGACCATCGACTCCGTGCAGGAGCCCACGGAGACTCAGGTCACCCACACCCCGACGATGAGTTGTTCGGGGTCTACTGCGTTGGCGGGAGATGGCTCCCCAACAACGGCATGTGCGTGTGGCTTCATCTTCCTTAACGAGGAGAGAGCCATGACCACACCCACGCTTGCAGGCGGCAAGCAAAGTGAGGGTTGGTTCCTCGACACCGATGCCACGAACCACATGACTGGTTCGATCGACGCGTTCGCGGAGCTGGACCGCTCAATCACCGGGAAGGTGCAGTTCACGGACGGATCCGTGGTGGAGATCCAAGGGCGTGGGACCGTTGTCTTCGCCAACAAAGGGGGTGATCGCAGGGCATTCATAGAGGTCTACTTCATCCCGGCAGTCAAGAGTAGTGTCGTGAGTGTCGGATAGCTCGACAAGGGCTGGTTTGACATCGGCATCCGGCGCGGTGTTCTCACCGTACGCGACCAGCAGAACAGGCTGCTTACCGAGGTAACCCGCTCGTTGAACTGCCTCTATAAATTCTTCTTTCAACCCGTGCATCCTGTGTGCCTTGTCATGGGTCATGTCTCCGACGCATGGCATTGGCATGCCCGGCTAGGACACCAGCACTTCGAAGGGTTGCGGAAGATGGAGCGAGGCAACCTCGTTCGTGGGCTACCTCACATCAAGCACGCCGACGAGTTGTATGATGCGTGTCTTGCGGGGAAGCAGCGGCATCTGCCGTTTCCCAAGAAGGCATGCCATCGGGCACAAAAACCCCTAGAGCTTGTCCATGGGGACCTCTGCGGCCCAATCACCCCGGCAACGCTAGGAGGTTCCGTGACGTCTCCCGCTACACCAATCGATGCTCTACATTTCGCAAAGCTAAGTCTAAAGCTCAATCCCATGGTCTCTATATGCCACTTCCCATTCCATATCACCCATGGGAAGATATTAGTATGGACTTTGTGCTTGGTTTGCCTAGAACTCAAAATGGAAAGGATTTTGTGTTTGTTGTTGTGGACCGTTTCTCTAAGATGGCACATTTTATTCCATGTAACAAGATAGATGATGCTTCACATGTTGCCAATCTCTTTTGTAGGGAAATATTTCGTCTACATGGAGTGCCCAAGACTATCATGGCGGACAGAGACGTCAAGTTTCTAAGCTACTTTTGGAAGACGTTATGCGCTAAGCTTGGAATCAAGCTCTTATTCTCTTCGGCATAACATCCACAAACCGATGGCCAAACGAAGGTCACGAACAAGATGCTATCTGCTCTCCTACACCTGTTGATCAAGAAGAACATCAAGGAGAGGGAGGAGTGCTTACCCGTCACCGAGTACGCCTACAATCGAGCATGACATTCGACTACCAGGAGGTCCCCCTTCGAGGTCGTCTACGGCTTCAATCCGTTGTCACCATTGGACATTCTACCGCCACCACTACAAGAGCGCATCAATATAGACGCAAGTGCACGAGCGAGCTATCTCAAGAAGGTGCATGAAGATACAAGACAAGCAATCGAGCGCGAAGTAAACTGCCTCGCGACCAAGCTCAACATCAACAAGCAACCCTTGATAGGCAACACTGTAGATCTTGTGTGGCTACACCTTCGCATGTACCGCTTCCCCAATGAACATAAGTCCAAACTTCTTCCTTGAGCCAACGGACCTTTCAAGGTGATCGAGTGCTACAACAACAATGCATACAAGATCTACATACCGCGCGACAAGTACAACGTGAGTGATATCTTCAATGTCAAGGAACTCTCACCCTACCATGCTGATGAGGTTTTTGATCCGAGGTTGGATCTTTCCCAAGGGGGGGGGGATAATGCGGAGCATCCAAAGGCTATCCCCATGGACCTACCTTTGTCTCCCAAGACACCAAATGGACCGATGACACAAGCTCATGCAAGGGCTATCGAGAACAAGGTTAACTCTCTCCATGTTGAACTCCCCTTTGACCAACTTGGGACTTGGCTACTACCTCAAACGGAGAAACTTTGCATGTTTAGGTACCAAGGATAAGTTATGGTGCAAGATGGACGCCAAGAGCATGGAGAAGAATCTACCCAGTCCAGAAATCCCAGTACTACCGCCCAACCACCTGTCAAATACCGGTACAACCACTCGACCACCGCGCAACTACCGGTCCAACTTCTGTGATCTAGCGGCATAAGGCCGGTACCGCCCCGGTTTCCCCCCTATCTGCAGTAAGACCGGTACAACCGGTCCAACCACCGGTACAACCGCTAATTACTTCTAGGAACACCTCCAGGAACCAGTGCAAGGGCTCCAAGCTCTACAAACGCCCCCATGACCGGTACTACCGCCCTGCCTGTGCACAGTGAAAGAGGTTTCAACCCATGTATCCCCGACTTACCCCTTGGACTATAAATACTCGTTTCCTAGCTCTGAATTAGGGTTAGCATTGGTTTAGATCATATGAGAGATAGAGCTTTGCTCACCCACTTGATACCTACTCCATTGGAGGCCAAGCCCTCCATCTAGGAGAAGATTTTCAAGACCTCTTCATGGAGAAGATCTCCAAGTGGATTCAAGACCTCCTCTTGGAGAAGAACTAGTTACTTGTATCCCCCTTTGTTGGATTTGAATCATGTATCCCTCTTTGTGTTCATGGATCTAGCATATGTGTGATTGGATCAAGTCAATTGAGTGTTTCCTCTTGTTTTTCCCCTTGTGTTCTTCATGTGTTCGTCATGTTCTTCTAGAATCCCCCTCCAAATCATGAAAGATCGGCCCCTAAGGTTCCACCCTACATCAGCAGTGGAGGTGGCGGTGGTGGCAGACCCTAGCGCCATGGACTGGCCGGTGCAGCGGATGGCGATCACAGCCCATTGATGATGGCGCCTCGGGTCCGTAAAGCATTGACTCCTCTTTGTTGACATGACCAGCGCCAAAGGCGAGTGTTCCCATCGCCTGGTGCCTTCGATTGCTTCGTACATTTCAGCCCACGTTCGATGCCTCTCCTCCAGCCACACGACGGCCATCACTTTTCCTCTTTCTCTTCCCCTTGGAAGGCACCTCCCCATGTCCTGGATGTACCATGATTCTGGATCAGGCACAAGTCGCCGCAATAGGAGAGTAGGTCTAGTGTGGTTTCATGGTGGGTGTTGAGGAGCAGGGGGCTGGGGAGGGAGCCGACCATCACTACCTACCATCGCTCACCAGTCACCGTCCCCCATCCCCAACCTAGGCTACACATCTTCGGCATCGTCATCTCTCTCCCCTATTTTTTTGCCCCTTGATTTCCCTAGTTCATTGATAATATGATTTTAATTTCTTGATTTTTTGTGTGCAGATCGGATGAAGAATACAAGAGGAAGACTCAAGAACAAGGTGAGCTCTCTTTCTAATCTGCCTAGATTTTAGCTGTAAGTGTGCATACTTAATTACTTTTAGTTGTTCTATTGCGTTCTTTGTTCTTTCATTTTTCACAGAACTAAAAATCTGCTTGAGAAACAAAAGGTGTTTTGATAACCCACAACTATAGGAGATCGCAACAGTTTTCGAGGGTAGAGTATTCAACCCAAATTCATTGACTCGACACAAGGGAAGCCAAAGAATATTCTCAAGTATTAGCAGCTGAGTTGTCAATTCAACCACACCTGAAAGACTTAATATCTGCAGCAAAGTAGTATGGAAGTAACGATAATGGTGACAAAAGGGTGAAGTGATTGTCTTTACTGATCACTTGCTCCGAGGTTTCACCCCCCCCCCCTCCCGGCTCAAAATTCTTCCGCGATGTGTTGCACTTCTTCAAGCTCCATCCTCAAGATATTGGACCCAACCCTATTTCAAACATCTGCAACTTCCAAGTCTTCTGTGAAGTTTACCTACAACAAGAACCCACCGTAGAACTGTTCAGAGAGTTCTACCATCTGAACCTCCAGACTGAATTTACTGATGGACCCAGTTTAGAATTGGGTGGTATTTCAATTCAGAGATGCAAGGAAGCCACCTTCCCGGCCGCCAAGCCGCCCAGTCATCCTAAGGATTGGAACCAGACTTGGTTTTACTACCAAGACACATCTCCAGACAATGAAAATCCCCTACCAGGTTACCATGAGCAGCGGCTTAGCAATCAGCACCCACTCCCAGACCGGATCAGCACAAAGGAACGTACCAAACATGCGCCGATTTTTTCAAAAGTCAGAGCCTTCATGGCTAACGGTTTAACTGGCATCAACCTTGTCCGATGCTGGGTTTCATGGAGGATATTGCCCTTAAGCCGCCAATCTGTCTTAATGTGTGAATACACCGGCGATCTGAAAGACCCACTTCGCCACTGCCAGACAGAGGTAACTGAAGATGACATCAATAATATGACCAAGTCTCTATTGAACGAGAGTCTGGCAGACTGCAGCAAAGCTGGACTGAATCCTTTCTACATTCTCAACCAACCACCAGCTGTAAGCTTTTAAGCTATTTCCGGTTCAAGCATTTTCTTTCATTTAAACTGTCTTCTCATAATCCACCTTATTTGCGCAGGCCGATTCTCCATTTTGGAAGAAGAAGTTAGATGAGCCAGCCAAGAAGACCCGGACAAAGAGCAAAGATACCAAAAAGCCTGCCAAGAAGAAGACCAACCCCTCCGAGTTATTTAACTTGGACGATGATGATGCTGATGATGATAATGAGTCGGAGGTAGAACTTGACTCCCTTGGCTCATTTTTTATACATCTTATTGACAATGATTACTATCAGGACGACGCGGAAGCCATCCGTGCAGATGTTGAAGAGGTAACTCTCATTTCCTTCGACTCAGAGCCTTTACCAAGACCGAGAACTCGAAAAGTGAGCCGAAAAGTAAGGTTTCTCACCCTTTAGCTTACTTAGATCCAAACTTTATTTTGAAGCAACAACAGTGTCGTGGAATTGTCACAACAGATGTCCTAGTCGAAGGACTTAGTTGCGGAGCCATTGCGATGTAGTAAGCTTAAAGGGGTTAAAATGGGACAAAGGACACGAGGAGTTTATACTGGTTCGGCCCCTTACGATGAAGGTAAAAGCCTAATCCAGTTTGAGGTGGTATTGCTAGGGTTTTGATAACCACAGAGCGAATAGCCTTAGCCTGGCTTTCGATCTGTTGTTTTTCTTTCCCTAATCCACCGCTGGGTCGTCCCTTTATATACACAGGTTGACACCCAGCGGCTTTATAGAGTCCCGGCCATTTCGTATAACGTGTCCAGCTTGGTGACCAAATATACATGCCTTACAATACAAGTCATACATATATGGCGGTTTACGCTTCTGGGCTTTAAGCCGCTTCTGGGCCCTGGGCCTTTTAACGAGTCTTCATAGTGAACCGCCATCTTCAGCGTCTTTATGGGCTTTGTCTTACTAGACCGCCGTGGCTTAACTCGGCCCCTCCTGGACAGGTTAACCCAATAGTTACATCCCCAACATTAAGCCCCAGGTTGATTTGAACTTGTTCATGTCAATCTTCAACACTTAGGAAAAAATCCTTCTTAACTTGTTCTTCACAAGATATTGTAACCCGCCACGACATCATCTCCTAGAATTACGGAAACCCGCCATGACATCATCCGCCATTAATTTCGCACGAGACACAGCATATCTTAACGGATCTTTATCTTTAATTAACCACCCCGAAAATCGAGGCATCGAAATGGCTAGATAATCATTCCTTGGCCTCCTCATTTTTTTTGCCCGCCTGTTACCCCTTCCCTTATAAATAAGGTCAGGCAGCTCTTTCATTTTCCCCATTTTCCTTCTCATCTTCATTCTCTCTCTTCACGACGCGTCTACACGCCTGAGCACCACCACCGTCGAGCTCGTCGGCTTCCTCGACCGAGGCCGCTACATCAACCTAAACGGGACCAGAGAAACTTCGGCACTTCTCCATTACTCAGTGGATCCAGTAAGTACCTCTCCCTTCTCCGTTATAGATCTCCATTAGGGTTTTCTAAAGTTCTTCAGAGTTCATCGTCGTTCTTCAGCATACCTCGGTTTGATCCTTTCTTCAATCCAAAAATGACCTTCAGAGTATGCGGAAATTGTTTCTGCACCTTCTCTTAATCACTGAATATACTTCTTAGATGCAGAAATCTTGCCAATATGCTAGTTCTTCCGCTGCTACGATATTTAGGCTTTTTTTTATTTTCTTTTTTCACACAGCGTTAGATCGAATTTAGCTGCTCCAGTCTGTAAAACATGTTATCCAACACTTAGCAGATTTCACTCTTGATAGATCTTAAACACCATTATAGTCATGGCGGCTTACATCACCAGTTACACCTAGTCATATGTCATTAGGCCCCAATTTAAACCGCCAATCTGGTTTACCTCCGGTTTAACGAAGCAACTTAAACCGACATATTTTCTTTCCTTTAGGCTTCTTCCTTCACAATGCCGAAGACAGTCACTTCATGTAATTGGGTTAAGTCCATTGTTACCAAAGACGCTCTCAAAGATTTTGTCAAAATCGACTATTTACCAGCAAAAAATGTCATGCATTGGTGCGCCCCCAATCCAGGCAAAGAAAGACCTCAACCACATGAACCAGGGCTTCTCACCACCCGGCTCTAATTTTTTCCGAGATGTTCTGCACTTCTTTCAACCCCATCCGCAAGAAATCAGACCCAATTCCGTGTCAAACATCAGCAACTTTCAAGTCTTCTGCGAAGTATACCTTCAAGAGGAGCCCAGTGTTGAACTTTTCAGAGAATATTTTTATTTGAACTGCCAAAACGAGTTCACGAACGGACCCAGTTTGGAACTTGGCGCAATCTCAATTCAACGAAGAGGAGATGCTATCTTCCCCTATGCTTGCTTGCCGAGTCATCCCAAGGATTGGAACTAGACATGGTTTTACTGCAAAGATACCTCACCGGCTGACAAGAATCCATTTCCGGGTTATTGTGTCGAGCGCCTGGACCCAAAGCATCATCTTCCTGAGAAGCTTACCACTGCCGAACGTGCAAAGCTTGCTCCCACCGTTGCCAAGGTTAAAGCTCTACTAGGAAATGGATTAACTGGCATTGATTTGGTTCGGTGCTGGGTCTCTTGGCGAATCATACCCTTGAGCCGCCGGTCCGCCTTAATGTGTACTTACACTGGTGGTATAAAGGATCCGCTGCGCCATAGCTCTGTGCGCTTAACTGACGAGGCAATCAACGAAATGACCAAGTCCTTTCTGAATGAAGATCCGAAAGATTGCAGCAAAGTGGACCTGAACCCTTTCTGTAAACTTAACCCGCCACCGGATGTGAGTCTCCAAACTCACTTACTTTTACCTTATTATTCAAATACTTTAGTAACTCAACCTTTGATGTCCTTCCCAGGCTGAATCTGATTTTTGGAAAAAAGAAATATGACCATGAAGCTGCCAAGAAGGCCGGGGCTGCCAAGAAAGCCGCCAAGAAACCACTAAGAAAAATAAGAAGAAATCAAGCGCCTCCGGCATGTTTCAACTGGATGACAGCTCTGAGTCGGAGGTAGCCCTTTACTCCCTTGGCTCCTTTTTCAATTACCTTATTGACACTGATTATTCTCAGGATGACACGGGGGCCAGCCAAGCAGCTGAAGAAGAGGTAACTATTATTTCGTCCGACTCAGAGCCTTTGCCAAGACAGAAAATTCGAACGGCAACCCGGAAAGTAAGCTTTTCACACCCCTTACCTCATTTGGATCCTCACTTTCTATTGAAGCAACAGCAGCACGAGAGCCGGCAACAAACTCGGACCAGCTGAGGTGAAGAGTTATCGTCCGTCTTATCAAATACTCCAGCTCCACGAAAACGGCAAAACGAGGTCTTTCCAAACTTAACTTTTTTTACCCCCTGGCGGGTCTCATTCATCAGCCACTTACTCCTTCCGATTCAAACTATCAGCAGGTTTCTCGCTCTTCTTCTGGCGACTCATCTCAAACTCAGCTGCCGGATTTCAAGACTGCCCCTGGGTAACATCTCTTTTGTTTTCTATCTCCTTATGCTCTTATACTTGTACTGATCTCTCATGAACCGTCCAGTGTTAAAGCAAAGCCTAACAAGAAGGCAAAGGTGACCAAGCCGGTTGCAGATCCTAAAGTCCCTGAACCGGAGCAGAGAGTCCTAGCATCAGACGTTTCTAAAAAAACGACCAGAAGAACCTGCCCATGAAACCCCACCAGAGATTCCTGATCCTTCCAGTTTTACAGAGCCCACTTAAACCGTCGGAGACACATGATGACGATGTTATGATCACTGGCACCGGTTTTACAGAGCCGGGAAATCCAACTGTCTTGGCCAAACACTCTGCTAAATAGGAGTTCATTGAAAAATGGAAAGTGAGATTTGACGTTGCCACTATTCTCAGTTGAGCAGTAGTGAAGTACTCTCTGGCTACCTCAACCAAGTACACACCAGCCGCGATCTTGAAATCGATATGGTGAAGCATATGCATCAAAAATATGAGGTATGAATTCGGCATAAGTACAGTATGCATATCCTGTCAGCCCCCAAGTCTACTGTGTATAATAGAATTGAATATGTTGTGGACTTTAGAATAGCAATGAGTATAAAGCATCTTTGAGAAAAAAAGCCGTCTTTCACTTAAACCGAGTTTTAATGATCAACATTGCATCCGTAGCCCCCAAGGGCCGGTTTAATCAGCATGAATGAACCGGTACTCATCATTGTTTAAAGCTCAGAACTTACTCATGTAGCCCCCATGAACCGGGTGTGGTTGTCTGCGGCACTGGCGGGTCATCACAAAGTAGTAATGAAATTTGAGCAAATATGCATTAGCCCCCAAGTGCTAACTACTGTTTCTTGCAAAGTGCTTGGGACTTAATCATATAAACCGCTGTACAAAGAACTCTTCAGTAGGCATTAGCCCCCAATTGTCAAGTGTTGTTGCTTGCAAAAGTCTTGGGACTTATATTCCTGTAATCCGAATATAAATGTGTTTGTAACTCTGTGTTTTTACAGGATGCTACTGCTGAATTTCAATCACAATTGGCTGACGCAAAAGACCTGGCTGGAGAATCAAGAATCTGAGACCAGGAAAGCGCATTCAAAATTCCAATTTAGCGTGGCTGAAACTGAAAAACTGAAAACCAGTTTTGAGGCTGAAAGAAATGCCTGGGCTGAGGAAAAGACTGCCTTGACGCAGCGGGCTGAAAAAGCTGAAGCGGCTCTTCAAGAGGTGACCACGGAGCTTACCGGTTTAAAACACCGTGTATCCCAGATGGTTTCTTCCATTTTTGGTGAGTCGCCTTACCAGCATTCCACTTGAATCTCTTAGTTTGAATAAACCACCACTAATGATTCCACAATTGTTATGTAGGTCCAAGGAGCAGCAATCTTAGTCAAGATACACTGGTGAAGCTGAAAGCCGTATATACACTTGTTGAACAGCTGTATACTGGTGCTTAGCGCACGCTAACCACAATTTCACCAACAAAACAATGACCCAATCTGCTGAGCGACGTCTTGAAAAAATTGTCAATTCTGCCTGCAAGGATTCAAGAGATCAAACGGTCATGTGCAAGAGCCGGTGCCGTGACGGCCTTGAGCCGTGCTAAGGCATGGGTACCAGAGCTAGACCCAGATGAGGTAGCTACTGCGCATACAACTTTGAAGGAAGATGGTACTGCCTTTGATTAGAAGGAATTTGCTGCCTGCGTGAAGGAAATACATCCTGTGGCGACACTGATTGCTGATGAGACCAATCTATCCAAGTATCAACCGGCTTATGATGCAAAGAATCAAAAGAAACCCATGCCGGTTTACAAAGTGATGGATCTGATTCCTCCAATTCGTAAGCATACTTTCGCCCCTGAAGTTGACCCGTCGAATCTTATTGATGATGAAGCTGAATTCCACGCCTTACGTGGCATTGATTGGTCATCACTAAACTTCCAGGCGGCGGAGGAGGACAAAAAACCGAAAAAGGATGATCCAGAATCTTCAAGTCGCCAAGACCAAGAAGATTGATCCTCTGGGCGGTTTAAAATATTTGAACTTTGGAAAACACTTGATCTTTTTGGCTCACTGAGTCATGTAATAGGCTAGTAAACCTTGATCTGTCGTGCCATCGTACACATTTTTGCTTTGTGCCACACCGTTTGATCCGCCATTTGAAGAACGTATCACTTTATGCTTATGATAGCGTTGATTTGAGCAGAACAGATTGAATAGTAACCTGCACACAAATAGATTACAATTTCCCTGTGGTATTTACGTAAACTGCTAGCTTATTAGCTCCTTGCAGTTAGAGATTTTAGAGCCATAACTCTAAGCATAAGATTATTATTCTCTGGCGACTTAGAGCCTGCCATCCTGGCGGGTTGCAAAGACCTGAAGATGCTTCAAATATGAGACATAAATAGGGCAGCTTGGCCCGATTTGTAAAAACCATATTGTAAGAAAAAAGACATGATATAAAGCCAAGATCAAAAATCAAAAAATCTGATGCTTTCGCAAGCCGCCGAGCCAAAGTTTCTTCTTTAATGAAACTAGCCTGATGGCCACTGGAAGGTCCGCGCTTTCTGTGAGCCGCCTCTCACATGACCCAATCGACATTTGAACCTAGATAAGTGCGGGTCTTATTAAAAGATAGACTTATCAGGATTACGCGGGGTCGGAGTAGCACCGTGCATCACAGGCCAATTTATCCAAGTCTCAAAGAAGGCGGCTTATGAGCCTGGGTCTATCCTGGCTATCTGTAAGCCGTTCTCTCACATGACAAACCGACGTTTTAACCTTAACAAATTTAGGATCTTTGGTGAATACAACTTTTAAAAGATTGATTGTTAAGAGTTCAGCGGGTCAATCAGGATTACCTGATGAAGAAGTAGATGGCATACAGGTAAAATGACCCGGAAGGGCTATGTCCTCTTTGGTGAATACACCTATGTTTGAATGAAATAACCCAGTCAAGAAGGTAGTAATGCTATGTTCTCTTTGGTGAACACACCTATGTTTGAACAGGAAGCCCCTTGGTGACGTATTTGTGAGTTGTGCTCATCGGGTACCTATGTTTGAGTTGTGCTATGCATCCAACTCTTTTTGGTCCCTGTAATTTGGGCGTGAAGCCTCTTAAATGAGCAGGTAAAACAATGATAAAGACTCAGCTTCGTAGAAGTGAAACGACAGAGGCCCTGAATTATTAGGGATGCCACCTTTATTATACTATTTATAATATATAAATCGTCAAACTATGTACATCATGAGAGCTGGTGGCTTAAGTATAGTAGGGCCGAAGATGAGCAATATTCCACGGCCGGCGGGTCTCCTCCTCCGATGTGCATGAGTCCTTGTGGTCTCGAACGTCGATAATATCGTATGACCCATTATGCAGATTCTTGCTGACCACAAAAGGTCCTTCCCAAGGTGGGGATAATTTATGCATATCAGTTTGATCCTGGATAAGCCGGAGCACCAAGTCGCCTTCTTGAAAGGTTCTGGTTTTGACCCCGCGGCTGTGATAATGACGTAGATCTTGTTGATAAATTGCT
Source organism: Triticum urartu (assembly GCF_003073215.2). NCBI lineage: Eukaryota > Viridiplantae > Streptophyta > Magnoliopsida > Poales > Poaceae > Triticum > Triticum urartu. The sequence goes on from NC_053025.1 coordinate 159,278,700, forward strand.
GAACGAACCGCCGCGAGATCATGCTCCTCATCTAACAGGTCGAGTGCATTCTGACGTGCTATTTTATTATCAGCTTCAACATAAGCCGCCACACGGGGCGAATTGTGACGGGTGTCACTAGGGAGAACCACCTCTACTCCATAAACCATGAAAAAAGGCGTGTAACCCGTAGATCTGTTGGGGGTTGTATTGATACTCCATAACACTGAAGGTAACTCCTCGACCCAACAGCCCGGCGTTCTTTGCCTCGCAGAATCTCTTGATTATCTCGTTCTGCTTGACCATTAGACTGGGGATGAGCCACGGAGGAAACATCAAGTCTAATATGCTCTTGTTGACAAAATTCTTTCATAGCACCCTTAGATAGAGTAGTGCCATTATCTGTTATAATACTGCGGGGAAAGCCAAAACGGAAGATCACCTTCTTGATGAATTGAACCGTCGTTGTTGCATCACACTTACTAACCGGCTCTGCTTCAACCCACTTAGTAAACTTATCAACTACCACCAAAAGGTGGGTTTTCTTATCTTACGGCGAAGGTAAAAGCCTAATCTAGTTTGAGGTGGTATTGCTAGGGTTTCGATTACCAAGGAGCGAATACGCTTAGCCTGGCTTTCGATCTGTTGATTTTCTTTCCCTAAACCACCGCTGGGTCGTCCCTTTATATACACAGGTTGACGCCTAGCGGCTTTACAAAGTCCCGGCCGGTTCATATAACGTGTCCGGCTTGGTGACCAAATATACATGCCTTACAATACAAGTCATACATATATGGCGGTTTACACTTATGGGCTTTAAGCCGCCTCTGGGCCCTGGGCCTTTTAATGAGTCTTCATAGTGAATCGCCATCTTCAGCGTCTTTATGGGCTTTGTCTTAATAGACCGTTGTGGCTTAACCCGGCCCCTCCTGGGCAGGTTAACCCAATAGTTACATCCCCAACATTAGGCCTCGGGTTGATTTGAACTTGTTCATGTCAATCTTCAACACTTAGGGAAAAAATCCTTCTTCACTTGTTCTTCACAAGATATTGTAACCCGCCATGACGTCATCTCCTGGAATTACGGAAACCCGCCATGACATCATCCACCATTAATTTCGCATGAGACACAGCATATCTTAATGGATCTTTATCTTTAATTAACCACCCCGAAAATCAAGGTGTCGAAATGGCTATATAATCATTCCTTGTCCTCCTCGTTTTTCATGCCCGCCTGTTACCCCTTCCCTTATAAATAGGGTCTGTAGCTCTTTCATTTTCCCCATTTTCCTTCTCGTCTTCATCCTCTCTCTTCACGACGCGTCTGCACGCCTGAGCACCACCACCGTCGAGCTCGTCGGCTTCCTCGACCCAGGCCGCTGCATCAATCTGAACGGAACCAGAGAAACTGCGGCACTTCTCCATTGCTCTGATACCAATTGAAAGTGCGTTAAGTCGACTAGAGGGGGTGAATAGGTGATTTTTATGAATTCTTCACTGAGGAATTTCAGGGTGAGGAAATTCTTGAGCGAAGAACTACTTGCAGCGGAATAAGTACTTAGAAGCATACATGACATAACATAAACATGGATATCACGATGAAATGAAAACAAACACAGAGTACAGAAAGCGTAAGCGCGGGATAAAATAGGATGAAGACAAACAAACTGAAGAAATTGAACTGAGGAAATTGAGATTGAGGAAATAAAACCAGTTAGCTCGGTGAAGACAATGATTTGGTGGACTAGTTCCAACTGTTGTGACAGTTGTATGTCTGGTTGGAGCGGCTAGGTATTTAAACCTGAGGACACACAGTTCCAGACACACAGTCCTCACCGTATTCTCCTTGAACTAAGGTCATACATACCTCGTCCAATCACTCGTGGTAAGTCTTTAGGTGACTTCCAAACCTTCACAGACTCGGACAGTCGGCGATCCACAATTCCTCTCGGATGCTCTAGACCATGACGCCAAACCGTCTGGAGGATGCACAGTCCTCAAAGGTAACAAGCATCGGTTCCACACAGGAACAATCTCTTCAGTGATGCTCAATCACTTTGGTTTGTAGGTGTTTGGTTTGGGGTTTTGGGTTTTTCCTCACTTGATGATTTTTGCTCAAAGTCCTCGGAGGATGGGATGCTCTCAATGACAAGTGTCAGTTTCTCTCGGAGCAGCCAACCAGCTAGCGGTTTTAGGGGGCGACTATTTATAGCCTAGCGAGCAGCCCGACATGATAAGACATAAATGCCCTTCAATGATATGATCGTTAGGTGGGTACATATTTTGGGACAGCTGGCGTGTAGCATAGCTACGGTCAAAAATTTGACTATCAAATTCCTCAGGGCTATCATGTTCCTCACTTGTAGGGAATCCGCACTGGCGAATTCCTAACCCCTCAGTCAGAAAAAATTCCTCAGAGACCAGAAGAGCTTCATCTCTGTCACTAAAGAAATTGACTGACATGTTTGTGATTTCCAATGGCTTCACTCGAAGGGATTGGTAGGTGTAGGATTTTGATTTGAGAATCACATGGAAACTTTCCTTAGTTTTACCTCGACCCCCTTTAACAGTATGGTGTTTCCTATAACTCAAGAAAAAGAAAATGAAACTACGAAAACAAAAGTCTTCATGCTTCATGTTCCTCGCTTGAATATTAAGTCTTCACGGTCACACCAATTTCTTCACTTTCAAAGTCTTCAGAAATCCAAAGTCTTCAGTCGAAGACATTCATTTTTAGGGGTCGACTTTCTCTGTAAATATCAAACTCCTCATAGACTTATAGACCTATGTACACTCACAAACGCATTAGTCCCTTAACCTATAAGTCCTCAATACACCAAAATCACTAAGGGGCACTAGATGGACTTATAGTTGCGTGAGTCCATGGAGGGCTCCACCCACGAAGGGTCCATAAAGAAGCAACCTTGTCTATCCCACCATGGCCATCGCCCATGAAGGACTTGCCTCACTTGGGTAGATCTTCACGAAGTAGACGATCTCCTTGCCCTTACAAACTCCTTGGTTCAACAACACAATCTTGACGGAGGCTCCCAAGTGACACCTAACCAATCTAGGAGACACCACTCTCCAAAAGGTAATAGATGGTGTGTTGATAATGAACTCCTTTCTCTTGTGCTTCAAATGATAGTCTCCCCAGCACTCAACTCTCTCTCACAGATTTGGATTTGGTGGAAAGATTATTTGAGTGGAAAGCAACTTGGGGAAGTCTAGAGATCAAGATTCTTGTGGTTGGATTGGAATATCTTGGTCTCAACACATGAGTAGGTGGTTCTCTCTCAGAAAATGAATGCTGGAAGTGTAGGCACGTTTTGATGGCTCTCTCCACAAATGGAGGATGGGTGGAGAGGTATATATAGCCTCCACACAAATTCTAACCGTTACACACAATTTAGCAAACTCGGTGGGGCCGAATAGTTAAACTTGATCAGACCGATTTAGTTCAAAATGTGAATGTTGGGATTTTTGGTGGTAACTCGGTGTGACAGATTTCATTAGGGTTAGGGCATAACGTAATCTCGGTGAGACCGATCACAACAACTCGGTGAGACCGATTTCTATAATAGGCAAACAGAGAGTTGGTCAGGCAAACTCGGTGGGACCGATCGCTCATTTCGGTGGGATCGAAACGTTACGAAAAGGAAACGGAGAGTTTGCATTGCGAACTCGGTGGGACCGACTGCTCATCTCGGTTAGACCGAAACGTTACGAAGGGAAACAGAGAGTTTTCAATCCCATCTCGGTGAGACCGAGATCCCTATCGGTGAGACCGAACTGATTAGGATTTCTGGCTCTGGCTATGTCAAATGAACTCGGTGGCGCCGGACGGATCAAATCGGTGGGGCCGAGTTTAACTTTTGGTTTGGGACATATGTGGATATGAGGAAGTGGTGAGGGCTTTTGGAGCATACCACTAAGCATTTTGAGCAAACAAGCCATTAAGCAACACCTCATCCCCTTTTAATAGTATTGGATTTTCCTATGGACTCAATGTGATCTTGGATCACTAAAAGGAAAATGTAGAGTCTTGAGCTTGAGCCAATATGTGTCCTTAGCATTTTGAGGGGTCCACATCTCTAGTCCATGCCATGCCAATCATTGAACTTTCTGAAATGATTATCTTGAAAGAGTATTAGTTCAATGAGCTATATGTTGTTAAGAATTGCCAAAACCACCCAGGGATTAGTTGCACTTTCAAGGTGTGTTAATGCAAGAGAAGCGCCCCATAGCTTACTTTAGTGAGAAACTCTCTGGAGCACAACTTAACTACCCCATCTATGACAAGGAGCTATATGCCTTAGTGTGAGTTTTGCATGTGTGGGAACATTATCTTCGCCCTCATTAATTTTTCATCCATACGGATCATGAAATGCTTAAATACCTTAAGGGTCGAACTAAATTGAATAAGCGACATGCCAAATGGAGTGAGTTTATTGAGTCTTTTCCTTATGTAATCAAGTACATTAAGGGTAAAGAGAATGTTGTGGCGGATTCTCTTTCCCGCAAATGCATGTTTGTTACTAAACTTGAATTGAATGTCATTGGATTTGAGCACATAAAAGACTTATATGCACATGATCCTACTTTTGCTACACCTTATGACAAGTGTTTGATGCATACATCTTGGGTACGCTACTACATCAAAGATGATTATATTATGAGAGCTAACAAACTATGTATTCCCGAGTCTTCTCTTCATTTGTAACTTTTGCAAGAAGCTAATGGAGGAGGACTTATGGGTCACTTTGGACGTGACAAGACATTTTCTACGCTCTCCAAGAACTACTTTTGGCCCAAGATGTTCCGTGACATCTCCCGCTACACCAATCGATGCTCTACATTTCATAAAGCTAAGTCTAAAGCTCAATCCCATGGTCTCTATATGCCACTTCCCATTCCATATCACCCATGGGAAGATATTAGTATGGACTTTGTGCTTGGTTTGCCTAGAACTCAAAATGGAAAGGATTTTGTGTTTGCTGTTGTGGACCGTTTCTCTAAGATGGCACATTTTATTCCATGTAACAAGATAGACGATGCTTCACATGTTGCCAATCTCTTTTGTAGGGAAATCTTGCGTCTACATGGAGTGCCCAAGACTATCATGGCGGACAGAGACATCAAGTTTCTAAGCTACTTTTGGAAGATGCTATGCGCTAAGCTTGGAATCAAGCTCTTATTCTCTTCGGCATAACATCCACAAACCGACGGCTAAACGAAGGTCACGAACAAGATGCTATCTACTCTCCTACACCTGTTGATCAACAAGAATATCAAGGAGTGGGAGGAGTGCTTACCCGTCGCCGAGTACGCCTACAATCGAGCATGACATTCGACTACCGCGAGGTCCCCCTTCGAGGCCGTTGACAAAATTCTGTCATAGCACCCTTAGATAGATTAGTGCCATTATCTGTTATAATGCTTTGGGGAAAGCCAAAACGAAAGATCACCTTCTTGATGAATTGAACCGCCGTTGCTGCATCACACTTACTAACCGACTCTACTTCAACCCACTTAGTAAACTTATCAACTGCCACCAAAAGGTGGGTTTTCTTATCGTTGGACCTCTTGAAAGGCCCGACCATATCAATCCCCCAGGTCGCAAATGGCCAAGTAATTGGAATCATCCTCAACTCTTGAGCCGAAACATGAGCTCGTTGTGAAAACTTCTGACAACCGTCACATTTGCTGACCAAATCCTCAGCATCAGCATGATCCGCCAACCAATAAAACCCATGACGAATAGCCTTGGCTACAAGAGATTTAGAGTCGGCTTGATGACCACAATCTCCTTCGTGAATCTCTCGCAGAATCTCACAGCCTTCTTTAGGAGAGACGAATGTTGAAACGCCCCTGTGACACTGCGATGGTGAAACTCCCCATTGACAATCGTCATTGACTTAGATCGTCGGGTTATCTGCCTGGACAAAATCTCATCCTCAGGCAACTCGTCCCAGGTCATGTAAAGCCAAATACGGAATTGTTCAATCAGGAACGGCATGAAGAGCCACCACCAATTGTGCTTCCGGGTCAGGAACAGCAAGATCCTCCTCTGTAGGCAATTTGACAGAAGGATTAAGCAGAATATTCAGGAAAATGTTAGGTGGCACGGGCTTACGCTGAGACCCTAACCGGCTTAAAGTGTCAGCCGCCTCATTCTTCTTGCGATCAATATGATCAACTTGGTAACCCTTGAAGTGACCCGCAATGGCATCAACCTCTCGATGATAAGCCGCCATGAGTGGATCCTTAGAATCCCAAGTGCCAGAAACTGGCTGAGCTACCAGATCTGAGTCGCCAAAGCACCTCACCCGGCTTAAGTTCATCTCCTTAGCCATCTGAAGACCGTGGAGCAAGGCCTCATACTCAGCTGCATTGTTAGTACAAGGGAACATTAACCGGAGAACATATGAAAATTTGTCACCTCGTGGGGAAGTCAAGACAACTCCAGCCCCCGAGCCTTCCAACTGCCTGGATCCATCAAAGTGAATAGTCCAATATGTGTTATCCGGCTTTTCCTCAGGCGTCTGCAACTCTGTCCAATCATTGATAAAATCCATGAGTGCTTGTGACTTGATGGCCGTACGAGGCACATACTTTAAACCATGAGGTCCAAGCCCAATGGCCCACTTGGCTACTCGACCTATGGCTTCTCTATTTTGGATGATATCCCCCAAAGGAGCAGAACTAACCACAGTAATGGGATGACCCAGAAAATATTGCTTGAGCTTTTGACTTGCCATGAAAACCCCATGCACAAGCTTCTGCCAATGCGGATACCTCTGCTTGGACTCAATAAGTACCTTGATGATGTAGTAAACCGACCGTTGAACCGGATACTCCTTGCCTGCCTCTTTCCTTTCCACAACAATGGCCACACTGACAGCCCAGCCATTGGCAGCCACATATAACAACAAAGGCTCCTTATCAATAGGGGCAGCAAGAACCGGCGGCTCAGCCAGTTGCTTCTTGAGCGCCTCAAATGCCTCATCAGCAGCATTACTCTAGACAAAATTATTTGTCTTCTGCATCATCTGGTACAGAGGGATAGCCTTTTCTCCTAGGCAGCTTATGAACCGGCTCAAGGCCGCTATCCGACCCGCCAAGCGTTGGATGTCATTAACACACTTTGGCTTAGCCAGGGAAGTAATGGCCTTGATTTTCTCCGGGTTAGCTTCGATACCTCGGTCTGAAACCAAAAAACCCAAAAGCTTACCCGCCGGTACACCAAAAACACACTTGGTCGGGTTAAGCATCATTTTGTAGACCCGGAGATTGTCAAATGTCTCCTTCAAATCATCAATCAGGGTCTCCTTCTTCCTGGATTTCACCAAAATGTCATCTACATAAGCATGAACATTACGCCCGATCTGATTGTAAAGGCATTTTTGCACACACCGCTGGTAAGTTGCCTGGGCACTCTTGAGCCCGAAAGGCATGGACACATAGCAGAAGGCTCCAAATGGAGTAATGAAAGCTGTCTTCTCCTGGTCCTTAACTGCCATCATGATCTGATGATAACTAGAATAAGCATCCAAAAAACTCAAACGCTCACAACCTGCCGTAGCATCAATGATTTGATCAATACGAGGGAGAGCAAACGGATCAGCCGGACAAGCCTTGCTTAGGTCCGTGTAATCCACACACATTCGCCAAGCGTTGTTCTTCTTAAGCACCAACACCGGGTTAGCCAACCACTCAGGATGAAAAACTTCAATGATAAACCCGGCCGCCAAGAGTGAAATCTACTAAGTGTTGGAGAACAGGTTTTACAGACTGGTGCAGCTAAATTTGATCTAACGTTGTGTAATTAGGCACCTTACGAGGACCCTTAAAGTCCTTGGGCAAACGCTCATTACGCAGAGCCGCCGTTAAACACGACACTCCCCAAGTTCTAGAGGCCACACCTGCCTCTACCGAAGTCATCGGGTAAACCGGCGCGTGTTGATGAGCCGCCAGCTCGGCCTCCTGGCGCGCTCTGCCCTGATCCACCAAATTCTGTGCATTGGCACCATGGGGCGCCGGGTCCTGCCCACGAGGTTGGTTACGGCGCTGCTCAGTACTCGAAACTACTGGCGAGTCAATGTGCCTGCTGTAGCTCCGGCTTGGACGAGGGGTTGAGTGTACCTGATCACGACTGTAAGAATAAGCCTGCTGCTGTACCAACGCTGTTTGAAGAAGTTCCCTGGCCCTTCGGGTTTCAACTGCTGTCGGAGACTCGCCCTCGAATGGCAAAGCCACCAATCGCGTAGCTGCAGCAATCATATTGTCCAGAGAGTTAGAGTAATGACCCGGCAGCGTCACCACGTGCTGAGGTGGGGTGTTATTCATATGCGGGGAACCCGTCACGCGCGGCTGAACCGACGCTCCACCCCCTAGCGCTTTAGTCATCTGGTTTACCATCGGTGGGTTACTGGCCCCCGCCCCAGGCATGCTGAAGAGGTTTCTCGATTCATAAACCAAGGGAAGACGACTGGTGTTTTCTCCTCAAGACTTCGTTTGAAGCGTTCTGATTCAACGTGGGCCGATATGAATCCGCTTGAATCTGCTATGCTTGGGCATTTAAAATGGCCCGCTCTGCGGTCATCATAGCGTTTTCCGCCGCCAGCTCTACCTTGGCTTGCGCTATCTCATCACGCAGCTTAGCCACATCTACCTTATGTTGTTCCTGGTTGTTCCGGGTTACCTCCACCTCCATCAAAGTTGCCAGAGCCTCCAATAGATCTGTTAAAACTTGAGCCGGTGGGCGTGCTGATCCGCCAGTACCTGCTGCCGTTGTCGCCGCTGCGCTGGAAGTCATAGTCGCGACGGCTGTCGAACCAAGAACCGGCTGGGTGCCAGCCATGAAGATCGCCACCCTGTTCGGTGGCTCAAGGGGGTCTGGAATACTGTCACCATCGAACAGCCCCCAAGCCGTCCGTCTTATAGTTGATACATTGAGTTGGTCTCGCCTGTGGACGATTCACCATCGGAGTAGATGGCCGTCTCACCACCAGACACTAAGCCTTCCAATTCATCCCCATGGATAAATCTAACAAAGGCACGCTTCACGGCGGGTTGAACACGGGCGGGTCGTGCACGCTAAGCCATCTCGATGATGTCGGTGCAGATGTCCTGCTCAGGGCCCGGTTCGCCGATCTTGCCGATGAAGACGTGGATTCCGCCGAAGGGGACCCGGTACCCGTACTCAATTGAGCCAGCCTCGGGGCCCCAGCCTGCGTCATCGATGTAGAGTTTGCCGCAATGAATCTTGGTCATCCGGCCCACAGCATACCCGTTGATCCCTTCAAAGCTGCCCTTCAAGAACTCAAAACCACCGTGCGCAGGCCCCACGGTGGGCGCCAACTGTCGTGGAATTGTCACGGCAGATGTCCTAGTGGAAGGACTTAGTTGCGGAGCCATTGCGACGTAGTTAGCTTAAAGGGGTTAAAACGGGACAAAGGACACGAGGATTTTATACTGGTTCGGCCCCTTACGGTAAAGGTAAAAGCCTAATCCAGTTTGAGGTGGTATTGCTAGGGTTTCGATTACCAGGGAGCGAATACGCTTAGCATGGCTTTCGATCTGTTGTTTTTATTTCCCTAAACTGTCGCTGGGTCGTCCCTTTATATACACAGGTTGACGCCCAACGGCTTTACAGAGTCCCGGCCGGTTTATATAACGTGTCTGGCTCAGTGAACAAATATACATGCCATAAAATACAAGTCATACATATATGGCGGTTTATGCTTATGGGCTTTAAGCCACCTCTGGGCCCTGGGCTGTAGGATCTAGAAGTAGATGTGTCTAGAGGGGGGTGATTAGACACTTAGTGCTAAAGTTGCAATTTTTAAGCCTTTTTGGTTTGAGTGGAGTTTTAGGCACAATTTCAACATACACAATACATATCAAGCAAGCATGCAAAGAGTATATGAGCAGCGGAATGTAAAGCATGCAACTTGCAAGAATGTAAGGGGAAGGGTTTGGAGAATTCAAACGCAATTGGAGACACGGATGTTTTTCCCGTGGTTCGGATAGGTGGTGCTATCCTACATCCACGTTGATGGAGACTTCAACCCACGAAGGGTAACGGTTGCGCGAGTCCACGGAGGGCTCCACCCACGAAGGGTAACGGTTGCGCGAGTCCACGGAGGGCACCACCCACGAACGGTCCACGAAGAAGCAACCACCCACAAAGGGTCCACGAAGTAGCAACCTTGTCTATCCCACCATGGCCATCGCCCACGAAGGACTTGCCTCACTAGCGGTAGATCTTCACGAAGTAGGCGATATCCTTGCCCTTACAAACTCCTTGGTTCAACTCCACAATCTTGTCGGAGGCTCCCAAGTGACACCTAGCCAATCTAGGAGACACCACTCTCCAAGAAGTAACAAATGGTGTGTAGGTAATGAACTCCTTGCTCTTGTGCTTCAAATGATAGTCTCCCCAACACTCAACTCTCTCTCATAGGATTTGGATTTTGTGGAAAGAAGATTTGAGTGGAAAGCAACTTGGGGAAAGGCTAGAGATCAAGATTCATATGGTAGGAATGGAATATCTTGGTCTCAACACATGAGTAGGTGGTTCTCTCTCAGAACATATGAGTTGGAATTGTGTATGTGTTCTGATGGCTCTCTCCATGAATGAAGAGGAGGTGGAGGGGTATATATAGCCTCCACACAAAATCCAACCGTTACACACAGTTTTCCAATCTCGATGGGACCGAATCAACAAACTCGGTCGGACCGAAAAGGTAAACCTAGTGACCGTTAGAGATTTTCGGTGGGACTGACATGCAACTCGGTAGGACCGATATGGTTAGGGTTTGGGCATAACGTAATCTTGGTGAGACCGATTACACAAACTCGGTGAGACCGATTTTGGTAATTAGCTAACCATAGAGTTGGTCAGGCAAACTCGGTGGGACCGATTTGCTCTTTCGGTGAGACCAAAAAGTTACAAAAAGGAAACACTGAATTTACATTGCAATCTCGGTGGGACCGATCCGCTCTTTCGGTGAGACCGAAAAGTTACGAAAGGGAAACAGAGAGTTTGCAATCCCATCTCGGTGAGACCGAGATCCCTATCGGTAGAACCGAATTGCTAGGGTTTGGCAGTGGCTAATGACATGTAAAACTCGGTGGCGCCGGATAGAAAGAATCGGTATGACCGAGTTTGGCTTAGGGTTTAGGTCATTTGTGGATATGGGAAAGTGGTTGAGGATTTTGGAGCATATCACTAAGCACATGAAGCAAGAGGCTCATTAAGCAACACCTCATCCCTCCTTGATAGTATTGGCTTTTCCTAAAGACTCAATGTGATCTTGGATCACTAGAATGTAAAATGAAGAGTCTTGAGCTTGAAGCTTTAGCCAATCCTTTGTCCTTAGCATCTTGAAGGAGTTCCCACAACCTTTAGTCCATGCCACTCCATTGTTAAACTTATCTGAAACATGCTAGATAGAAATGTTAGTCCAACAAGAGATATGTTGTCATCAATTATCAAAACCACCTAGGGAGCACTTGTGCTTTCAATCTCCCCCTTTTTGGTAATTGATGGCAACATACATCAAAGCTTTAGATAAAGATATAAAGAACAGCAAGTAAAGCTTTGGAAGGACATGTAACAAGCATAGGTTCCCCCTACATGTATGCACTCATGTAAATATGAAATATAGAGGCATGTGAGAGCATAACCATGACAGAGTAGGCAATGTGTTACACGTATCTTGGCCATATGCATCAGAGCAAAAGATTATCAAGGAAAATACCTTCATGCTCATGAGTCCTTCTTGCAAACAGTATGTACATAAGCAAGAAATCCTCATACTCATGATTTTGATGCATATACTTACCTTGTGGTCCTGAGTTGGCTTAGGATGGAATGAACCTGCACAAACAAAGTTAGATAACACAGGTACATCCACTAGCCAGAGCAAACAAAAGAAACCACAAGAATACCAAGACTGGAATGACATGTAGAGAGTGAGTACAAGGTACCACATTGGATTCAACATGTCCCCAAGAATAAAGATATGCAATGAATTTGACTGATTTCTTTCCCTTAGGTGTCTTGCTCCCCCTGAATCTTACATGGGATATTGGGAGAAGATAGGGAACAGAAAATCAGAGCTGAAAGATACAAATGGATAGAACTTAATGCAAATACATGTCTTTCCCCCAAAAAGGCATGTGACATCTCTCCTCTTGAACATCAAGCATCTGGGATCCTTGAGTATTCTCTCCCCTGGAAATCTCTTTCTCCCCCTTAATACTTTCTCTGTTGTAGGTTTGGTCGTATACGACTTGTAGACTTTTTCTCTCCCTTGATGTGATCTCTCTCTCCTACAAGCTTTGATGTGATCTCTCTCTCCCCCTTTGACATCAATTTCCAAGAAGGGCTTTCTGGAATCCGTCGTATAGGTTTGGTCCTTGAGACTCAGCACAAAGCAATGGATAAAACTGTGATGCTTGTAGAGGACAAGATTCATTGAGTAGAGCTAGATCAGAAGAAATATAGAACAAGTGGCAAACTGTTTTTCCTGTTGCGAAGTCGGTGGCACCGAGTGGTATGTTTCGGTGGCACCGAAAAGATTCGGTTGGACCGAAAATTACAAGTCGGTGAAACTGAGTTCACACAGAGAAAAACACTTGTCACCTCAGCTCACTAGACATGTAGGATCTCACAAAGATTTGCAATGAATTACCTGAAGGATTTGCAAGGAATTAAATGCAGAAAATGCAGAACATAGACAGAAAGAAAAGAGAAGAAACTGAAAGATCTAGATGAAGTTTTTTTTTTGAAAAAGAGAAAGAAAATAAACATGCATGAGACAAATGCAATAACACAGAAAAGAACACAAGAGAACTTCATCTAGAGTTGGGCGGTGACATAGTCACCTATGTTAGAGTATATTGACTTAGGAGTCAAGTGAGAACACTTGATCATAGGTCATGCTCATCGTTTAAGCTCAAAATGGGGTTACCATTTTTCGTTTAAGCATCTTGATGTATTCACATCTTGTTGAGTTGCTTTGACTCATGTCTTGGAGTAAAGCTTCTCTAAGATGGAATAACATACCTTGGGTGGTGGTGTGGTTCTTGCTCATGTAGTTGAACTTGTGTGGGTGCTCAAGGTTGATGTAGCTCATCAAGAGTTGGGAGCACCACTTGGAGTTTGAGTTCATCTACCTACATGGGTTAGTTCTTGCAAGGAAGAGCACTTGTGTATCCAAAAATGACAATCATGAAGCTTAACATAGAATTTGTCAAAGGATATGCTTGAATGGTTTTGTGCTTCCTTGTCTTCAACCGCCATTGTGTAGAGACTTGGTGATGTAGAGATTGCTCAAGATATGAGTGAGTCACAATCTCATGGAATTAGATTCAACCAAGCACCTACATGGGTTAGACAGCATGCAAGGTACAAATATATCCAAGACATAAGATAGTCATCATAAGAGATATATCATGGATTAGTCATAAGCTCATGTCTTGCATGTATCCAATGGAGTTTCTACTCCAAGTTCGAAGCATCAATGATGTTCAATTCACCTCTCAACCTGCAAAATACTTTCTCATCAAGAGGTTTAGTAAATATATCTGCTAATTGTTTATCGGTGCGAACGTGCTTAAGATTAATGTCACCCTTAGCAACATGATCTCGAATGAAATGATGACGAACTTCAATATGCTTAGTTCGAGAATGTTGTACAGGATTATGACCAATTTTGATAGCACTTTCATTGTCACAAAGCAGTGGAACATGTTTCACATAAATCCCATAATCTTTAAGAGTTTGGGTCATCCAAAGTAATTGAGCACAACATGAACCAGCGGCAATGTATTCCGCTTCAGCGGTGGATAAGGATACCGAGTTTTGTTTCTTGGAAGACCAAGACACAAGAGATCTACCAAGAAATTGACAAGTACCCAAAGTGGACTTTCTATCAACCTTGTCTCCGGCATAATCCGAGTCGGAATAGCCAACAAGATCAAAAGAAGACCTCTTAGGATACCAAATGCCAAAATTTGGTGTATGGATTAAATATCTCACTATCCTTTTCATAGCCTTAAGATGACATTCTTTAGGAGCAGCTTGATATCGTGCACACATGCACACACTTAGCATAATATCGGGACGTGAAGCACATAGGTATAACAATGAACCAATCATAGAGCGATAAACCTTTTGATCAACCGGTTCACCATCTTTGGTCAAATCATTATGTCCACTAGTAGGCATGGGTGTAGACATACATTTGCATTCTTGCATATTGAACTTCTTGAATAAGTCCTTGGTGTACTTTGTTTGAGAGACAAATGTACCTTCCTTAGTTTGCTTGATTTGCAAACCGAGAAAGAATTTGAGTTCACTCATCATAGACATCTCAAACTTCTCTGACATTAGCTTTCCAAACTTTTCACTAAAGAGAGGGTTAGTAGAACCAAATATGATATCATCGACATAAATTTGGCATACAAATAGTTCTCCATTAACCCTTTTAGTAAAAAGAGTAGAATCAATTTTACCAATTTCAAAACCACTCGTAGTAAGGAACTTGGTCAAGCATTTATACCATGCTCTAGGAGCTTGTTTAAGACCATAAAGAGCTTTGTGAAGTTTGTAAACATGATTTGGTTTCTTAGGATTGATAAAGCCGGGAGGTTGTTTGACATAAACTTCCTCCTCTATTTCACCATTTAGAAAAGCACTTTTAATGTCCATTTGGTACAAGGTGATATTATGGTGATTATCATAGGCAAGTAAGATGCGAATGGACTCAAGTCTAGAAACGGGAGCATATGTCTCACCATAGTCCATACCTTCGACTTGTGTGTACCCTTGGGCGATGAGACGTGCTTTGTTGCGAACCACTTGTCCATCTTCATCTTGCTTGTTGCAAAACACCCATTTGGTACCAATGATGTTGTGGTTGTTGTCGGGCTTCTCAACCAATGTCCAAACTTGGGTTCTCTCAAAATTGTGTAGCTCTTCATGCATAGCATTTATCCAATCTGGATCTTCCAATGCTTCTTCAACCTTCATAGGTTCAATGCTAGAGATGAATGAATAGTTTTCACAAAAGTTAGCTAAACGAGTTTTTGAGCGAGTGATTCTCCCAGTTTGTATATCATTGAGGATTTGCTCGAACTCGTGAGAGCTTTTGCTTGGGTCTTCGTTGAACATCTTCTTCATCTTCTTCTTCTTGGCCTTCTTCATTGATGACATTGTCGTTCTCTTGTCGTGGTGGAGAAGGAGGTTGTTGATGTTCGTCTTGATGTACTTCCTCGTCTTCTTCATCTTGGTGTGTCCCACTTGTGGACGCTTCTGTGTCGATTCTTGGTTCACCTTGTCGTGAAGTAGAAGCTTCCACTTGGACGGATGAAGTACTCTCCTTCACCTCCGTTGGACGAATTTTGCCAATGGACAAGTCTTGGATTGCTTATGAAGGGTCTTTGTCTCCTACATCAATTGGCAATTGCTCTACTTGCGAGCCATTAGATTCATCAAACTTCACATCTACCGTCTCTTCAACCTTTCGGGTGAAATTGTTGTAGACACGGTAAGTGTGAGAGTTTGAGCCATAACCAAGTAGAAAACCTTCATGAGATTTAGGAGCAAACTTTGAACGACGATGCTTATCAAGAATGTAGCACTTTGAGCCGAATACTCGAAAGTATCCAACTTGGGGTTTGTTACCGGTGAGAAGCTCGTATGCCGTCTTGCCAAGTAGCTTGTGAAGATATAAGCGATTTGTTGCGTGACAAGCTGTCTCAACCGCTTCTGCCCAAAAGTGCGTCGGCGTCTTGTATTCATCAAGCATCGTTCTTGCCATTTCGATGAGCGTCCGGTTCTTCCTCTCAACAACTCCATTTTGTTGAGGTGTGTACGTAGCCAAGAACTCGTGTGAAATCCCTTCTTCATCAAGAAAGGTGTCCACATTTGTGTTCTTGAACTCCGTTCCGTTGTCACTCCGAACCTTCTTGATCTTCACGTCAAACTGATTTTGGGCCTTCCTAGCGAAGTTTCTGAAGATCTTCTGGACCTGCGACTTGTCATTAAGAAAGAACACCCACGTAAATCTTGAAAAATCATCAACTATAACTAGACCAAAAGAATTTCCACCGAGACTCTTGTAGGCGTTGGGACCAAAAAGATCCATATGAAGTAGCTCGAGTGGCCTTCTTGTGGTCATGATGTTCTTCACGGGATGCCTTCCTCCAACCTGTTTACCTGCTTGACAAGCACTGCAAAGTCTATCCTTATCAAATATGACATCGTTAACTCCAAGGATATGATTTCCTTTAATAAGCTTGTCAAGGTTTCTCATGCCAACGTGACCTAGTCGTCTATGCCACAACCAACCTTTTGAGGATTTAGCAACAAAGCAAGTTTTAGGTTGTGCCTTTTTAGAGAAATCGACAATGTAAAGATCACCTCTACGCATACCGGTAAAGACCATTTTATGATTGTCTCGACGAAATACTTGGCAATCTACCTCAGTAAATAAGACATTCAAACCGAAATCAGCAAGTCTAGATACTGAAAGTAAGTTGTAGCCGAGAGATTCAACGAGCATGACATTTTGAATGGAACTATCATGTGAGATGGCCACCTTACCAAGGCCAACCACTTTACCCTTTGAATTATCACCAAAGGTGACATATTTTCGAGGGCCGTCATTTTCAGCAAGCTCACGAAACATCTCTTCATCTCCGGTCATATGATCAGTACATCCACTATCAAGAACCCATTCCTTTCCTCCTGATTCATATCCCCGAAGATTTGCCATAAGACCAGAATGTCTCATTGCATCATCAAGATCGAAGTCACTATCATCATCATCATCATAGGATCCATGTTCATCATGATCTTGTGACTCATCATTTCCTAGAGAGGGTAATTCATTAGATAAATGATCATCAAAGTGGTCACTTTTATGAATTCTTATAGCTTCGAATATGATATCACTAATGATTCCAACATCTCCTTTAGCATGCTTAAGATTGGTAAGTTCAAATAGACAATTACCAAAACTAGGATCACTAGAGTTCATCTTACTCAAGGCAATAGATTTATGGAGAATTTCATCCAAAGTTTTCAAGGAATGATCGGGAAATCGTTCCTCAAGAAATTTCCATATAGTATAGGCACAATTAAGAGTAGGCAAACTAGCAATCAAATTTTTGGGCAATCCTCTAATGATGAGCTCAATAGTTCTAAGATTGCGAATCATGTCAATATATTCATCTAGTGTAGGATGCAACGGATCAATATGAGGTGCACAAGGACTAGCAATATACTTGTTCAAATGATATTGATTGAAGATTACAAGCATCTCATTTTTCCACTCGTGAAAATACTCTCCATCAAGAATAGGCACTCTATGTCTAAGACTACCTAAAGTAGACACATCCATCTTCCTCCAATGGTGATTAAACCAAGGCAATGGAGACCAAAGCTCTGATACCACTTGTAGGATCTAGAAGTAGATGTGTCTAGAGGGGGGTGATTAGACACTTAGTGCTAAAGTTGCAATTTTTAAGCCTTTTTGGTTTGAGTGGAGTTTTAGGCACAATTTCAACATACACAATACATATCAAGCAAGCATGCAAAGAGTATATGAGCAGCGGAATGTAAAGCATGCAACTTGCAAGAATGTAAGGGGAAGGGTTTGGAGAATTCAAACACAATTGGAGACACGGATGTTTTTCCCATGGCTCGGATAGGTGGTGCATCCTACATCCACGTTGATGGAGACTTCAACCCACGAAGGGTAACGGTTGCGCGAGTCCACGGAGGGCTCCACCCACAAAGGGTAACGGTTGCGCGAGTCCACGGAGGGCTCCACCCACGAAGGGTCCACGAAGAAGCAACCACCCACAAAGGGTCCACGAAGTAGCAACCTTGTCTATCCCACCATGGCCATCGCCCACGAAGGACTTGCCTCACTAGCGGTAGATCTTCACGAAGTAGGCGATCTCCTTGCCCTTACAAACTCCTTGGTTCAACTCCACAATCTTGTCGGAGGCTCCCAAGTGACACCTAGCCAATCTAGGAGACACCACTCTCCAAGAAGTAACAAATGGTGTGTAGGTAATGAACTCCTTGCTCTTGTGCTTCAAATGATAGTCTCCCCAACACTCAACTCTCTCTCATAGGATTTGGATTTTGTGGAAAGAAGATTTGAGTGGAAAGCAACTTGGGGAAGGCTAGAGATCAAGATTCATATGGTAGGAATGGAATATCTTGGTCTCAACACATGAGTAGGTGGTTCTCTCTCAGAACATATGAGCTGGAATTGTGTATGTGTTCTGATGGCTCTCTCCACGAATGAAGAGGAGGTGGAGGGGTATATATAGCCTCCACACAAAATCCAACCGTTACACACAGTTTTCCAATCTCGGTGGGACCGAATCAACAAACTCGGTCGGACCGAAAAGGTAAACCTAGTGACCGTTAGAGATTTTCGGTGGGACTGACATGCAACTCGGTAGGACCAATATGGTTAGGGTTTGGGCATAACCTAATCTCGGTGAGACCGATTACACAAAATCGGTGAGACCGATTTTGGTAATTAGCTATCCAGAGAGTTGGTCTGGCAAACTCGGTGGGACCGATTTGCTCTTTCGGTGAGACCGAAAAGTTACAAAAAGGAAACACTGAATTTACATTGCAATCTCGATGGGACCGATCCGCTCTTTCGGTGAGACCGAAAAGTTACGGAAGGGAAATAGAGAGTTTGCAATCCCATCTCGGTGAGACCGAGATCCCTATCGGTAGAACCGAATTGCTAGTGTTTGGCAGTGGCTAATGACATGTAAAACTCGGTGGCGCCGGATAGAAAGAATCGGTATGACCGAGTTTGGCTTAGGGTTTAGGTCATTTGTGGATATGGGAAAGTGGTTGAGGATTTTGGAGCATATCACGAAGCACATGAAGCAAGAGGCTCATTAAGCAACACCTCATCCCTCCTTGATAGTATTGGCTTTTCCTAAAGACTCAATGTGATCTTGGATCACTAGAATGTAAAATGAAGAGTCTTGAGCTTGAAGCTTTAGCCAATCCTTTGTCCTTAGCATCTTGAAGGAGTTCCCACAACCTTTAGTCCATGCCACTCCATTGTTGAACTTATCTGAAACATGCTAGATAGAAATGTTAGTCCAACAAGAGATATGTTGTCATCAATTATCAAAACCACCTAGGGAGCACTTGTGCTTTCATGGGCCTTTTAACGAATCTTCATAGTGAACCGCTATCTTCAGTGTCTTCATGGGCTTTGTCTTAATAGACCGCCGTGGATTAACCCGGTCCCTCCTGGGTGGGTTAACCCAATAGTTACATCCCCAACAAACAACACGTGGCTCGTCAACAGACCCAGAATAGTGGAGGAACACTCTCCTCCGACTTACCCAACACGTCTGTCCCTCGAAAACGCCGAAACGAGGTGCCACAAACTTCACTACTTTATCCAAAAGCAGGTCTTATGCGTCAACCACTTAACCCATCCGACTCAAACTATCAGGGAACATCTCACTCCTCTTCCGACAAGTCAACTGGAACTCAGCTTCTGGTTTTTAAAGTTGCTCATGGGTAAGAAATATTCAACCACTTGAAATTTCATGCTGATTGATATGCTGACATCTTTGTATTTTTATTTTCGGTGGCGTGGTCAAGCCCAGCAAGAAAGCAAAAATAAATAAACTGGCTGAAGATTCCAACCCTTCTGAGCCAGAGAAGCAATTGCCAGAAACCTCTCATCAAACTGCTAAGGCCACCATTGATGACCTGCCACCAGAAGAGCATGATGTCACCATAGACCATATGGACCTTGAGCCGTCCACCACTAAACCGCCAAGCCCCATCAAGCCTATTGAAGACAAGGCTGATGATGTCATCATTACTGGGCTTGGTTATACGGTGCCGGGCAATCCTACTGCTTTATCCAGGCATAGTGGCAAAGAAGAATTTGCTGCTGTTGATAAAGGCAAGTGGAAGGTGGAGTTGGAAAGCTACGGCTAGTTCAACGCCCAGGAGATTCACTCCGGTTATTTAGACCGCCTTCACACCAGCCGTGATTTTGAAGCTGGCCTGGTCAACCTGATGAAGGAGCGCTTTGAGGTAAACATTATCATCCTCTCCATATATATATGTCAGCCGCCAAGTCTACTGGATATGATAAACTTGAATATGTTGTAGACTTTAAACATTCTTGTCGAACTTGATATCCATGTCATAGTCTGTTTAAAGCTGCAGAGTCAACAAGTAGCCCCCAAGGGCTGTCTTAAGAGGCATAGCCAAGGTCGGGTCTTCAAAATATAGCTTTTAACTTCACATATATAGCTCATAGGGGCTAGCCTAAATTGCATAGCTAAATCCAGGGCTTGAACTGGCAATAAGCAAATTTGCACCTGTAGCCCCCAAGGGCTGGCTTAACCAGCATGGATAAGCCGGGACTTATTATCATAGTTGTGAATAAAAGCCAAGTATGTAGCCCCCATGAGTCGGCTATAATCATAGCAGCATAGCCGAGTCATCATAGAATTGTCGTCAAAAACGAGCAATTGTCATTAGCCCCCAAGTGCCAAGTGAAATACTTGTATTATGCTTGGGACTTCAAGAATTGAAATCATAATATGACCTGTCCATTGCACTTTGCAGGCTGAGCTAAATATGAAAGAATCCCAAGTCGCTGATCTCTGTCAGAACATCTCCACTCAGCAATCTGCCACTTCCAAGGCCTAGACAGAATTAAAAACTGCCTTGGAAGAGATGGAGAAACTGAAGAAAGAGTTCAAAGCTGATAGGAACGGCTGGGACACTGAGAAAGCAGCCTTAGTGAAGAGAGCAGAAGAGGCTGAATCTGCCCTCAAGCCGGTGACCGGGGAGTTGTCCGGCTTAAAGCGCCAGATTAACCACATGAAGGCTGCCATCTTTGGTATTCATCACCGTACTTTAATCATTCTTTCATAATAAATATCTACCTCCTCAGGCTTATCAATGTTATTTGCTGATGCAGGCCCCAGAACCTCCAACCTTGGTCAAGATATGCGCACAAAGCTCAAAGCTGCATACACTTTGGTGGAGCAATTATACACGGTCAACAAGTCATCTGTGCTGGTACACATAAGAAGCAACCTCCTTCACTCATCAAAGAAGTATTGGAGAAACTGTCAGTGATACCCTATAGGCTTGATGATCTGAAGCTGTCAGCGCCAAGAGCAGACGCCATGACCGCCCTGAGCCGGGTAAAGGCCTAGCAAGCAGATCTTGATCCAGAAGAATTAGCCCGTGGATGCCCAAACGTCAAAGAAGATAGGTCTACCTTCAGTGCTGCTAACTTTGCCCAAATAGTAAGAGCAATGCGTCCATTAGCAAGTAAGCTGGCTGAAGAAACGGATCTGTTCCAATACCAGGCGGCTTATGATGCTAAAAACAAGAAAGTGAAGGCATCGGTTCATGAGGCCCAGGAACTTATTCCGCTAATTCATAAGCACACCTATGCCCCTGATATCGACCCGTCAACACTTATTGATGACGAGGCAGTGTTCAAGGCTTTAACTGGAATCAATTGGGCCACCTCTGACTTCCATACGATGAAGGAAGAAGAAGAAGAAGAAGAAGAAGAAGAAGAAGAAGAAGCAGTGCAGGATGACCCGGAGGCCTCGACCCGCCAAGACTATAAGTCTCAATTCATGAGCCGGTTTACCAGTCATAGCATTTGGATGTTGTGTGTCCCAAAAACACTTATTCTTTCGCGGCCACATGATGCCTTGTAATAGGCTAGTTCGAAAATAAAACATGATCTGCCACGCCATCATGCGTGTTTATTTGCATAACACTTATGAACTGTCGATCCGTTATTTGAAGATCTGCAACTTATGCTTATAATGTCATCAATTACGCAGACCATGTTTATCATTTTTCCTGCACATAAGCAGATAACAGGTGCCCTGGCGGTTTACCCCAGGGCGGGTCATAATGCCCCATATAAAATCCACTGGTGACTGAATAGTCCATAACCAGGACGGGTTTATAAAAACCTCGCATAATCATAAAAATAAATAGCATACCTATGGTATTTGTTCATACTGTCGGCTTACCACGCGTCATGCAGTTAGGGTAACAACCCAAAGACTTAGAGCACAACACCCTATACAATTTATTCACGTTGTCGTCTTACAACGCCATGTGCAGCAAGGATAACATCCCAAAACTTTAGAGCACACAACTCCAAGCACATAATCATCACACACTGGCGACTTAAAGTCCAAAGCCAGGCCGGGTTAACAAAACTCCGGATAGATTCATACATGAATTATAAGGCAACATGGGCCTAATCAATTTTCAACCATATATCAACATGGCACAAAAGATGAACCTCAAAAAATGTTCAAAGCAAATATAAATCAGAAAAAACAAGGCATTCATAGGCTGCCAAGCCTCAATGTCAAGTGTTATTCAAGGGTCGCACAGCCACTGAGTTAAACCTTAATTCAAACCCGTAAGCCGGACCTCACATGACCAATCGCCGTTTTAACTTTGACAAATTCATGGTCTTTATAAGATTGATTGACAAGAGTACGGAGAATCATTCCAGGATTACCTGGTCAGAGTGGCGGGCAAACAAAGGCAGGATAACCCGGATTTTTGGTGAATACACCTGGCGTCTAAGCCTATTACAAGGGACAACAAAGCTCTGTTCATTAACAAGGAGCCCCCAAGTAATATTTCATTCAAGGCGTATAAGCCGGATCAGCAGGGTAGTCATAGCTATGCTCAATGAGCAGGAAGCCCCCAAGTGATTTTATGAAGAGACAATAAAGACTCAGATTCTCAGAAATGAAACAACAAAGGCCCTGAAATATTAGGGATGCGGGCTTTATTATACTAGTCATAAATATATACATTGGTAGAAATATGTACATCACAAGAGCCGGTGGCTCAGGTGTAATAAGGACGAAGATTAGCAATATTCCATGGCCAGCGGGTCTCCTCCGACGTGCGTGAGTCCTTGTGGTCTCGAACATCGATAAGGCAGTATGACCCGTTGTTTAGACTTTTGCTGACCACAAAGGGTCGTTCCCTGGCCAGGTGGTACCTCAAAAGGACACCTTTCGGTATTTAGGGTCAATGCTACATGAGGATGGGGGTATTGATGAAGATGAGAACCATCGAATCAAAGCCGGATGGATGAAGTGGCGACAAGCTTCTAGCATTCTCTGTGACATGACAGTACCACAAAAGCTAAAAGGCAAGTTCTACAGGACGACGGTTCGACCCGCAATGTTGTATGACGCTGAGTGTTGGCCGACTAAAAGGCGACATGTTCAACAGTTAGGTGTGGCGGAGATGCGTCTGTTGAGATGGATGTGTGGCCACACAAGGAAGGATCGAGTCCGGAATGATGATATACGAGATAGAGTTGGGGTAGCACCAATTGAAGAGAAGCTTGCCCAACAACGTCTGAGATGGTTTGGGCATATTCAGCGCAAGCCTCCAGAAGCTCCAGTGCATAGCGGACGGCTAAAGCGTGCGGAGAATGTCAAGAGAGGGCGGGGTAGACCGAATTTGACATGGGAGGAGTCCGTTAAGAGAGACCTGAAGGATTGGAGTATCACCAAAGAGCTAGCTATGGACAGGGGTGCGTGGAAGCTTGCTATCCATGTGCCAGAGCCATGAGTTGGTTGCGAGATCTTATGGGTTTCACCTCCAGCTAGCCTATCCCAACTTGTTTGGGACTAAAGGCTTTGTTGTTGTTGTTGTTGTTGTAACAAAGGGTCCTTTCCAAGGTGGGGATAGCTTGTGCATGTCAGTTTGATCCTGGATGAGTCGGAGCACCAAATCTCCTTCTTGAAAGGTCCTGGTTTTAACCTGGCGGCTATGATAATGATGCAGATCTTGCTGGTAACTCGCCAAACGAGTCGCCGCAAAGTCACGCTCCTCATTCAATAGGTCAAAAGCATCCTGACGTGATTTTTCATTATCAGCTTCAACATAAGCCGCCACACGGGGCGAGTCGTGACATATGTCACTAGGGAGAACCGCCTCTGCTCCGTAAACCATGAAGAAAGGAGTGTAACTCGTAGATCTGTTGGGGATAGCATTGATACTCCATAGCACTGAAGGCAACTCCTCCACCCAACAACCCGGTGTGCTCTGCAAAGGGACCATAAGTCAGGACTTTATGCCTCTCAAAATTTCTTGATTGGCTCTTTCAGCTTGGCCATTGGACTAGGGGTGAGCCACTGATGGCACATCAAGACGAATACTCTCTCGTTGACAGAATTATTTCATAGCATCTTTAGACAGATTAGTGCCATTATCAGTTATAATGTTGTGAGGGTAGCCAAAACGGAAAATCACCTTTTTGATGAATTGAACCATCGTCGTCGCGTCACACTTACTGACCGGCTCTACCTCAACCCACTCTGTAAATTTGTTAACCGCCATCAAGAGGTGGGTCTACTTATCCTTGGATCTTTTAAAAGGTCCAACCATATCCAGCCCCCAGACTGCAAACGGGCAAGTAATTGGAATCATCCTCAATTCTTCAGCTGACACATGAGCTCGTCTTGAAAATTTCTGACAACCATCACATTTACTGACCAAATCCTCTGCATCAGCATGAGCCGTCAGCCAATAAAACCCATGACAAAAATTCTTGGCCATGAGAGACTTAGAGCCGACATGATGACCACAATCTCCTTCATGAATTTCTCGTAGAATCTCACAGCCTTCCTCAGGAGAAACACAATGTTGAAAAACCCCTGTGGCACTGCATCGGTGCAACTCTCCATTGACAATAGTCATTGACTTAGACCGCTGGGTTATCTGCCTAGACAAAGTTTCATTTGCAGGTAACTCACCCCGGGTCATATAAGCCAAATATGGAACTGTCCAATCAGGAATAGCATGAAGACCCGCCACTAACTGCGCGTCCGAGTTAGGAACAACAAGATCTTCCTCCGTAGGCAATTTAACTAAAGGGTAATGCAGAATATCAAGGAAAACATTAGGTGGTACCGGCTTACGCTGAGACCCTAGCCGGCTTAAAGCATCAATCGCCTCATTTTCTCTGCGATTAACATGTTCCACTTGATAACCTTTGAAATGACCAGCAATAACATCAACCTCTCGGCGGTAAGCCGCCATGAGTGGATCTTTAGAATCCCAAGTACCTGAGGCTAATCTGCTGGCGAGAACTTTTCACTAATGATGTGTGGAGCACTGATGATATGTGGAGCACTGAGGCCAATCTGCTGGCGAGGACTTTTTGGAGACTAATTTAACAAGGCCGCGAACAATACTAATGGGACTATAATCATTAGGACTGCAAGCCCCCAGCCTCTTAGGTAACAACACCAAACACCCAGATGTTGACTTGTTGAGTGAATGAATCGCGTCGAACACATCTATCAGATCTTAATTAACTATCTGCCAGCAGCTAAGGTAGAAAGCTATGTTAAAACCATCCGGGGTCCAGGCGCTTTTTCCTTCGGCATATCCTCTTCAGTACTTCTTGACACCAAATAGTAACAAGTTACCAAGAGCAAAAGATCAGCAAAACAGTCATTACTCCTCAACGCCGCAAATGAAGAACAAGAACAAAATATGGATTCTTTTCCAACACATGTTAAGAGGAGCAAGCAAGAAATTATGATTTACTAGTGAAGAGTTCAAAACTTCAAATTCCCAACAACAAAAACCTTAAGTCCCAAACAAGTTGGGGTAGGCTAGAGGTGAAACCCATAAGATCTCGCGACCAACTCATGGCTCTGGCACATGGATAGCAAATTTCCACGCACCCCTATCCATAGTTACTCCCTTTGTCCCATAATATAATAGCGTTTTTTATAATAGTGTAGTGTCAAAAACGCTCTTATATTATGGGACGGAGGGAGTAGTTTTTTGGTGATACCCCAATCCTTCAGGTCTCTCTTAACGGACTCCTCCCATGTCAAATTCGATCTACCCCGACCTCTCTTGACATTCTCCACACGCTTTAGCCATCCGCTATGCACTAGAGCTTCTGGAGGCCTGCGCCAAATATGCCCAAACCATCTCAGACGATGTTGGACAAGCTTCTCTTCAATTGGTCCTACCCCAACTCTATCTCGTATATCATCATTTCAGGCTCGATCCTTCCTCGTGTGGCCACACATCCATCTCAACATACGCATCTCCGCCCCACCTAACTGTTGAACATGTCGCCTTTTAGTCGGCCAACACTCAGCGCCATACAACATTGTGGGTCGAACCGCCGTCCTGTAGAACTTGCCTTTTAGCTTTTGTGGCATTCTCTTGTCACAGAGGATGCTAGAAGCTTGGCGCCACTTCATCCATCCGGCTTTGATTCAATGGTTCACATCTTCATCAGTACCCCATCCTCCTGCAGCATTGACCCCAAATATCGAAAGGTGTCCTTCTGAGGTACCACCTGCCCATCAAGGCTAACCTCCTCCTCCTCACACCTAGTAGTACTGAAACCGCACATCATGTACTCGGTTTTAGTTTTTACTAAGCCTAAACCCTTTTGATTCCAAGGTTTGTATCCATAACTCTAACTTCCTATTTACCCCCGTCCGACTATCGTCCACTAGCACCACATCATCCGCAAAGAGCATACACCATGGGATATCTCCTTGTATATCGCTTGTGACCTCATCCATCACCAAGGCAAAAAGATAAGGGCTCAAAGTTGACCCCTGATGTAGTCCTACCTTAATCGAGAAGTCATCAGTGTCGACATCACTTGTTCAAACACTTGTCACAACATTATCGTACATGTCCTTGATGAGGGTAATGTACTTTGCTGGGACTTTGTATTTCTCCAAGGCCCACCACATGACATTCCGCGGTATCTTATCATAGGCCTTCTCCAAGTCAATGAACACCATATGCAAGTCCTTTTGCTCCCTGTATCTCTCCATAAGTTGTCGTACCAAGAAAATGGCTTCCGTGTTCGACCTCCCAGGCATGAAACCAAACTGATTTTTGGTCACGCCTGCCATTCTTCTTAAGCGTTGCTCAATGACTCTCTCCCATAGCTTCATTGTATGGCTCATCAGCTTAATTCCACGGTAATTAGTACAACTCTAAACATCCCCTTTATCTTGTAGATTGGTACTAATATACTCCGTCTCCATTCTTCTGGCATCTTGTTTGCCCGAAAAATGAGGTTGGAAAGCTTGGTTAGCCATACTATCGCTATGTCCGCGAGACCTTTCCACACCTCAATGGGATACAATCAGGCCCATTGCCTTGCCTCCTTTCATCCTTTTTAAAGCCTCCTTGACCTCAGACTCCTGGATTCACCGCACAAAACGCATGATGGTCTCATCAAAGGAGTCATCCAGTTCAATGGTAAAACTCTCATTCTCCCCATTAAACAGCTTGTCGAAGTACTCCCACCATCTATGCTTAATCTCCTCGTCCTTCACCAAGAGTTGGTCTGCTCCGTCCTTGATGCATTTGACTCATCTTCCTCTCTCAGATCTTGGCCATCTTATAGATGTCCCTTTCGCCTTCTGTTGGGGATATTATTATCAGTTGAGACCCGCCCAGGAGGGGCCGGGTCAGCTCCAATGGTGGGTTACGCAAGAAGCCCAGTAAACATCCAAGATTGTAGTTTATTAAGTATTGTAGAAGGCCCAAGGGCCTGAAGGCGGTTTAAGGCCTAATATTATGAACCGCCATATGTAAGGACAAACTTGTAAAGAAAGGCATGTAAAGAAAGTCACGGAGCCAGACACGATTATGAGCCGGCCGGGACTCTGTAGGCCACCAGGCGTCAACCCATGTATATAAGGGGACGACCCGATGGCGGCTTAGGGCAAGAAACAACCAAGTCGATAACCAAGCCGGCGAGTTGAGCCTCTTGGAGATCGAAACCTCAGCAATACCAATCCCAACTAGACGTAGGATTTTACCTTCATCGTAAGGGGCCGAACTAGTATAAAAACTCTCCCGTGTCCTTTGTCCCGATTAACCCCTTTAAGCTTCCTAGTGCGATGGCCCTACGACTAAGTCCTTGCTCTAGGACATCTGTCGTGACAACACCACGACAGTTGGCGCCCACCGTGGGGCTAGTGCACGGTGGATTTGAGTTCTTGAAGGGCAACTTCGAAGGGCTCAAGGGATACGCTGTGGGCCAGATGACCAAGAGTCGTCGCGGCAAACTCTACATTGACGACGAAGGCTGGGGCCCCGAGGCCGGCTCGATCAAGTACGGGTATCGGGTCCCCTTCAGCGGAATTCACGTCTTCATCGGCCGGATCAGCGAGTCAGGCCTTGAGCCGGACGTCCACACCAACCTCATTGAAACGGCTCAGCGCGCCGGGTCCGCCCGTGTTCAATCTGTTGTGAAGCATGCTTTCGTAGGCTGCATCCATGGCGGTGAATACTCCGAAGGATCGATGGAAGGCGGTGAAATGGCCATCTACTCTGATACTGCATCGTCAACAGGTGAGACGGACTCGTTGTACCAACTGCAAAATAGCATACTCGGGGGCTGTTCTGATGGCAGCAGTATTCCAGACCCCCTTGAGCCGCCGAATTGGGCCAGAGTCTTCATGGCAGGGACGCAGCCCGGGCAGAACTCCACCGCAGCGATAGCAGCAGCCACCGGCTCGGCAGCTGCCGGGTTAGGAGACCCCGCGCGCCCCCCGGCTCAGGTTCTAATGGACCTCATGGATAAACTAACGACTCTATTAACCATTGTGGTAGAACCGGCGGATAAAGCCCAGCATGATGCAGAAGTGGCACACGTGCGGGAGGAGATGGTGCAAGCAAAGGAAAATCTAGCTGCGGAGGAAACCCGGATGGCAGCAGAACGAGCAGCTCTGGATGCTCATGCCCAGCAGCTTCAAGCAGAAACTTTCCGGCTCTCGGTGGATCTTAATGCATCGAACAAGGTCATGAGGAGGAGGCATCAGAAAACTCAGTCGTGTCTGCCTCTAACGCTGGATCCGAGGAACCTGTTCCATACACCCGGAGCTGGGGGGAGCAACCCGCCGGAAGCAAATCGGGTCGCGACAACCGGTGCGTCGATTCAGCCGCGGACCATGGAGCCGCCTCGCATAAATACAGCTCCTCCTCGTGACGTAGAAACACCTCCGGGTCACTTCTCCAACCCCATGGAAAACCTCATCACAGCGTCGGCTCGTTTGGCAGCTCTCCCAATGGAAGGCGACTCGCCAGCAGCCATTGAAACCCGGAGGGTAAGAGAACTACTTCAGACAGCTTTGGCCCAGCAGGATGCATACTCCTACAGTCGAGACAGGATTCATTCAACTCCTCGCCAAAGCCGGAGCCCGAGCTACAGTAGGCACATGGAGTCCACAGAAATGTCAAGTAACGCTCAACGCCACAACCGGCCATATAGGCATGAGCTGGTGTAGGCTGGAGCCCTTAACTTGGCAGATCAGGAGAGGATTCGTCAAGAGGCGGAACGGGCGGCTCAGATAGCAGCAGAGCAGGCGGCTCACCAAACCTTTCCGGCTTATCCAGCAACCTTGATTGAGGCAGAAGTAGCCACAAGAACCGGAGGCGTACCTTGCCTGGTCCCAGCCATATGCAATGAGCGGTTGCCCAAGGATTTCAAGGGGACTCGTAAGGTGCCTAATTGCACGGCTGACTTACAGCTGGGGGCTTGGATTGAGAGTTATGAGATGGCTATGGAACTGTTGGAGGTTAGCGATGCTGCAATGGCCAAGTATTTTACCATGATGTTAGATGGAACGGCTCAGACCTGGTTGAAAGGATTGCCACCCAATTCTATCGGTTCATGGGCAGAGTTAAAGGCACGGTTCATCCAGAACTTTAAGGATACATGTAAGCAGCCAATGTCGATTGTGGACCTGACCAATTGCAATCAAGAGGATGGAGAATCTACAACCCATTGGGTGCGCCGGGTCAAGGAGATAATACATTCATCTAACAAGATGGATGCCGGCTCAGCAATTTTGATGTTGGAGAAAAATTTCCGTTTTGAACCTCTGAAACAGAAGTTGGGGCGGCTTAAACATGACTGTAATGACATGGGAACGTTGATGGCGGCTCTTGTCAAATACGCAGACTCTGATACCACCAAAGACCCGGTGTCTGACGAAGAAAAGGCAACGAAGGGAAAGAAGAACGGCAATGGCAAGGGTCACCAGCATAACCCGGTGAATCAAGGAGGTAATAAACGTAAGGCTGATGAGTTTGTTGCCAATACCAATGCGCAGGGTGGTAATCAGCGGCGCAAGGGCAGACAACCCCCTCGATCGGGCGGGTCAGGCCCCACCCTTGAGCAGTTGTTGAACGAACCTTGTCCAAAACACGGCACCCGGGAGAAACCAGCCACCCACTTGTGGAAGGATTGCATGATCATGAAGGCATTTAAAAATTCAAATGCATTTGATGGGGGTCACGGCCCAGGTGGCGGCTCAGGTGGAGGCGGCTTTCAGGGCCCGGGCGCCGGTTCAAGCGGAGGAGGTTTTCACGGTCAGGGTTATCCTGGTCACCAAGGAGGATATAATCAGCAACACGGCCAAGGGAATCAGCAGCAACTGCAATCCGGCTATCAGAGCAACCCGAAGTAGTTCAGTAGCGGACAGTATCATGTCTTTACTACCAATTTATGTAAGAGGGACCAGAAGCTCCACAAGAGGGCCGTCAATGCCGTTGAGCCGGCAATTCCACGTTATTTACGTTGGTCGGAGTAGCCTATTGTGTGGAGCAGAGAGGATCGCCCGCCCCGGGTTGATAATCCGGGTCACTTGGCTTTGGTAGTGGCACCTCGGGTTGGTGGGTACAAGTTTACTAAGGTACTCATGGATGGAGGCAGCATCATCAACATCCTTTACTATGAGACGTTTCGCCGGATGGGATTGACGGATAAAAATCTTAAACAATCCAACACTATTTTTCATGGTGCGGTTCCTAGTAAGTCGGCATACCCAGTTGGTAAGATCGAGCTGGAAGTAGCCTTTGGGGATGAGTATGACTCCAGAGCAGAAAAATTAACCTTTGAAGTGGTCAAAATCAAAAGCCCATATCATGCTCTGTTTGGGCGGCCGGCTTATGCCAAGTTCATGGCTCGGCCGTGTTATGTATATTTGCAGCTCAAGATGCCGGGTCACAAGGACACCATTACAGTCCATGGGAGCCGGAAAATAGCCTTGGAATGTGAAGAGGGGGATGCTGCCTATGCTGAATATGTTTGTGCAACAGAGGAGTTGAAATTCTACAAGGATCATGTTGACTCGGCGTACATGACATCATTAAAGAAACCAACAATAGAGCATGAGCCGGAGTTAAAATTCAAATCAGCTGATGACACGAAGATGGTTGACTTTGTGCCTGGCGATTCATCCAAACAGTTCATCATCAGCGCAAACTTGGATCTGAAATAGGAAAGCGCGCTCATCGAGTTCATCCATGAGAACCGGGATATCTTTGCATGGAAACCTTCAGACATGCCGGGTGTCCCGAGGGAACTCGCTGAGCACACTCTTAATATCGATCCAAAGTTTAAACCTGTTAGACAGTTTCTACGGTGGTTCAATGAAGAAAGGCGCAAGGCCATCGGAGAAGAGGTGGCCCGGCTCTTGGCAGCCGGGTTCATTGTGGAGGTCTTTCACCTAGAATGGTTAGCTAACCCGGTGCTTGTACTCAAAAAGAATGGCACCTGGCGTATGTGTGTGGATTACACAGATTTGAACAAAGCTTGTCTGGCTGATCCTTTTGCTCTTCCCCGTATTGATCAGATCATTGATGCTATGGCGGGTTGCGCACGTTTGAGTTTCTTAGATGCTTACTCCGGTTATCATCAGATTAAGATGGCAGTCAAGGATCAAGAGAAGATAGCGTTTATAACTCCTTTTGGGGCTTTCTACTATGTGTCTATGCCTTTTGGGCTTAAGAGTGCCCAGGCGACTTACCAGTGGTGTGTGCAGAATTTTCTTCACAATCAAATTGGGCGCAATGTTCATGCCTATGTGGACGATATAGTGGTGAAATCCAGGGAAGGGGAAACCTTGGTCACAGACGTGAAAGAGACTTTTGATAATCTTCAGGTTTACAAGATGATGCTTAACCCGGCCAAGTGTGTTTTTGGAGTGCCAGCCGGCAAGCTCTTGGGTTTTCTAGTGTCTAACCGAGGTATTGAAGCCAACCCGGAGAAAATCAAGGCAATTACATCTCTAGCCAAACCAACCTGCGTCAATGATGTTCAACGACTGGCGGGGCGTGTGGCTGCTTTGAGCCGGTTCATCAGCCGGTTAGGGGAAAAGCCTATGCCTCTGTATCAGTTTATGAAGAAAACGGATGTTTTTGTCTGGAGCGATGCTGAGAACGCTGCTTTTGAGGATCTGAAGGCACAACTGGCTGAGCCACCGGTCCTAGCTGCTCCAATTGAGAAAGAGCCGCTATTGTTATACGTGGCTGCCAATTCACGGGTTGTTAGTGTGGCTATGGTGGTAGAGCGCAAGGAGGCTGGCAAAGAGCATCCGGTTCAGCAGCCGGTTTATTATGTCAGTGAAGTGCTAATTGAATCTAAGCAACGATATCCACATTGGCAGAAGCTTGTTTATGGGGTTTTCATGGCAAGCCGGAAGCTTAAGCATTACTTTCAGGGACATCCAATCACTGTGGTTAGCTCTGCTCCTTTGGGAGACATTATTCAAAACAGAGAAGCCACGGGGCGAGTTGCCAAGTGGGCAATTGAGCTTGGGTCTCATGGGCTGAAGTATGTTCCACGTACTACAATTAAGTCTCAAGCCTTGGTTGATTTCATCAATGACTGGACAGAGATGCAGATGCCAGAAGAGAAGCCGGACAACACATATTGGACTATTCATTTTGATGGATCCAGACAATTGGAAGGCTCGGGGGCTGGAGTCGTATTGACTTCCCCACGAGGTGATAAATTTTGTTATGTGTTACGGTTGATGTTTCCATGCACTAACAACGCAGCAGAGTATGAAGCATTCCTCCATGGTCTTCGAGTGGCAAAGGAGATGAGCTTGAGCCGGGCCAGATGTCTTGGTGACTCAGATCTAGTGGCTCAGCAAGTATCTGGCAAGTGGGATTCCAAAGACCCTCTCATGGCGGCTTATCGCCAAGAGGTCGATGTTGTTGCAGGATATTTTAAAGGTTATCAGGTGGAACACATTGACCATCGAAAGAACGAAGCAGCTGATGCTTTAAGCCGGCTGGGGTCTCAGCGTAAGTCGGTACCACCCAACACCTTTTTAGATGTTTTGCATAACCCCTCTGTCAAGTTGCCAATGGAAGAAGATTTAGTTGTTCCTAACCCAGAGGCGCAGTTGGTGGCGGCTCTTCATGTCATCCCAGATTGGACGGTGCCATTCTTGGCTTACATGACCCGGGGAGAGTTGCCAGCAGATGAGACTCTGGCTCGGCAGATAACCCGGCGATCTAAGTCCATGACAATTTCGGATGGAGAGTTATTTCATCGCAGTGTTTCCGGAGCATTTCAACGGTGTGTTTCCCCCGAAGAAGGTCAAGAAATCCTTCGTGAGATCCATGAAGGCGATTGTGGTCATCACGCCGGGTCAAAATCTTTAGTGGCCAAGGCATTTCTTCACGGTTTTTACTGGTTGACGGCTCACGCTGATGCAGAAGATCTGGTCAGTAGATGTGACGGGTGTCAAAAATTTGCACGACGAGCGCATGTGCCGACTCAAGAGCTCCGGATGATTCCAATCACTTGGTCGTTTGCGGTCTGTGGGCTTGACATGGTGAGACCTTTCAAAAGGTCTAAGGATAAAAGGACACATCTCTTGGTGGTTGTTGATAAGTTCACCAAATGGGTTGAGGCGGAGCCTGTGAGTAAGTGTGATGCAGCCATGGCGGTTCAGTACATGAAAAAAGTAATCTTCCGTTTCGGTTTTCCACACAGTATTATCACAGACAATGGCACTAATCTATCCCAAGGGGCTATGGAAGAATTTTGTCAGCGAGAGCACATCCGGCTTGATGTTTCTTTTGTAGCTCATCCTCAATCCAATGGTCAAGCTGAGAGAGCCAATCAGGAAATTCTGAAAGGGCTAAAACCCCGGCTTATGGTTCCTTTCCAACGAACGTCGGGTTGTTGGGTAGAAGAGTTGCCTTCAGTGTTATGGAGCATCAATACTACACCCAACAAGTCTACGGGTTACACACCCTTCTTCATGGTTTATGGAGCAGAAGCAGTATTGCCCAGTGACATCCGTCATGAATCGCCCCGTGTGGCGGCTTATGTTGAAGCTAACAATGAAAAAGCCAGACAGGATGCGCTTGACTTGTTGGATGAAGAAAGAGACTTAGCAGCAGCGCGGTCAGCAATTTATCAATAGGACCTGCGTCGTTATCATAGCCGCCGGGTTAAGTCCAGGACTTTTCAGGAAGGCGACTTGGTGCTCTGGCTCGTCCAAGATCTTTCAGATGCACACAAGTTATCCCCACCTTGGGAAGGACCCTTTGTGGTCAGTAAAAATTTAAACAATGGGTCCTACTACCTCATTGATGTTCGAGAGCATGCAGACTCACGTAAGTCGGAAGAGGAGACCCGCCGGCCATGGAACATTGCTCAACATCGGCCATATTACACCTGAGCCACCGGCTCTCAACATGTACATACGTTCACATTGTATATATTATGATAAGCAATAAAGTAAGACCATCAGTCTCCTTTCTTTTCACAGATTATACTTCTTTATTATTTCATACAAATGACTATTAAGGAGTTGATCATATTCGAATCAAGTTTAACCTTTTTGGTCCAGCTCATGATCGTATCTGAATCTAGCTACAAATCTCATGGTCACTTGGGGGCTTCCTGTTCAAACATAGGTCGTATTCGAACCAAAGAGAACATAGCTGTCGTAACCCTCTTGATCGGCTCAAGGCCAAACTCACTTGGGGGCTTCTTGATCGTATTCGAATCATAGCTTAACCCCTTTTGAGACCGACTTGGATCGTATTCGAATTAGGGTCGTTAAAAACCTCTCAAGATCATTTGGGGGCTTCCTGTTCAAACATAGGTCGTATTTGAACCAAAGACAACATAGCTGTCGGTACCCTCTTGATCGGCGCAACGCCAAAGCCACTGGGGGCTATATGGCCATATTCGAACCTTAGCTTAACCCCTTTGGTCTGGTTTACTGATCATATTCGAATTAGAAACCCCCAACCTTTTGAATACAGAGTTAAAATTATGTTTATTATCTGTTGCTTGCCTTTGAGTTTTTGTTGTTTCAATATTACAAATAAGATAGCCTGGTTTTCTTCGCCGGCTCAATTATTGGACAACACAGCCGCCCGGGTTATTCAAGCCGGTGGTTCAAGGATCCAAAGGTACGAGCTACTAAGATATGATGATCATTGAGTATTCAAGGAGTATTAACTTTTCATACATATTGAATTATCAATTCATCACCCGGGTTATTTAAACCAGCGATTTAAGGATCAACAAGGATAAGGTATGGTTTTTACTTATACGCACTTACCTACAACGTTAACTCAAGAGTTAGTATTAAACCTTATCCTTTATTTACATTTGTCTCTGTTTTTCTTATTGAGGTAAATTTATGGGTTGTACATTAGGTGTTTAATCCTAGTTGGTTCTAAACCGCCTTGCCAGTCTTTTCCTTGTATTCACAGGAACAGAGTTCAACCATTGCAGAGACAAACATTAAATGATACATACATTAACATCTGGAAGCAGATTCACATAGAAGTACTTTATGCACGATGGCATGAGCAAACATGCGGTGTTTTAGCAACTAAAGTTATTACAAGACTTTATAATCCTATGAAGATGATCATTGTCCCTCCCTCGCCGGTTCACCACCTTCTGTCTGTTGGAAGTTGGATTTTGACCAATCAAAGCCGTTCATGGCGACAAATTCAGCTTCATCGTCAATCAGGCCGACCGGGTCAATTTTCGGAGCAAAGGTATCTTCTCTCACAGGTGGGATCAGGTCTGCTACTTTGTATGAAGGAGTGGCCATCTTCTTATTTTCATTATCAAAACCTGGCTAGTACTTGTCAACATTGGTGTCTTCTCCAAGACTAATCGCCTGAGGCCGG
This sequence comes from Triticum urartu, assembly GCF_003073215.2. Lineage (NCBI taxonomy): Eukaryota > Viridiplantae > Streptophyta > Magnoliopsida > Poales > Poaceae > Triticum > Triticum urartu. The sequence continues at coordinate 159,314,761 of NC_053025.1, forward strand.
ACTTCGCGTACACACGCTATGAAATCATCCTGATCAAACGGAGACCCGTCCTCCTTCACAGTAGGGTAACCTCTTGCCATGTCCGATGGGTCTAGGTCTGGCACCCAAGCCTTGGAGCGCCTTAGGGCAGTCAAAGCTCTGGCTCACGCGCAGGAGCGTTTTACTTCTTGGAATCTCGCTGGAAGGATGGACAGCTTCTTCAGGACATCGCTAAGCCGGTTGGGTCCTTGATTTGCAGGAGAGATAGCGGCCAGAGCCCGTTGTGCACCAATGTACAATTGTTCAACCAAGGTGTATACGGCCTTCAGTTTAATCAACGGGTCTTGGCTCAGATTTTTACTTCGCGGACCTGCATATATTTAACAGAGTCAGTGGGCGGATTATACTCCGGTTTGGCATAAAATACACGAAAGGTCAAAACAAGGCAGCTTACCAAAGATAGCAGCGACCATCTGAGACACCCGGCCCTTTAAACCGTTCAGCTCGGTTGATATTTCTTTCAGAGCTGTTTCGGCTGTGTCAGCTCGCCGGGTCAGAAGTGTTTTCTCATCTTCCCAAGTTTTCTCTTTGGCAGCAAAGCTGGTCTTCAAATTCTCCGTTTCAGAAAGGCTTATTTGCAGTTTGGAGGTGTAAGACTTGATTTCTGACTCCTGACTCGCTAGCCGGGTCTTTGCGTCAGTCAGTTGAGAGTTTAGTTCAGATAATGCATTCTGTGAAACATTCAGATAAGTCAAGACTTGGTTTTAAATTCCAGTATCCAAATTCAAGATTCAAGTCCCAAGTACTTTACGAATAAACCACTTGGCACTTGGGGACTAATGTATGCCAAATCAAATTTTTACGACTCTACCAACATATTTGAAGTCCCAAGTCCTTTATAAAGTAACAGCACTTGTCACTTGGGGGCTAATGTACGCAGTTCAGCAAGTTAATCAAGGATAAATCGGAATATTAAGTACTTTGCAGATGGTTTTAAATTCCGAAGTACCGATTCATTAATGATCAAAATAAACCGGTCCTTGGGGACTATGGGTGAAGTCTTGTTCTATCAATATGAGGCAAAGATTCAGAGGTAAAGATCTTGGCGTATTATTCCGTTTCTCTCATAATCTACAGACTTGGGGGCTGAAGGAATATTGGTAAACCGGAAACAACATACCTCATATTTCAACTGAAGCTGCTTGACCATCTCGATCTCAGACTCACGACTGGAGTGTACATGACTGAGATAGCCGGATAAGATATCACTGGCATTAAGACGGTCGTAGTTGGCAACATCAAAGCAAACCTTCTGCCTCTCCAATGCTTCTTGCTTAGCTGAGCACCGAGCCAACATCGTTGGGTTCCCCGGCTCGACAAAGCGACTCCCAGTAATTTGAACATCTTGAACACGTGGAGACGGCGGGTCAGTTGAGCTTGACAGTCCAACTGTGGAAGGGTTCATAGTGGCTTTGTCAAGGGACGGCTCCGAGGGATTTGCTTCATTGATAATATGCGGGTCTTCTGGGGCGGCAGTTAATGGAGAAGGTAGCCTAGCCGGCTCAGATGCTAGTACTGGTGGGTCTTCCGCCGGTTTTGTTACCTTCACCTTCTTGGATTTAGCCTGGCCGCTAAAGAATAAATATATATTACAGGACAATCAGCATCAAGATACAATTGATCAACCCGGAAGAAAAGATGATTTCTGATTACCCAGGAGCAGTTTTGAAAGCCGGAAATTGTGTTTGTGATGAGTCACCTGAAGAATGAGACACCTCCTGAAAAGGTAAAAGAAAGGAGTTAAAAGGAATACAATGAGCAGGATTCATTAAAAAACAAGTTAAGGACAATAAAAGTAAACATCATTCGGGCGTTTCCGAGGGGTCTGTTGAAGGTCGACAGCCGGTTCATCTTCAATCTCAACTTCACGGCGGCTTTCATGTTGCTGCTTTTTCAAATGAAAGTTGGGATCCAAGTGAGCTAAGGGGTTAGAAAACCTTACTTTATGGATCACTCGTCGAACTTTGTGTCTTGGTAAGGGCTCTGAGTCGGAGGAAATGATAGTTATCTTTGCTTCCCCGTCCTGACTGGCCCCAGTGTCATCCTGGTAAGGATCAGTGTCAATAAGATTGTTAAAAAATTGGCCAAGGGAATCAAGGGCTACCTCTGAGTCAGACGTGTCATCAAGCTTCATTAAATCTTCAACAGTGGTTTTCTTCTTCTTCTTTGATTTCCGGGTCGTCTTCTTGGTGTTCATGGCGGCAGCTTTCGCCTTCTTGGCAGCTTCATGGTCATATTTCACCTTCCAAAAGTCAGAATTGGCCTGCAAGGATAGGAAGAAAGATCAGTATTAAAATAATAATAGCTGGGCAAAACACAAAGAAAAAGAGATCAGAATGTACTTACTTCTGGTACCGGGTTAAGCTTGCAGAAGGGATTTAACCCAACAATACTGCAATCTTCATATTTCCCATTTACCAAAAGGGTTGACACTGAAACAATGTCTTCTTCAGTGAGTTCAACTGGGCTGTGATGAAGAGAGTTGTCCGGGCTTCCGTCATATTCATACATCAGTTTGGATCGACGGCCTAATGGAATAACCCGCCATGAGATCCAGCAGCGGGTCAGATCTACTCCGGTTAAACCATTGCCCAATAAAGCGTTGATTCTTCTGATGGAGGGAAGTAGCCTCTTGCGTTCAGCGACGGTGAGCTTATCCGGAAGGGTGAACTTGGAGTCAAGACGACCAGGGTGGTAACCCGGTAGAGGCTTCTCGTTTGCTGGAGAAATATCCTGACAATAAAACCAAGTTTGGTTCCAGTCCTTTGGGTGACTTGGTAATACGATGAGAGGGAAGACAGCACCCTGACGGCGCTGAATTGAGATGCCTCCAAGTTCTAAGCTAGGACCGTTCGTGCATTCGTTCTGCTGGTTCAGATAAAAGTACTCCCTAAACAGCTCTACGGTGGGCTCTTGCTGAAGATACACCTTGTAGAGTACTTGGAAGTTACAAATGTTGGAAATGGAATTGGGTCCAAGGTCCTGAGGATGGAGTTTGAAAAAATGAAGGACCTCTCTGAAGAATTTTGAACCGGGCGGTGATAAGCCACGGTTCATGTGGTTAGTGAAGACAATGACTTCTCCGTTTTTTGGATTGGGGCGTTCTTTCTCCGGGTCAGGAGCACGATAAGACATGACATTCTTTGAAGGCAGAAACCCAACAATGAAGAACTCTTTTAACCGTTCCTCAGTTATGGATGAAGGGACCCAGTTACAGACGGTGGGTGTCTTTGACGGCATGATGTGCAGAGAACTGAAAAATAAATAACAAACATGCTGGTTCAGTCTACGGTCAGTTATAAAACAAGTAATGGCGGCTTAACTAAGGGCTAAAGACATATAAGGAAAAGAGAGCTGGTACGGTAAACCGCCATGACTATAGATTCTTTCAGAAAGTGGATTCAGCTAAGTGTTGGGACAAACAAGTTTCCCAAAATGATTGATATTATTTCAGATCAAATGGATGTTCAAAATGAAAAAATTTCTAGACCTAAAAATACAGTCCAAATGAGTTCATCAGATCTAAACATAGCTCTTGTACCAGAAAAAGGAGTCTGCTAGTATCAAAAGGAGACACCAAACATCTACTGCATGAACATACATCTCTTTTGGATCAGAAAGAGGAGGCAGTGGAAGAACTATGATGAACTATGATGAACTATGAAGAACACGTAGGAGCTTGGAAACCCTAATGAAGATCTGAGAACATGAAGGAAAGAAAGCTTACGGTTGCAGGTCTACTACAGAGGTCGCCGCGGGTTCTCTGGATCGGTTCAGGTCAATGAAGCGGCCAGAGTCGACGACAGAGATGAGGCGCGGCGGCGGCGATGAAGCTCTAGCAGTAGCAGGGTTGTGAGAGGAAGAAGATAGAGAGAGGGAGAGAGAGAGGGAGAAGAATGAGGAAGGCCGGATGAGCCTATTTATAAGGAAAAATGCGAACAGACGGGCGCGAAAATCAAGGGAGAACCGAATAAATGGTTATCCAGCTATACAGGCGCCTCGATTCTCGGGAAACATTAAAGATAAAAGATCCGTTGGAGGATGACATCATGAAAGTTTTTTGCGTTTTCAAGAGATGACGTCACGGCGGGTTACAGGGAAATTTCAGTAAAGATAAGAAGATGGATTTTTTGGCTAAGTATGGAAGATTAACAAAGAACAAAGTTCAAAGTCAACCTAGGGCCTAATGTTGGGGATATTATTATCAGTTGAGACCCGCCCAGGAGGGGCCGGGTCAGCTCCAATGGCGGGTTACGCAAGAAGCCCAGTAAACATCCAAGATTGTAGTTTATTAAGTATTGTAGAAGGCCCAAGGGCCTGAAGGCGGTTTAAGGCCAGATATTATGAACCGCCATATGTAAGGAAAAACTTGTAAAGAAAGACATGTAAAGAAAGTCACCGAGCCGGACACGATTATGAACCGGTCGGGACTCTGTAGGCCACCAGGCGTCAACCCATGTATATAAGGGGACGACCGGGTGGCGGCTTAGGGCAAGAAACAACCAAGTCGATAACCAAGCCGGCGAGTTGAGCCTCTTGGAGATCGAAACCTCAGCAATACCAATCCCAACTAGACGTAGGATTTTACCTTCATCGTAAGGGGCCGAACTAGTATAAAAAATCTCTCGTGTCCTTTGTCCCGATTAACCCCTTTAAGCTTCCTAGTGCGATGGCCCTATGACTAAGTCCTTGCTCTAGGACATCTGCCGTGACAACTCCACGACACCTTCCTTTGTGCTTAATCGTTGGTAGAGGTCCTCATATGCCCGATCCCTTGCTTCACTGACAGCTTGCTTTGCGGCCTTCTTCGCCATACTGTACTTTTCTATATTGTCTGCACTCCTATCCAGATATAGGCATCTGAAGCAATCTTTCTTTTCTTTGATCGCCCTCTGGACATCATCAAACTCGTCCGAGGCCACCTTACGAATGCAAGCGCCATCTTCATCCACACATTGTCCGCACCCCCTCCTTCCTCCCAAGGACCCTCCTTAATGACCCTATCCTTAATGCCTGAGCTACCTCCCCCTTGAACTTCCACCACTTCATTCTAGCGACTTTGGCACGCTTATCCCACTGGACATGAATCCGAAAGCGAAAGTCAGCAACCACCAACTTATGCTGAGGTACAACACTGTGATGCCCGGGTACTTAAGCTACAGTGAACCTCTGCTAATGATGCCATGTCACCTCGATTACTGTTGCCAATCTCGCGTTAGTTCAAAACCGGTTCGAGTTCAAATTAAAAATCAAACAAACAATAAAAGTTTTCAAACATTAAAACAAAAATGTTCGAGTTGTATGAAATAATGCATAGGTAATTATAGTGGAGAAACCACATTTTATTAAGATGCTTAAATACTCTAAAATGATTAAAATAGTAGCAAAAACAATTATTTAAATGAGGTTAAAATAATAAACCGTTACAAACTATTTTGTTTTAGTTGCGAAGCTAATTGTGGTAGTGGCTTGCTTTTTAATGCTCTTTTAGGTACAACTTTTGTATTCTATAAAAGCTAAAATTTAATAAAAGAGAAAAGAGAATTAAATAAAAAGAGCAGGCAAAACTATAAACAAAAACAAAAGGCAAACTCCCTCCCCCGAGCCGTTTGGCCCAACTGGGCACCCAGCTGGTCGGCCCACCCCTTGGGCTATAACCCCCTCACCCCACTACGCAACCTAACCCACCCCCTGCGACCCCACTCTCTCGTCCTCCTCTGCCCCTGATCTGGATTGGGGGGATCAATCCCGTCGCCGCCCGTGGGATTCTTCGCCGACGCCACGCCCCGCCGTTCACCGCGACGTCGCCACCTGAAGCCCCACCTCGCCGGCATGCTCGCGCCCAAGGAACCGTCGCCCACTGCCATCGCCCGACGCCACCCGGAGCCCGCGCCGCTTCCTCACCGGATCTCCTCCTCTCCGTTGTCGACCTCGTCCACGTCTACCTCCTCGAGACCCACTGCCCTTGACCCCACGCCCCGCGATGAGGCACGCGACCTCCTCTCTCCCTCTGCCCGCTGGCCACCGCACTCGCGCCGTCCGCCCCGCACGGCCACCCCGTGCTGCGCCCACCCCCGTCTGTGCGCATCCACGACCGCGCCCATAGCCGCGCGCTTCTCGTGCTCGCCCGTGCCACACACGCCCGGCCACGCTCCCATCCCTTCGCGCACACGCCCCGCCTCGTCATTGCCGCACCGCTCGCTGTGTTCCCGCTCGCACCCTCCTACTGCAGCCCGCGCGCACCTGCACCTTCACCTCCCCTTGCACCTACTCGTCGTCCTCGCTGCGCTGGCCGTGCCCGGCTGCGCCCATCGCTTGCCCCGCCGCTGCTCCCGCTCCGCTGCTGCCGTACCCCCCACCTCCACCGCTGGACTAGCCGCACACCCCCCCCCCGATGCTGGCCTACGTGCCACGCGCCTTGCCTTGGCGCTTCCCTGGAGCCGCAGCCATCGCCGCTGTTGCTGCTTCTTCTCTGCTGCGCTGGCGCCGCCGACTGCTATCCCGGTGCGGCTCGGGCTCCCTTTGCCCGCTGCCTCCCCGTCCTGCTGAGGCCGTGCCCAGTCCCTCACCACCGGCCCCAGGCCACCGGCCTCCCCCTGCTCCGGCGCCCTGCCGGGTCCGCCCACCCCACGCGCCCTTGGGCATACGCCCCGCGCCCTCTAAGGCCACTGGCCCTATGACAAGTGTGGCCCAGCCGCAGAACGTTTATTAAAAAATGAATTTAAAAAATAAATAAATGAAAATATTAATTAATTAATTAACTTGATTAATTATGTTTAATTAACCTAATTAATCTGTTAAGTAGGTTAATTAGTTGTTAGTCAATGAAATGTGGGTCCCCTGTCCAGTTTGACCAGTCAAATTGTTGACTCGGTTGACCCAGTCCATGACAGGTGGGTCATGTTTGACCATGTTGACCAGACCAGCCAACAGTTGACTGGTCAAATGCTGACTGGACCCCCCTTGACCCCACCTGTCAGCCACACATACATTCTGTTGGGTACAATTCTGTGTACCCATAGCAATTTAACATTTAATTTTCGAATTAAAACAATTTAGAAAATGAATTAAAACTTCAAAAAATGATATAAAATAATCTGTAACTCGGATGAAAATACTTTGTACATGAAAGTTGCTCAGAACGACGAGACGAATCCGGATACGCAGCCCGTTCGTCTGCCACACATCCCTAGCATAGCGAATGCGCAACTTTCCCCCTCCGGTTCATCTGTCCGAAAACGCGAAACACCGGGATACTTTCCCGGTTGTTTCCCCCCTTCGCCGGTATCACCTCCTACTGTGTTAGGGCACACCTGGCACCGTTACTTGTCATGTCATGCATCGATATGCATCTGTTTGCATTGTATTCATTGTTTCTTTCCCCTCTTCTCTCCGGTGGACTACGAGACTGACGCCGCTGCTGGTGCCGCGGTCGACTACATTGTTGACGACCCCTCCTTGACAGAGCAACCAGGCAAGCCCCCCCCCCTTGATCACCAGATATCGCCTATTCTCCTCTCTACTACTTGCATTAGAGTAGTGTAGCATGTTACTACTTTCCGTTAATCCTATCTTGATGCATAGCCTGTCTTTGCTACTACTGTTATTACCTTTACCTGCAATCCTAAATGCTTAGTATAGGATGCTAGTATTCCATAAGTGGCCCTACATTCGTGTCCGTCTGCCATGCTATACTATCGGGCCGTGATCACTCGGGAGGTGATCACAGATATATACTTATATACATAATATGTGATACATGTGGTGACTAAAGTCGGGTCGGCTCGTAGAGTACCCGCAAGTGATTCCGATGTGGGGCTGAAGGGGCAGGTGGTTCCATCCAGGTAGTGGTGGGCCTGGATTCCCGACGACCCCCGACTGTTACTTTGTGGCGGAGCAACAAGGCAGGTTGAGACCACCTAGGAGAGAGGTGGGTCTGGCCCTGTTCGGCGTCCGCGGTTATATCAATTAACACGCTTAACAAGATCTTGGTATTTGATTTGAGTTTGGCCACTGGCCTATACGCACTAACCAACTACGCGGGAACAGTTATGGGCACTTGACGTCATGGTATCAGCCGAAGCCTTCTTGACGTCAATGACTGAGCGGCGCGCGCCGGATTGGACCGTAAGCCTGCGCTTGTATTAAGGGGGCTAGGTCTGCTTCCGGCCACGTACGCAACGTGCAGGTGTGCAATGGGCCCAGACCCCTGCGCGCATAGGATTTAGACTGGCGTGATGACCTCTCTGTTGTGCCGAGGTGGGGCTGCGACGTGTTGATCTTCCGAGGCCGGGCATGACCCAGGAAAGTGTGTCCGGCTAAAGGGGATCGAGCGTGTTGGGAAATGTGGTGCAACCCTGTAGGGAAGTTTATCAATTCGAATAGTCGTGTCCCTCAGTAAAAGGACGACCCGGAGTTGTACCTTGACCTTATGACAACTACAACCGGATACTTAATAAAATACACCCTTCCAAGTGCCAGATACAACTTGGTGATCGCTCCCTCATAGGGAGACGAGGGGAGGATCGCCGGGTAGGTTTATGCTATGCGATGATACTTAGTTAACTTACCATCTACTCTCTTCTACTGCTTCAAGACGGAGGCTGCCAGAAGCGTAGTCCTCGATAGGACTAGCTATCCCCCTCTTATTCTGTCACTTTGTAGTTCGGTCCGCAGATACTACCCATTTCATTGATACCAATGCGTATGGAGTGTAGATCCTTGCTTGCGAGTACTTTGGATGAGTACTCACGGTTGCTTTGCTACTTCTTTTTCCCCCTTTCCCGGTTATTGCAATCATATGATGGAGTCCAGGAGCCAGAGGATCCCGAGTATGATTCTACGTGGAGTTCGACTTTGAGGAGTAGTTAGGAGGTCCTAGGCAGGAGTCCTTGCCTTTTTGATCGTTACTACTTTTGTGCTAGCCATCTTATGGCAACTTGTTTAACCTTATGTCTGTACTCGGATTTTTTTCTTCCACTGACTCTTGTGTCTTCGAGCATTTATATTCGAGCCTTCGAGGCCCCTGGCTTGTAATATAAAGCTTGTATTTTTTGTGTGTGTCTAGAGTTGTGTTGTGATATCTTTCCATGAGTCCTTGATCTTGATCGTACACATTTGCATGTATGATTTGTGTACGATTAAATCGAGGACGTCACAAGTTGGTATCAGAGCCGACTGCATGTAGGAATCCCCCTTCTGAACTCCTTGGCCGAAGTTGAGTCTTGTTGATGAAAATTGTTTTACTAACATGGTTGTGCGGCCCATTGGCCCACGTCGCTATTGGGTGGTATTATGATCTTTTATTCCTCGTCTTTACTCTGGGACTCTGATCTCTCTCCTATTCGGGTTAAATGATTTGCTAACTCTAACTCTAGATTCTCATAAATACTTTCTCCCAGAGAGCAACTCGGTCCGAACGATCGCTTGCTTCACCAGAAGATTCCAAAGACACTCTACGATGTTCTCTCGAGACTATGTGCCATCACTTTTACAATTCCCTACCACCGATGTATCCTTATGGATAACTACCTACATTTGTCGTTCATACATTCATCCCCAGTTCATCTTGTTATTACAAGATACACCAAAATTCTCTCTATTGTTCCGAGAATACTTTGTGCCTACTGCCTTGCAGTTCTTTGCCACCTGAATACCCCTACGGATAATTTCTCGCACTTATCAAGTATCCGCTCATCCCGAGATGATTCATGTATTTCACAAAAGTCTTCGAAATACCATTCGGTCTTCCGAAAATCCTGAGCAGCCTATTGCTCCTGAAATTCTTGCTTGCTTGCGTTATGGTTTGTGCCATAAATCTCGTAATCTTATTGGCATCCCTAGTCATTTTCATTTTTGAGTCTGTTGATTCAATATGTTGCGAATGCTCGCAATCCTCAATCAGATCCTAGAATTCATCCTTCCGGCTCAGACATCATTTTAAACATGAGCTGGATCTCGACCAATCAAATTGTCGTCGATTGTACCCCTATGCTTACTCAACTTATCCATCCTTAATTAGAGCGTTTGCTTCTGATTCCTTGATTTGGAAATCATAATTCCTTTACATTGAGCTTTGAATTAGTTAGTTGTTTCTATAATATGATCTCCTTGCATTTTTTCTCCTTCTAGTTGAGTACCGATGCTCACATCAGATTCCTTGTGGACCACCAGATCCTTTGTCAACGTCCTTCATATTCAATAACCTTGTGAGTTTTCCTCAGATACATAATGCTTTTTTGGTAAATCGTGTCTTATGCCTTTGGAGACTTGTATCATCTGCTTGTCAACCGTGCTCTACTTTCAAGCTTGTGCTAACTACTCCTACAATTTGTAGTATATGTTCCTAAGATGCCCCGATGGGTTGAACCTATGCCTTCCCTAATTTGTGTGACCCCGAAAGTTATGCGGGTTATACCCTGCTGACGCTTCGTCGGATAACTTTTCAACACTACAACTTCGAAAACGGGAGATAAATGTAAGGTTATGCCTTGAAGAAATGGGAGTCGACCTTGAACTTTGTATTCATGCCCATGGACACGATGTAGATCCTAACATGGAAGCTTCTTGTAATAATAACTATTTCTTGGTATAATATCATTTGATATCGGTGAATTGACCCTTTGCAATCGTGGTTCCGACCATGTTCTCCTTTAAATACCATTTCTCATGCAAGTTTAAGCACTTGTCTTCTAAAGAGCAATACCCCAGTCCAACCTCTACTTGGTCTGTCGTCGAGTATTAACCTCTAGTATCTCGAGAATATCACGGAACTACATAACTCCTTATGAGTTTTTCATCTACTATTATTTCTCACCGATTCCAATTTTTCCTCGGGTTCCGAGTTGTTAGATACTTAAGGACACCGATAACAGAATCGAGTCCGCACTGCAATTCAACAAGTATTAGAAATCTTCATTGCTTACAAGTTTAATACTCCATCATGTCATTCTTAGCCTGGTCGGCTACATCATTATCGTGCTAATTTTAATTGTCCTACCTGGTCCTTCCCGGAGCACAAATTTCGACGGTGAGCTAATCTTACGTCGACCTTCCTCGTCATATCATTTCTCCTTGAACATCAAACTTAATTTTGAGTTTGTGTCGTACCCATGGTTCTAATAACCTTTCGCTTCATCATTCCTTTGACTTGATGTCATCGTCAATCGATTATATCTTCATGAAACCTCTCGACAAATATGTCATGTTCATCATCAACATTCTGAGCTCTTCAAGGATATCGATCGAATTCATGTTGAGAAATACCATCCTTGCCCCTCGATGATTTGTGTTATCATCGACCACATCCTTGTCTTCCCTCAACACAAACTGGTTCATGTTTTGGATTGAATCTTGAGTTCCTTGCTATCCAACATCTGTTCTTCTTCACCTTGGAGTATTACCATCTTTTATGTCAAGAATGTCATGAGAATTTCACCACCTCTTGAGAATTCTTGATACAAGTGATACTTATCATGACCACCATTCTTTTCTTGGTTCTCGTGTTTATTCTAACCGGGATACCAACAAATGAACGGTGTTGCTTGGATTCTATACTTCTAGCAACCCTATTACGTTGAAGTTAATGATTGATAGTTCCATTCTAAGACTTTGGTTGTCGAATCACCATTCTAACATTGATCTTGCTATCTAAGCCCATAATTCGGGTGCACCTTTCAACCAATGTTTAATTGTGTATGTTTTTCCTCGAGCAAACCTCATTATATCATTTGATATGACAAAAGTTATCTCCATGTTCACATAGTTGTGAAAATCCATCTTTTCGAAAATCTCGATGATATGTCGCTGAGTCCGTCAGCCACCTCCTCATCCTCTCCTTGATTTAATGATGAACTCTTGTTTAGGAGCTCAGTTCCATAGTTCATTTCCCAAGAATCTTACAATGTCATCTCGTAAATTTGTGTTGCACCTTTTCTTCTCAGGCATCCTGAGTCTGAGGTATCCTGACCCCAATCAGATCTGAATCTCGAGCAGATATGATGGTTGGAACTCTATCCAAGAGTCATAACATTGGTCTTCACATGACCAGGTAAGGTGATGTCATGCCTAGCACACCTGGCCGAAGGACCTATTGCTATAGTTTCCTTTTTAGCAAGCTTAGCGATACTTCCATGAGGAAATCGTAAGACTTATTTTATAAGTTGTTCCTGATGGATCCTTTGTGTTTCCAAAGTCTGATCTTCACCTGTTGACTATGTCAATGCTATCTCGAAGCATGTCTGTGGTATTTCGATTCTCAACAAGAACATTTGAAGCACAATGCTAAATTCTCTTTATCAATTATCCAAGCACCGTTGTATGGGTAATGTCATGAAATTTCTCTCCCCTTTCCTAAAGGGTTTTCTACGTTATATCCTGTCATGGATATCATGCTTTGTTTGTCCTTGGGAAGGATATACCCCTGAAATATGTGTTTAAACACATTTTCCTTTCCATTGTTCTGTTTAATCTGAAGATCACCTTTTTCTTTCCATTGTTCTGTTTAACCTTTCTGGTGTTCTATATGATCTAAGAAGTAATATTCTTCTGCTTATGTAAACACCTAGGTGTACAATCGTGTCGGTAAGACCCTATTACTATTGTTGATGACATTCTAGTAACCACCGATGGACGAGAACTTTGCCTATTGGTTCGCCTCGTTCAACGAGCAGGAGAATGGTTCTCTTCGCCCCTCGCCCTTGGTATCGATGTTGTTGCCGACATAACTGACAGGCTATCCTCTGACAAGCCTTGCTTACATGATTGTGTAAGACGTCATCGCCTTCCTACTTTTAACCCACACAGTGGGCCCATAACCCATAGTTCCACAAGATCGAAACTTGACTCTCCTGTACACCCTGTTGTCAAAGTTATTCCTCGCGCTTGACTTCGTATGTAATTTACTGGCCACCTGCCTAATGATCTATTCTGGTATCAGACACAATGCGTATTCCCATTGCTTTGAACCCCTTTCACGCCCTGTTTTAGGCATCGAACGATTGCCTACCCTCTCCAAACTTCCCATGATACCTCCTTACTTTGCTCTTGATAATTTCTTAAGATTCAATTCAAGAGTTATTTTCCGCCATCTTCCCCGATGTTATCGACTAGATAATCAACCTTGCAGAGGTCCCTTCTCTCGGAATACCTACCATTTATTCTTTCGTAAGTACGATGGAGTTCCCGAAGAAAGGATGCCTACTTCCTCATGATGACCCGAAGCAGAGAAATGAAGACATTAACGTAATGGATCGCCCTCTTCGAGAAGAGCAACCTAGACCGAGAAGAATCGTTAGAAGTTCGTAACCAAAACATTCCCACCTTACGCCTCTTAAATCTCAGGATGAAATTTCTTGTAGTGGAGGAGAATTATGATGGCCGGGTACTTAAACTATAGTGAACCTCTACTAATGATGCCATGTCACCTCGATTAATGTTGCTAATCTCACGTTAGTTCGAAACCGATTTGAGTTCAAATTAAAAATCAAACAAACATTAAAAAATTTCAAACATTAAAAAAAAATGTTCGGGTTGTACCAAATAATGCATACGTAATTATAATGAAGAAACCACATTTTACTAAGATGCTTAAATACTTTAAAATGATTAAAACAGTAGCAAAAACAATTATTTAAATGAGGTTAAAATAATAAACCGTTACAAACTATTTTGTTTTAGTTGCGAAGCTAATTATGGTAGTGGCATAATTATTAATGCTCTTTTAGATACAACTTTTGTATTCTATAAAAGCTAAAATTTAATAAAATAGAAAATAGAATTAAATAAAAAAAGGCAAAACTGTAAACAAAAACAAAAGGCAAACTCCCTCCCCCTGGGCCGTTTGGCCCAACTGGGCACCCAGCTGGTCGGCCCACCCCTTGGGCTATAACCCCCCTCACCCCACTACGTGACCTAACCCACTTCCCCATGACCCCCACTCTCTCGTCCTCCTCTGCCCCCGAACTGGATCGGGGGGTCGATCCCGTCGCCGCCCGTGGGCTTCGTCGCCGATGCCACGCCCCGCCGTTCACCGTGATGTCGCGGCCCGAAGCCCCACCTCGCCGGCATGCCCGCGCTCGAGGAACCGTCGTCCACCGTCATCGCCCGACGTCGCCCGAAGCCCGCGCCGCTTCCTCGCCGGATCTCATCCTCTCCGTCGTCGACCTCGTCCACGCCTATCTCTTCGAGCCCCACTACCCTTGACCCCACGCCCCGCGGTGAGGCCCACGACCTCCTCTCTCCCTCTGCCCGCCGACCACCGCACTCGCGCCGTCCGCCCTGCACGGCTACCCCGTGCTGCGCCCACCCCCGTCTGTGCGCGTCCACGACCGTGCCCATAGCCGCGCGCTGCTCGCGCTCGCCCACGGCACACACGCCCGGCCGCGCTCCCATCGTTTCGCGTGCACACCCCGCCTCACCATTGCCGCACCGCTCACCGTGGCCCCGCTTACGCCCTCCTACTGCAGCCCGCGCGCGCCTGCACCTTCACCTCCCCTTGCACCTGCTCGCCGTCCTCGCTGCGCTGGCCGCGCCCGGCTGCGCCCATCGCTTGCCCCGCCGTGGCTCCCGCTCCACTGCTGCCGTACCCCCCAACTCCACCGCTGGACCAGCCGCACCCCCCCCTGATGCTGGCATGCCCGCCAGACGCCTCGCCTTGGCGCTCCCCTAGAGTCGCAGCCATCGCCGCTGCTGCTGCTTCTTCTCTGCTGCGCTGGCGCCGCCGACTGCTATCCCGGTGCCACTCGGGCTCCCTTTGCCCGCTGCCTTCCCATCCTGCTGAGGCCGCGCCCAGCCCCTCACCGCCGGCCCCAGGCCACCGGCATCCCCTTGCTCCGGCGCCCTGCCGAGTTCGCCCACCCAACGCCCTTGGGCGTGCGGCCCGCGCCCGCTAAGGCGACTGGCCCTATGACAAGTGGGGCCCAGCCCCAAAACATTTATTTAAAAAATGAATTTAAAATAATAATAATAAATGAAAATATTAATTAAATAATTTAATTAATTATGTTTAATTAACCTAATTCACTTAACCTAATTAATCTATTAATTAAACTAATTAACTAGGTTAATTAGTTGTCAATCAATGACATTTGGGTCCCCTGTCCAGTTTGACCAATCAAACTGTTGACTGGGTTGACCCAATCCATGACAGGTGGGTCCTGTTTGACCATGTTGACCAGTCAACAGTTGACTGGTTAAAGTTGACTGGTTAAATGCTGACTGGACCCCCCTTGGCCCAACCTGCCAGCCACACATACATTCTGTTGGGTACTCCCTCCGGTCCTTTTTACTCTGCACATTGGATTTGCCGAAAGTCAAACTTTGCTAAGTTTGACCAAATTTATATTAGAAATTATTAGCATCTATAATATCTAATAAATATAATATGAAAATATATTCCAAGATGAATCTAATGATATTGGTGTTGTTATGTGAATGTCTATAATTTTTTATATAAACTTGGTCAAAGATGGATGAGATTGACTTCGAACAAACCTAATATGCAGAGTAAAAAGGACCGGAGGGAGTACAATTATGTGTACCCATAGCAATTTAACATTAAATTTTCGATTAAAACAATTTAAAAATGAATTAAAACTTTAAAAATTGATATAAAATAATCCGTAACTCGTATGAAAATACTTTGTCCATGAAAATTGCTTAGAACGACGAGGCGAATCCGGATACGCTGCCCGTTCGTCTGCCACACATCCCTAGCATAGCGAACACGCAACTTTCCCCCTCTGGTTTATCTATTCGAAAATGCGAAACACCGGAGATACTTTCCTGGTTGTTTTCCCCCTTCGCTGGTATCACCTCCTACTGCGTTAGGGCACGCCTCACCTGGCACTGTTACTTGTCATGTCATGCATCGATATGCATCTGTTTGCATTGTATTCATTGTTTCTTCCCCCTCTTCTCTCTGGTAGACTACAAGACTGACGCCGCTGCTGGTGCCCGATCGACTACATTGTTGACTACCCTCCTTGCCAGAGCAACCAGGCAAGCCCCCCCCGGATCACCAGATATCGCCTATTCTCCTCTCTACTGCTTGCATTAGAGTAGTGTAGCATGTTACTACTTTCTGTTAATCCTATCCTAATGCATAGCTTGTCTTTGCTACTACTGTTATTTCCTTTACCTGCAATCCTAAATGCTTAGTATAGGATGCTAGTATTCCATCAGTGGCCCTACATTCTTGTCCATCTGCCTTTGCTATACTATCGGGCCGTGATCACTCGGGAGATGATCACGGGTATATAATTATATACATAATATGTGATACATGTAGTGACTGAAGTCGGGTCGGCTCGTAAAGTACCCGCAAGTGATTCCGATGTGGGGGCTGAAGGGGCAGGTGGTTCAATCCAGGTAGTGGTGGGCCTGGGTTCTCGACGGCCCCCAACTGTTATTTTGTGGCGGAGCGACAGGGCAGGTTGAGACCACCTAGGAGAGAGGTGGGCCTGGCCCTGGTCGGCGTCCGCAGTTACATCAATTAACACACTTAATGAGATCTTGGTATTTGATCTGAGTCTGACCACTAACCTATACGCACTAACCAACTACGCGGGAACACTTATGGGCACTCGACGTCGTGGTATCAGCCAAAGCCTTCTTGATGTCAGCGACTGAGCGGCGCGCGCCGGATTGGACCTAAGCATGCGCTTGTATTAAGGGGGCTAGGTCTGCTTCCGGCCACGTACGCAACGTGCAGGTGTGCAATGGGCCCAGACCCCTACGCGCATAGGATTTAGACCAGCGTGCTGACCTCTCTGTTGTGCCGAGGTGGGGCTGCGACGTGTTGATCTTCCGAGGCCGGGCATGACCCAGGAAAGTGTGTCCGACCAAAGGGGATCGAGTGTGTTGGGAAATGTGGTACACCCCTACAGGGAAGTTTATCTATTCGAATAGCCGTGCCCCTCGGTAAAAGAACGACCCGGAGTTATACCTTGACCTTATGACAACTAGAACCGGATACTTAATAAAATACACCCTTCCAAGTGCCAGATACAACCCGGTGATCGCTCTCTCACAAGGCCACGAGGAGAGGATCGTCGGGTAGGTTTATGCTATGCGATGATACTTGGTTAACTTACCATCTACTCTCTTCTACTGCTTCAAGACGGAGGCTCCCAGAAGCGTAATCCTCGATAGGACTAGCTATCCACCTCTTATTCTGGCATTCTGCAGTTCAGTCCACAGATACTACCCATTTCATTGATATCAATGCATATGTAGTGTAGATCCTTGCTTGCGAGTACTTTGGATGAGTACTCACGGTTGCTTTACTACTTCTTTTTCTCCCTTTCCCGATTATTGCGATCATATGATGGAGTTCAGTAGCCAGAGGATCCCGAGGATGATTCTACGTGGAGTTCGACTTCCAGGAGTAGTTAGGAGGTCCCAGTCAAGAGGCCTTGCCTATTCGATCATTGCTACTCCCTCTATCCCAGAATATAAGAACGTTTTTGACACTATGCTAGTGTTAAAAACATTCTTATATTTTGGGACGGAGGGAGTACTTTTGCTGTAACGCCCCGGATATAACTTTCCCAATTTGTACTCCAACTCTTGCCGTTTCCGGCGTTAAGTTATATTTATTTCTCGGGTTCGGGTCTTTGTCTCCGTGTGTTGTTTTCGTTTTCTTGCATCTCATATCATGTCATCATGTGCATTGCTTTTGCATACGTGTTCATCTCATGCATTCGAGCATTTTCCCCGTTCTCCGTTTTGCATTCCGGCGCTTCGTTCTCCTCCGGTGGTCATTTCTAGCTTTCTTTCGTGTGTGGGGATTAAACATTTCCGGATTGGACCGAGACTTGCCAAGCGGCCTTGGTTTACTACCGGTAGACCGCCTGTCAAGTTTCGTGTCATTTGGACTTCATTCGATACTCCAACAGTTAACCGAGGGACCGAAAAGGCCTCGTTTGTGTTGCAGCCCAACACCCCTCCAATTTGGCCCAAAACCCACCAAACTCTGCCCCATCATCTAGACGTTCGATCACGATCGCGTGGCCGAAAACCGCACCTCATTTGGACTCTCCTAGCTCCACTTGTGCCTATAAATAGACACCCCCCGATTTCGGATCTCTCCCTCTCCCCGAAATCCTAAAATTCCCCCGCCACCGACGGACATTTCCGCCGCCTGACCGGACGCGTCCGCCAAGCCGCGCCCAGCCAACCACGACGCTCCACGTGGCCGTCAGCCGCATCCACCGCCGCCGGCCCGCCAGGCCCGAGGCCGGCCCCCGACGCCGCGCTCCCGGGCCGACCCCGCGCCGCCGCCCCGCCTTCGTCCTCTACGCCGCGCGCCGCCCACCGGCCGCCGCGCCACCGCGGCTCCACGCCGGAGCCCGCGCCCCGACGCCGGCCGGCGCCGCCGCCATCCGCGCCCGCCGCCGCGGACCTCCGCCACCACGCCGCCCGAGCCGGCGCCGCCCCTCGCCAACTCCGGCGCCGCCCCTCCCCACGTCCGGCCTCCTCTTCTTCCTCTCCGGCAAGAACTCCGGCGAGCTTCAAGTTCCTCTCCGGCGTGCCTCGGTTCCCGTGCGATCCAGATCTGAGATCCAATCTCACCTCGGTTGACTTTTTATCCCCGAACCCTAATTTTTCGTGCATACTTTGACCGGTGATATCTCCGCATCCGTAGCTCCTTTTTGGACATATAGTATATCAAAATGTTCGTCTCGACGAGTACATCATTTCATTCCATTGCATCATTTTCATTTGAGCTCATCTTGATGCCCGAAATGCTGCTAGAAGGAGGCTTCGTGAGTTAATTGTCAGATCTGCTAGTTCATCTTAGACTTTTGTCATTTTTGCCATGATTGTTGTATGCATGCTATGCCTGTGAGTCCTTCATATGTTTTGTTAAGCATCTTGTTATATTTCCAGAGGTGCAACCCATGCATTTTTAGGATGTGTGTGGTGACTTGTGCAAGCTTGCAAAGTGAGGCACCCGGTAAATCTGTTTTAGGGACTTAATTGTTTTTACTAAGTCTGGGATTATTTAGTTCATGATGCCATATGTTCAGCTTGTTTCCTAGTGATCCGTGCCTATTTTGAGGATGATCAGTAAAGGAGTTTTGTTAATCATGTTATGCTCTATCCATCCATGTCTTTACTTGCAATTATGGAGCACCCTAGCTTGAGTCAATCGGGCTCTACTTTTGCTTCGTTGTGAATCTGGGCAGATCGTCAACTCGTTTGCGATTTTGCCGATGTTATTGTAGTTGATCTGTGCATGCTATGCCATTGTTCTTGCCATGTCTAGCTAGAATTTTGTGCCTTCTTAATGGATGTATGCTTGCCTTGCCATGACTTGCACCGTGGTGAGTGCATTGAGCTCGTTTACATGCCTTCATGAGTTATATTTCAGCATGTCTCAGTTTTCACTAAGTCTGAAAACTGATTGTGTTTTAGCTATGTTGGTGTGCTTGTTAGTATATTTTGTGAACCCTTTTGGCCCCAGGTCACTTTGGGACTTTTGTTAAGCTTGTTGAGTAGCTCCATGCCATGTTCTTCTTTGTCATAATCAGGTCATGTATCATGTTGTTTTGCTGCTCCGAAGAGGGCTTCGTGATCTGAAATTTCACACAAGTGTTAATATCACTAAGTCTGGAATCTGTTTTGCATTTGCGTTTTTGCCATGCTTGTTTGAACCTCATAATGGATGAATTGGACCTGGCTCAGTGCTAGTATTTTGTTAAGCATCTTGTTTGCATCCCTGCCATGTATTTTGTTGTCATGTTTGGTGGCTGTAGCATGTTCATTTCGTTGCATTTAGATGCCTACTTGCTGTAAATCGCAGACCGGTGCAAATATTGAATCGCTTGCCATTTCCAAACCGTAACTCCGATTCCGGTGATATTTATATCGTTTTCAAGAGATTTCATCCCATCTTTCCAGTGGCACACTTGGTTTTCCAAGTTGAGGCCAGTTTCATGCATTTTCTGTCATATCTTGCATTTTGCATCCCGCATCGCATCCCGCATAGCATACCATCTTTGCATCTTATTGTTTGAGCTTGCCCGTGGTTGATTGTATCCTTGTTGCTTGTTTGTCTTGTTTGGGTAGAGCCGGGAGATGAGTTCACTAACGAGGAGCCCGTTGAGTTTGCTTTTGAGGATCCAGTCAACTCTGACAGCTTTGCAGGCAAGATGATCATACCCTCGAAATCACTACTATCTTTGCTATGCTAGTTTGCTCGCTCTTGCTATGCCAATGCTACGATGCCTACCTTTTGCTTGTCAGCCTCCCAATTGCCATGTTGAACCTCTAACCCAGCATGTCCTAGCAAACCGTTGATTGGCTATGTTACTGCTTTGCTCAGCCCCTCTTATAGCGTTGCTAGTTGCAGGTGAAGATTGGAGCCGTTCCTTGTTGGAACATCTATTTACTTGTTGGAATATTATTATATTGCTATGTTATCTTAATCCATCTATATACTTGGTAAAGGGTGGAAGGCTCGGCCTCTCGCCTAGTGTTTTGTTCCACTCTTGCCGCCCTAGTTTCCGTCATATCGGTGTTATGTTCCCGGATTTTGCGTTCCTTACGCAGTTGGGTTATAATGGGAACCCCCTGATAGTTCGCCTTGATTAAAGCTTTTCCAGCAATGCCCAACATTGGTTTTACCATTTGCCACCTATCCTTTTTTTCCCTTGGGTTTCCGGAGCCCGAGGGTCATCTTTATTTTAGCCCCCCACGGGCCAGTGCTCCTCTGAGTGTTGGTCCGAACTGAGCTGCCTGCGGGGCCATCTCGGGGAAACTTGAGGGTTGGTTTTACTCGCAGCTAGTCTCATCTGAGTGTGCCCTGAGAATGAGATATGTGCAGCTCCTATCGGGATTTGTCGGCACATTCGGGCGGTGTTGCTGGTCTTGTTTTAACCTGTCGAAGTGTCTTGAGTTACCGAGATACCGAGTCTGATCGGAACGTCTTGGGAGGAGGTCTATTCCTTTGTTGACCGTGAGAGCTTGTCATGGGCTAAGTTGGGACTCCCCTGCAGGGATTGAACTTTCGAAAGCCGTGCCCGCGGTTATGGGCAGATGGGAATTTGTTAATGTCCGGTTGTAGATAACTTGAACCTTAATTAATTAAAACGAATCAACTGAGTGTGTTACCGTGATGGCCTCTTCTTGGCGGAGTCCGGGAAGTGCACACGGTGTTGGAGTTATGCTTGCGCAGGTTGTTCCTCTAGATTCTCGCTCGCGCCTTGCCTTCTCTTCTCGCTCTCTTTTGCGTATAAGTTAGCCACCATATATGCTAGTCGCTTGCTGCAGCTCCACATATATTTGCCTATCCTTCCTATAAGCTTAAATAGTCTTGATCGCGAGGGTGCGAGATTGCTGAGTCCCTGTGGCTCACAGATACTATAATCCAGATGCAGGTCCAGGTGTTTCCACTCCAGGTGACGAGTACGAGCTGAAGTGGGAGTTCGACGAGGACTCTCAGCGTTACTACGTGTCTTTTCCCGATGATCAGTAGTGGTGCCTAGTTGGGGTTCGATTCAGGGCCTTGTCGCATGTTGGGTTTTCTTCTATTTTGGCGCCGTAGTCGGGCCATGAGTGTTTGTATGATGGATGTTATTTATGTACTTTGATGTGACGTGGCGAGTGTAAGCCAACTATGTATCTCCCCCTTTTATTATATATTACATGGGATGTTGTAATGATTGCCTAACTTGCGACATTGCTTTCAATGCGGTTATGTCTCTAAGTCGTGCCTCGAGACGTGGGAGCTATAGCCGCATCGAGAGCGTTACAAGTTGGTAATCAGAGCCTTCCCTGACCTTAGGAGCCCCATTGCTTGATCGTTTTTAGCAGCCGAGTTGTGTCTAGAAAAATGTTTTGAGTCATTTAGGAATTATATATCGGAGAGTTTAGGAATTCTTTTTATTTCCCAGTCTCCTCATCGCTCTGGTAAGGCATCCTGACGTAGAGTTTTGACTCTTCTCTTCTCAAATTTCACTAAAAAAAATTTAGGATCACGCGAGTATTTTGGAATCGTTCCGATGGCTTATGATGAAAATACTGTCTTGGTGCCTCCTGTCAGGGGTTTAGTGGAAGTGTCCCAGGGAGTTGAGCTCTGAGGTGTTGTCATCATAATTTTATCGTTGCAATTCTGGAATACTTGAGATATGTTCGCCGACATCGAAAATCTCTTTTATGCAGTTCGTTGGTGAGATAACCTCGACGCCACCCAGTACTGGGGCGGGAGTTCGGGAGTGTCGCCATAACTTGTATAACGGATGCTTTTCGAAGGTTGAGGTAGATGGTTTCCGAAGATTTCTTGGTTATGTGTTGAAGGATGGATACAGCTGGATGTAGGATTTGCTAGTTTGGGTGAGATATTATGCTTCCCCTGTATCCCCAACACCTGATTGCATAACCGGAAAGGTTCGGGAGTTTCATAGGTGGGAATTCTAGTAGCTCTAGTTTTTCTTCCACGGATATTGGTTTGAGATTGGGATTTCTTACCGATTATTCATTCTTGATCCGTACCTTGTTGACTTATTTCTCTACCTTAATTCTACGTGGCTTCTCAATTTATGGATATGTGACCATTTCAAGAGGAATGCATTCGTTCATTTTGTTCAGATGTGAAGACTATATGTTGCAATTTTCATTCCGTTGGATTCAGCTTCTATATTATCTGTCAATGTGCTAATGGTGGTCAACCTCTTCAGGATGGCTCCTCCAACACGCACGACTCCGAATCCTGATCCGCCACCGCCTCCACCTCCTCCAGAGGCATGGCAAGCTGTGATGGCCGCAACCAATGCAAACACACAGCTGATCATGCAAATTCTTCAAGAGCGCAATCAAGGCAGTCAAGGGAATCAAGGCAGCAACTAGAGTCACTTTGCTACACTCAGCCAGTTCCTTGCTAACGGGCCAAAGACTTTCAGCAATTATGTTGAGGCAACCGATGCTGACGATTGGCTTGTGGATCTGTGTAAGCATTTCGAGTGCAATAACGTCAGGCCTGAGGACTTTGTCAAGTTCGCTTCCTTCCAACTCAAAGATCAAGCTGCAGAATGGTTCCAGCAGTACAAGGATTCCAGAGGTGGACGTATTATCACTTGGGATGATTTCCGTCGAGATTTCTGAGCTCATCATATTCCTCAGAGCGTGGTTGAAAGCAAGCGTGAGGAATTCCGCAATCTGAAGCAAGGCTCTTTGTCTGTCTATGACTACAACAAGTTGTTCCAGAAGCTTGCCCGCTTTGCCAAGCAGGACGTGCCTGATGAGAAGAGCATGATATACCAGTTCAGGGGTGGTCTCAGAGAAGATATTCAGCTCGCTCTTGTTCTCTTTGAGCCCTTGAGATACGATGAGTTCTACAACATGGCACTGAAGCAAGAGGTTGCTCAGTTGAGGTGTGATGCTTCCAGGAAGCGAGTCAGAGATGCTACTCCTTCTTCCTCTACTCAAGTGGCCAAGCAGCAGAAGTTTTGGCTTCCTCCTCCTCCGTTCCGTCAGCCGTTTCAGCAGAAGAGCAAAGGTGGCAGTGATTCTTCCCACCCACCCAACCCTGGCTTTCAGAACAAGGCTTCGTCTCAAGCTCCAAGATCGAGTGCTCCGTATCACCGTCCGCTTTCAGAGGTCACGTGCAACAAGTGCCAACAGAAGGGCCACTATGCCAACAAGTGTCTCAACCAGAGGCGTCTTCCTCCTCCTCCTGTCAGATCGACAAGTACAGCTATGGTCAAGCATAACCCCAAGCATGCTAAGGTCAATTTGATGAATGCAGCTCAGGCAGAGGATTCGTCAGATGTGATCATGGGTAACCTTCCTGTTAATGATATTCCCGCAAAAGTACTTTTTGACTCTGGTGCATCGCATTCCTTCATGTCATTTCCATTTGCATCGGAGAACAATTTTAGTACTAAGGATTTACCTAGAGCTATGCAAGTCGTCTCTCCAGCTAAGCGTCTGAGTTCTAGTTTGATGGTTCCAGATATTTCTATCTTGATGGGTGATTTCAAGTTTCTTTCTTCTCCAATGGTTCTTGGTAACTCCGATATCGATCTTATTCTCGGGATGGATTGGCTTTCTAAGCACAAGGCTCAGCTTGATTGTGTAGCCAGGCAGATTCAATTGACTCATTCGTCTGAGGAAGTTATTGTCTTTGCCGCTCGGGATAATACCGTTCGTCTGTTTTCTCTCAATGAGAAGGGTGAACTGGATGCTATCTCGCAAATTCCAGTCGTTTGCGAATATCAAGACGTCTTTCCAGAAGAGCTTCCAGGAATGCCTCCGCACCGGCCAGTTGAATTCGTTATTGATCTTGAGCCTGGTACGGAACCTGTGTGCAAACGTCCTTACAAGCTCGGACCTGAAGAGTTGAAGGAGTTGAAGAAGCAACTCGATGAGCAAGAAAGAATGGGTCTTATCCGGCCTAGTTCTTCTCCGTGGGGTTGTAGTGTTCTTTTTGTGAAGAAGGATGGAACGGACCGACTTTGTGTTGATTACCGTCTAGTGAACAAGAAGACCATCAAGAACAAATACCCACTTCCCAACATCAACGAGCTGTTCGAACAACTCAAAGGTGCCCAAGTATTCTCCAAGCTTGATTTCCGTATGGGTTATCATCAGATTCGAATCCGTGAGCAAGATATTCCCAAGACGGCTTTCAGGACAAGTTTTGGTTCTTATGAATACACTGTCATGTCTTTTGGCCTCGTCAACGCTCCTCCGACGTTCTCTCGCATGATGAACTTCATCTTCAATGCCTACACCAATGACTTCATTTTGGTCTATCTCGACGACATTCTGGTTTTCTCCAAGAACAAGGAAGATCATGCCAAACACTTGCGTTTGGTGCTTGATAAGCTCAGGGAACATTAGTTCTACGCCAAGTTCTCCAAGTGTGAATTTTGGCTCGATGAGGTTCTTTATCTTGGTCATATCATCTCTGCCAAGGGCATTGCCGTGAATCCTGAGAAGGTGTCTGCAATTGTGAATTGGGAACCTCCTCAGAACTTGAGGCAACTCCGCAGTTTTCTCGGTCTCGCAAGCTATTGCTGAAGATTCGTTGAAAACTTTTCTAAGATCGCAAAGCCTCTCTCAAATCTTCTTCAGAAGCATGTCAAGTACGTTTGGTCTCCGGAGTGTGATATTGCTTTCAACACTTTAAAAGAAAAGTTGATCACTGCTCCAGTTCTGACTCCGCCTGATGAATCCAAGCCGTACGAGGTCTTTTGTGATGCCTCTCTCCAAGGTCTTGGCGCAGTGTTGATGCAAGAGAAGAAAGTGGTTGCTTATACATCTCGCCAGTTGAAGCCTAATGAGAAGAACTACCCCACTCATGATCTCGAGTTGGCGACAGTTGTGCATGCTCTTTTGACTTGAAGACATCTTCTATTGGGAAGAAAAGTGGACATTTTCACTGATCACAAGAGTCTCAAGTACATCTTCACTCAGCCTAATCTCAACCTCAGGAAAACTCGATGGGTCGAAATGATTCAAGAGTATAATCCGAGTATCAAGTATACTCCAGGCAAGGCCAATGTGATTGCTGACGCTTTGAGCAGGAAAGCGTATTGCAACAGTCTGATTCTTAAACCTTATCAACCCGAGCTTTGTGAAGCGTTTCGCAAACTGAATCTGCAAGTTGTTCCTCAAGGTTTCCTCGCCAACCTTCAAGTCTCTCCTACCTTAGAAGACCAGATTCGCCAAGCCCGGCTTCTTGATGCTATGGTGAAAAAGGTGAAGATTGGGATTGCCAAGAGTCAGTCCAAGTACAAGTGCTACCGCCTTGATGACAAGGACACTCTCTTCTTCGAGGATCGAATTGTTGTACCCAAAGGTGAACTTCGTAAAGTGATCATGAACGAGGCTCACAATTCTCTCCTCTCCATCCACCCTGGGAGTACGAAGATGTATCAGGACCTCAAGCAAGCTTATTGGTGGACTCGAATGAAGCGCGAGATCGCTCAATTCGTGAATGAATGTGATGTCTGCAGAAGAGTGAAGGCAGAACACCAAAGGCCAGCAGGTCTCCTCCAACCTCTTGCCATTCCAGAATGGAAGTTTGACCACATTGAAATGGACTTCGTGACTGGGTTTCCAAAGTCCAAGCGCGGCAATGATGCTATATTCGTTGTCATCGACAAACTCACCAAAGTGGCTCACTTTCTGCCTATCAAAGAGTCAATCACTGCAGCTCAATTGGCGGAACTCTATACCTCTCGAATTGTCTCTCTGCACGGTATCCCTCAGGTGATCTCTTCAGACCGTGGCAGCAACTTTACCTCCAAGTTTTGGGATTCTTTTCAGAAGGCCATGGGCACCAACATCCGTTTCAGCACTGCTTTCCATCCTCAAACAAGCGGTCAAGTCGAGCGTGTCAACCAGATTCTTGAAGATATGCTCAGGGCTTGTGTGATCTCCTTCGGCATGAAGTGGGAGGATTGTCTTCCTTATGCTGAATTTTCCTACAACAACAAGTTTCAAGCAAGTTCGGGCAAGGCCCCATTTGAAATTCTGTATGGCAGGAAGTGTCGTACCCCTCTCAACTGGTCTGAAACCGGTGAACGTCAGCTGTTGGGTAATGACTTAATCACAGAGGCAGAAGAAATGTGCAAAGTCATTCGTGATAACCTCAAAGCAGCCCAATCATGCCAGAAGAGCTACCATGATAGTAAGCACCGTGATTTGGCTTTCGAGATCGGAGATCATGTTTACCTCCGTGTCTCTCCTATGAAAGGGCCTCGTCGCTTCGGTATCAAAGGGAAGCTTGCCCCTAGATACGTGGGACCTTTCAAGATTGTCAGCAAGAGAGGCGACCTCACCTATCAACTCGAGCTTCCTTCAAACTTTGCAAATGTTCATGATGTGTTCCATGTCTCTTAGCTTCGAAAGTGCTTCAAGACTCCTGACCGCACAGTCAACTTCGAGGACATTGAGCTCCAAGAAGATCTCTCTTATCGTGAGCACCCAGTTGCTATTCTTGAAGAGACTGAACGCAAGACTCGCAACAAGTCAATCAAAATTCTCAAAGTCAAGTGGTCACACCATTCCGACCGTGAAGCTACCTGAGAACGCGAGGATCACCTCCGTTCTGAGTACCCGGCATTCTTTTAGTCCTAGATCTCGGGACGAGATCCTTTTATAGTGGTGGAGTGTTGTGACGCCCCGGATATAACTTTCCCAATTTGTACTCCAACTCTTGCCGTTTCCGGCGTTAAGTTATATTTATTTCTCGGGTTCGGGTCTTTGTCTCCGTGTGTTGTTTTCGTTTTCTTGCATCTCATATCATGTCATCATGTGCATTGCTTTTGCATACGTGTTCATCTCATGCATTCGAGCATTTTCCCCGTTGTCCGTTTTGCATTCTGGCGCTTCGTTCTCCTCCGCTGGTCATTTCTAACTTTCTTTCATGTGTGGGGATTAAACATTTCCGGATTGGACCGAGACTTGCCAAGCGGCCTTGGTTTACTACCGGTAGACCGCCTGTCAAGTTTCGTGTCATTTGGACTTCGTTCGATACTCCAACGGTTAACCGAGGGACCGAAAAGGCCTCGTGTGTGTTGCAGCCCAACAGCCCTCCAATTTGGCCCAAAACCCACCAAACTCTGCCCCATCATCTAGAGCGTTCGATCATGATCGCGTGGCCGAAAACCGCACCTCATTTGGACTCTCCTAGCTCCACTTGTGCCTATAAATAGACACCCCCCGATTTCGGATCTCTCCCTCTCCCCGAAATCCTAAAATTCCCCCGCCACCGACGGACATGTCCGCCGCCTGACCGGACGCGTCCGCCCCGCCGCGCCCATCCAACCACGACGCGCCACGTGGCCGTCAGCCGCATCCACCGCCGCCGGCCCGCCAGGCCCGAGGCCGGCCCCCGACGCCGCGCTCCCGGGCCGACCCCGCGCTGCCGCCCCGCCTTCGTCCTCTACGCCGCGCGCCGCCCACCGGCCGCCGCGCCGGAGCCCGCGCCCCGACGCCGGCCGGCGCCGCCGCCATCCGCGCCCGCCGCCGCGGACCTCCGCCACCACGCCGCCCGAGCCGGCGCCGCCCCTCGCCAACTCCGGCGCCGCCCCTCCCCACGTCCGGCCTCCTCTTCTTCCTCTCCGGCAAGAACTCCGGCGAGCTTCAAGTTCCTCTCCGGCGTGCCTCGGTTCCCGTGCGATCCAGATCTGAGATCCAATCTCACCTCGGTTGACTTTTTATCCCCGAACCCTAATTTTTCGTGCATACTTTGACCGGTGATATCTCCGCATCCGTAGCTCCATTTTGGACATATAGTATATCAAAATGTTCGTCTCGACGAGTACATCATTTCATTCCATTGCATCATTTTCATTTGAGCTCATCTTGATGCCCGAAATGCTGCTAGAAGGAGGCTTCGTGAGTTAATTGTCAGATCTGCTAGTTCATCTTAGACATTTGTCATTTTTGCCATGATTGTTGTGTGCATGCTATGCCTGTGAGTCCTTCATATGTTTTGTTAAGCATCTTGTTATATTTCCAGAGGTGCAACCCATGCATTTTTAGGATGTGTGTGGTGACTTGTGCAAGCTTGCAAAGTGAGGCACCCGGTAAATCTGTTTTCAGGGACTTAGTAGTTTTCACTAAGTCTGGGATTATTTAGTTCATGATGCCATATGTTCAGCTTGTTTCCTAGTGATCCGTGCCTCTTTTGAGGATGATCAGTAAAGGAGTTTTGTTAATCATGTTATGCTCTATCCATCCATGTCTTTACTTGCAATTATGGAGCACCCTAGCTTGAGTCAATCGGGCTCTACTTTTGCTTCGTTGTGAATCTGGGCAGATCGTCAACTCATTTGCGATTTTGCCGATGTTATTGTAGTTGATCTGTGCATGCTATGCCATTGTTCTTGCCATGTCTAGCTAGCATTTTGTGCCTTTTTAATGGATGTATGCTTGCCTTTTTAATGGATGTATGCTCGTTTACATGCCTTCGTGAGTTATATTTCAGCATGTCTCAGTTTTCACTAAGTCTGAAAACTGATTGTGTTTAGCTATGTCCGTGTGCTTGTTAGTATATTTTGTGAACCCTTTTGGCCCCAGGTCACTTTGGGACTTTTGTTAAGCTTGTTGAGTAGCTCCATGCCATGTTCTTCTTTGTCATAATCAGGTCATGTATAATGTTGTTTTGCTGCTCCGAAGAGGGCTTCGTGATCTGAAATTTCACACAAGTGTTAATTTCACTAAGTCTGGAATCTGTTTTGCATTTGCGTTTTTGTCATGCTCGTTTGAACCTCATAATGGATGAATTGGACGTGGCTCGGTGCTAGTATTTTGTTAAGCATCTTGTGTGCATCCCTGCCATATATTTTGTTGTCATGTTTGGTGGCTGTAGCATGTTCATTTCGTTGCATTTAGATGCCTACTTGCTGTAAATCGCAGACCGGTGCAAATATTGAATCGCTTGCCATTTCCAAACCGTAACTCCGATTCCGGTGATATTTATATCGTTTTCAAGCGATTTCATCCCATCTTTCCAGTGACACACTTGGTTTTCCAAGTTGAGGCCAGGTTCATGCATTTCCTGTCATATCTTGCATTTTGCATCCCGCATCGCATCCCGCATAGCATACCATCTTTGCATCTTATTGTTTGAGCTTGCCCGTGGTTTATTGTATCCTTGTTGCTTGTTTGTCTTGTTTGGGAAGAGCCGGGAGACGAGTTCGCTAACGAGGAGCCCGTTGAGTTTGCTTTTGAGGATCCAGTCAACTCTAACAGCTTTGCAGGCAAGATGATCATACCCTCGAAATCACTACTATCTTTGCTATGCTAGTTTGCTCGCTCTTGCTATGCTAATGCTACGATGCCTACCTTTTGCTTGTCAGCCTCCCAATTTCCATGTTGAACCTCTAACCCACCATGTCCTAGCAAACCGTTGATTGGCTATGTTACCGCTTTGCTCAGCCCCTCTTATAGCGTTGCTAGTTGCAGGTGAAGATTGGAGCCGTTCCTTGTTGGAACATCTATTTACTTGTTGGGATATTATTATATTGCTATGTTATCTTAATGCATCTATATACTTGGTAAAGGGTGGAAGGCTCGGCCTCTCGCCTAGTGTTTTGTTCCACTCTTGCCGCCCTAGTTTCCGTCAAATCGGTGTTATGTTCCCGGATTTTGCGTTCCTTACGCGGTTGGGTTATAATGGGAACCCCCTGATAGTTTGCCTTGATTAAAGCTTTTCCAGCAATGCCCAACATTGATTTTACCATTTGCCACCTATCCTTTTTTTCCCTTGGGTTTCCGGAGCCCGAGGGTCATCTTTATTTTAGCCCCCCAAGGGCCAGTGCTCCTCTGAGTGTTGGTCCGAACTGAGCTGCCTGCGGGGCCACCTCGGGGAAACTTGAGGGTTGGTTTTACTCGTAGCTAGTCTCATCTGAGTGTGCCCTAAGAACGAGATATGTGCAGCTCCTATCGGGATTTGTCGGCACATTCGGGCGGTGTTGCTGGTCTTGTTTTAACCTGTCGAAGTGTCTTGAGTTACCGAGATACCGAGTCTGATCGGAACGTCTTGGGAGGAGGTCTATTCCTTCATTGACCGTGAGAGCTTGTCATGGGCTAAGTAGGGACTCCCCTGCAGGGATTGAACTTTCGAAAGCCATACCCGCGGTTATGGGCAGATGGGAATTTGTTAATGTCCGGTTGTAGATAACTTGAACCTTAATTAATTAAAACGAATCAACTGAGTGTGTTACCGTGATGGCCTCTTCTCGGCGGAGTCCGATAAGTGGACACGGTGTTGGAGTTATGCTTGCGCAGGTTGTTCCTCTAGATTCTCTCTCGCGCCTTGCCTTCTCTTCTCGCTCTCTTTTGCGTATAAGTTAGCCACCATATATGCTAGTCGCTTGCTGCAGCTCCACATATATTTGCCTATCCTTCCTATAATCTTAAATAGTCTTGATCGCGAGGGTGCGAGATTGCTGAGTCCCTATGGCTCACAGATACTGATAGAGGCTAAGGTGTCCCGATGTTTCGATGAGATGGTGGCTATCGTTTTCTGTGGGAGTAAACCTTGACGATCCGACTACGAACGTGCGAGACGTCGCGCCTTAGCAATCGCTAAACCAACTTCCGAGGGTTATTGACCACGCCGGAGCACGATTAACCTGACCACGAGGGTCTGTTTCCTGCGAGCAAACGAAGAACAAGCAAGAAACTGAGATTGCAATCGGGATATTGCGAATATAAGATGAAAGCTTTATTGATCAAGGTGGGGTTCTGTGACGTCTTGGTCTGGTCGTTGGACACAAACGAAGTACGCGAAGTTGCAGCTATGGCGAACTTTTAATCTAAACAAAACCCCCAAAGTCTAAACGACGCCCTAAGGGCTGTATATATGGAGGAAGAGGGGGGAATTTCGTGGCCCTTGAGGGTGGGGTCCGAAACCAACCCTAACTCTTGTTTCCCCACACATACGGACTCTAAAAATAGCCTATACTTAAGCTATGGACGAATATTATGAAGTGGCATCTTGTATGTTTCGTCCAAGGCTTCATGCACTCCTTATGGCAGCTTCAAAGTCCTGAAATCATCACTTGTAACTCCGTTCTTGATCCCCTTGCGCATGCCATCAACTCCATGCGTGTTCTTGCTCCAATGTTCATCCTTCTCCAAGCTAGGCCCTTCATTTGTAAGCAAAACAAATGTATCCAATTTAGGCAGCATCATAATCTCATGAACATTAGAATCATTACCAAGAAACGAAAGTACCTGGTAATTTAATTGGCGTGCGCGAGCTCTAGTAATTGGTCCAGTATATGTAGCAGTAGGGGCTGTGGGTGTAACAATGGTATTGATGTCCTCATCAGATACTATAACTCCAGATGCAGGTCCAGGTGTTTCCACTCCAGGTGACGAGTACGAGCTGAAGTGGGAGTTCGACGAGGACTCTCAGCGTTACTACGTGTCTTTTCCCGATGATCAGTAGTGGTGCCTAGTTGGGGTTCGATTCAGGGCCTTGTCGCATGTTGGGTTTTCTTCCATTTTGATGCTATAGTCGGGCCATGAGTGTTTGTATGATGGATGTTATTTATGTACTTTGATGTGACGTGGCGAGTGTAAGCCAACTATGTATCTCCCCCTTTTATTATATATTACATGGGATGTTATAATGATTGCCTGACTTGCGATATTGCTTTCAATGCGATTATGTCTCTAAGTCGTGTCTCGACACGTGAGAGCTATAGCCGCATCGAGGGCGTTACATTTGCGCTAGCCATCTCATGGCAACTTGTTTAACCATATGTCTGTACTCGGATATTTTTTGCTTCCGCCAACTCTTGTGTCTTCGAACATTTGTATTCGAGCCTTCAAGGCCTCTGGCTTGTAATATAAAGCTTGTATTATTTTATTTGTGTCTAGAGTTGTGTTGTGATATCTTCCTGTGAGTCCTTGATCTTGATCGTACACATTTGCGTGTATGATTTGTGTACGATTAAATCGAGGGCGTCACAAACCCTCTCTCCAGGTATCACCTTACAGTCTAGGCACGCACGCCTATCTTCTCTTCTCGAGAGGATGAAATCAATCTGACTGAGTATTGGCCACTACTAAAAGTCACCAGATGTGCTTCTCTCTTTCTAAAGAGAGTGTTAGCTACAATCATGTCGTAGGCTAGAGCAAAGCTTAAGACATCTTCTCCTTGATTCCTGATGCCATAGCCAAAGCCCCCATGTGCCCCTTCAAAACATGTGCTAGATGTACTCATGTGACCACCGAGGTCTCCTCCTATGAAGAGCTTCTCGCCAATCGGTACACTCCTAACCATGTCTTCCAGGCCTTCCTAGATTCCCAAGGATGTAACAAGCTGGATTTTTCATAAAGCAGCTATACTATGCTAACCCAAGCCGTGTTACCATTTGCGAAATCACACGTAGCAGTAGTTGACACAAAAAATTACTACAGCACAGCATGGATAAATCTCTCGTCATTCTGAGGTTAAACTGTGGTCAGCATATATATGCAAAACTAGTGCAAACAGAGGAACAAAATGCCAAAACTTCTCTGAATTTGCTATGCATGGAAGTACCTGGACTGGACCTATGGGTGAGTACACAGATACCATACCTTAAGTTCCCAGTTAGGTAGTTGATCCTTTAAATTAGGACGGTACACATTAGCTTGGGAATTAAGACAATTGGACACATATGATCTTCAATTCATTACTTAGTTTCAATTATCAGGCCTCTATATAAAGAATCAAAGAGGACCTTCTATGAGATATTAATCAAGTAGAAATAAACCAAAGAAGACATTAACAGTCATTCCTCTTCACATTCCTACATATGGACGTCGTAGTTCTCTTGACAACAGTTAAAATTATCTTGAATCCATTTGCTCAAACGAAATACAGGAAGGACGAGACATGGGTTGATTTAGTCTATTGTTAAGATGTGAATATTCAAAATAGACAGAAAATAGAAGGGGTTATTACAGGGCCAAAGCACAATGTACACCTGGGAATGGAGATGCAGAGAATGGTGATGTAAGGGCCACAAAGCTTGTGTTCAGAGAGCTCTATGGCCATCCTGAAGTGCCCATTGCAGTTCCTGAAGAAGGTACTACAGTGCTGTTCAATAGATCCCCACGATCACAGGCATTTGGATTATTACAGGGCCAAAGAAGAATGTTAGCCATCAACGCTGCTCACTGCTGTCACAACCTCTCAGAGCTGTTACTCACAGCCGTTGCCGTTGCACATTTCTGTCTCTCCAAGATTTACTGGAATGGTTGGAGGCCAAGTTATAATCTGAATATGAACCTCAAAAGTCAAGTTCTTGGTCATCAGGGTTCTGAATTTCTACATAAGTCATTTGTGTAGCCTTTTGAACAACACCAATAAAAACATTTCTCAAAGACATCAATCAAGGGAGAAACAAATGAACATTTGTACGATTTGCAGGGCATCCAAATGCCACTAGCTGCTCACCAAAATATCCTCCAACTTTTGAGGATAAGATACAATGCCTGTGCATAACTTATCAACAAGTATAGCAGAAGCCAAACTGCCTAATTCATATCCAGCTTTAAACATTGTATTCAGAATCAGCAGTGCGTCATCCATTCGCTCGGATTTGCTCAGAGACTCCAGCAAAGAATTGAACGTCTGTTCCCGAGGTTTCAGATTGTTCTTCAACATGCTAGCCAACCATGCCATACCATCATCAGCCCGCCTGACCTTACAGAACCCATTGATGACACTATCATTGCTACGTTCCAACGGTTCCAAGCCCTTAGCCTGCATCAAGGTAAGTAATTCAACAGCATGATCGACCTGCCCTTCCTTGCACAAGGTGTCAATGAGTGGTGTGAAGGTCTGCACACTTGGCTCCAAACCAGATGAGAGTAGCCGCTGATACATCCCTATCGCCTCAGCCAACCTACCAACCTTGCATAGGCCCTGAATCAACGTGTTATAAGTGATCACATCATGTTCAATCCCTTTTGTAACCATTCCCTCAAACACCCCAACTGCTTCGTCCACCCTCCTATGAACACAAAACCCTTTGGCGATAATGTTACAGCTAACTGTGCTCTCCTTGAATCCCTTGTCAAGCATTTCTTCATACACCTTGAGAGCCATCCCAAAATCACCAGCTTCACAGTAGTAATCGAGAAAAGAGCAATATGCATACTCACTGGGCTGTATACCTTTGTCCACCATCTCATCCCACATCTGCCGCGCATCGGCAATGTGGCCCATTTTACATAAACCAGTGAGTGCTGTGTTGTAAGTGACTACATCTATGGCATAACCACGCAGCTTGATCTCACTGAAGACACGAAGGGCCTCGCCACCCATCCCATGCGCAAAGAGCCCATGTATGACACGCTGGTAGACAAACGTAGCTGGAGGACATCCCGCAGAGATCATGAGGTGGAGCGTCTCAGACACCTTTGCGAAGTTGCCGATGGCCACAAAGGACGTGACAAGGTCGGCGGCAGCAGCAGATGAGGGAGGGGAGCCACGTCGTGCAGCATCTCGGAGGAGGCGGAGGCCGTCGAGCGGGCGGCAGTCGGCTGCACAGGCGCGCACGAGGCAGGCGACGGTGCCCGCGTTGCCTGGGAAGGCAGGGGAGGAGGAGAAGGTGGAAAAGAGGCGGAAGACGAGGTCGGGACGCGCGGCCCGGAGAGCGGCACGGGATGCCGCGTTGAGTGCGGGCAGGGAAGGGTGGAGGCCGAGGTGGGAGGCTAGCAGCGCGGCGGCATCGGCTGCGAGATGTGGCTGGAGGCTGAGGAGGAAGGCGTCGATCCCGGGGAGGTGAGGCGAAGGGGCAGGGGCGTCAGCGGGGGCGGGAAGGTGGGAGGCGAGGAAGAGGAGAAAACGGAGCGAGGGTTCAGGGGAGGGGAGGAGGCGGGAGAGGGTTTGGCGGACGCAGCTCGGCTCGAAGAGCAGTTGGCATGGGACGAGCGACAGGAGGCGGGGCTCGAAGCGCGGGGCGCGGAGCACGGCGGCTGCCGCGCGGGAGGCGGTGTCAGAGACGGCGGTCGGTACCGGGGCGAGCTCGGAGGCGGAGCTGGAGCAGATGTGTCTGACGGAGGCGAAGCGGCGCGGAAGCGGGGACATGGTGGTGATCCGTGGCGAGCGGCGGCGGCGGCGGCGGCGTCGACGGGAGGAGAATGTGATGCTGTCGTGAGCCGCACGGGGGCCGGGGGTGGTCAGATTTGGTGGCGATGCGGCTCGCGAGGTTTTGACTTGGATTTGCCCTACGGCCCATGGGCCATGAGGCCCGCGTGTGCTTTAAGTTAAAAGCCATGATCTTCTCTCTCTCTCTATCGCTTTTCGTAAAGTTATTATCCAAACCTCACAGAAACCCTAACTAAACGAGGGCGACGCGTCGATGGCCGGGTACCGCAGCCGAAGCCGCAGCTACAGCCCACGCAGGCGGTACAGCCGCAGTCCTCCCCGCTACAGGCACTACGACGACCCGCGTGACCGTTACCGCGGCGGCGGCGGCGGGCCCCGCCGCGGGTACGACCGACCGTCGGCGCCCACCGGCCTCCTGGTCCGCAACATTTCACTCACCGCCAGGTGCCTTCCCCTCCCCCCTCCCAGCCGTAACTCTGGGGAGAAGAAGCATGTCTTTGAATCTGTATATCATTACATAGTTACTGCATGCAATTACTCCCTCGGTTTTAAAATAAGTGTCTCAAGTTTGTACTAACTCTAGTATAAAATTGTACTAAGGTTGAGACACTTATTTTGGGACAGAGGGAGTACATCATATCGATGATTGGGTTT
Organism: Triticum urartu; assembly: GCF_003073215.2. NCBI lineage: Eukaryota > Viridiplantae > Streptophyta > Magnoliopsida > Poales > Poaceae > Triticum > Triticum urartu. The sequence goes on from NC_053025.1 coordinate 159,351,032, forward strand.
GGTTGTTGATTCTATTCAGTCTTATGTATTACTCTCTCCGTCCCAAAATAAGTGTTTTGACTTTGTACTAACTCTAGTACGAAGTTGTACTAAGGTTGAGACACTTATTTTGGGACGGAGGGAGTACTTGATTAATTCTATGCATGCTTGTTTTCAAAGCGTAATTGTGGTACATATGGAATGATGTGTTGCTTGGTTTATATAGTACATGTCCTTGATGAGGGTAATGTACATCATATCAAGAAGTCATCAATGTCGCCATCACTTGTTCGAACACTTGACACAACATTATAGTACATGTCCTTGATGACGGTAATCTACTTTGCTGGGACTTTGTGTTTCTCCAAGGCCCACCACATGACATTCCGTGGTATCTTTTCATAGGCCTTCCCCAAGTCAATGAACACTATATGCAGGTCCTTTGTTTGCTCCCTGTATCTCTCCATAAGTTGTCGTACCAAGAAAATGGCTTCCATGGTCGACCTCACAGGCATGAAACCAAACTGATTTTTGGTTATGCTTGTCATTCTTCTTAAGTGGTGCTCAATGACTCTCTCCCATAGCTTCATTGTATGGCCCATCAGCTTAATTCCACGGTAATTAGTACAACTGAACATCCCCCTTGTTCTTGAAGATTGGTTCGATGGTACAAGAGGGATGTTTAGAGTTGTACTAATTACCATGGAATTAAGTTGATGGGTCATACAATGAAGCTATGGGAGAGAGTCATTGAGCACCGCTTAAGAAGAATGACAAGTGTGACCAAAACATTGATTCCACGGTAAAAAATCCAGAATCCTGGGGCTTTTGATCAGACGGTGGGGAATTTAGATGAGACGTCATTAATTCTCATCTAGATGAGAATTAGCAAATCCATATTCTAATATCATAATTACTGATTTATGAACTGTACAGGTGATCCTATTGTTGCTTATGTGTCCGAGATCAATTAGATTTGAACTTTGGATATTTTCATGTGGATGTGACCTTTCACAGTTGAGATCTTATGGCTTGACGAGCCAAGATCATTTTTTTCATTATAACTGCCCCCATTTGCATAAATAGCCAAATGTATTAAAAACAGGAATAGACACAATACTAAATTATTAATTTTGTGTGTGTTTTGGGATGGCCATCATATCTTGTTTTCACATTTTGCTACTGCCCCAGTCAAAGCTTATCAGTAGTCTCTGTAATTGTCATTTGTATATACAATGCACTACAGATGTATGGTGTTTTCTGTCTTTTTCTGTGTGTGGATGAATTGCACCTTAGCTAACCGATTATGTTCCGCCGCCTTTGTTTTTTTTCATCTTTTGCAGGCTAGAAGACATCCGTGGTCCATTCGAGCAATTTGGCCCTATAAAGGATGTGTACCTTCCGAGAAATTTCCACACAAAGTAATTTTTATGCTTATATTACATTTGAAGATCAGTTCATGTCATACACATAGTCATGATTGATTATTGAACATTATGAAAGAAGTATATGAATTAAGTGAGATGCTGAATAATTTGTGTAATGCAACTGATATGTTATGCAGCTTGATTGATAATCTGTGAACAGCAATCCTAGATTTCGTACTGCTGTTATTCATGTGAATACAAGGGATGTTGCAATCTCAATGGACTTGAGTTTTCAAAAGAAATAATATTTTTAGCAAGCCCTTTGTGATGTCATGGCATAGCATATTGTGATTAACCCTCTAATTACATTCATTTGCATAAGCTGCCAGTTAATTTGCTGAATTTAACCAAATTAGGATTATTTAACAATTCTTCTCAACAGCAGTGTTGGTGAGCACTTGTTGCATATTCTCTTTCACTGGCAAATAATGTCTTCTGTATTTAGTCTTAACGAATTGCGCATTTGTCAATGTTGTTGGAATGAGAACAAACTGTTGCCGTAAAATTTATTTTAACTGTTGATTTTTTGTTGTTGAATATTGATCATTCGTAATATTGGTATATATTTTCCAGGAAGTGTTTTTTGTTGTTGTTGAATAACAAGTAGTTTCTTGATCATTGGTCAAATTGATATATATTTCCAGGGAATTACGTGGTTTTGGGTTTGTGAAATTCCGCCACCCTGAGGACGCTGCATATGCCAAGCAAGAAATGAATCATCAAGTTATTTGCGGTCGAGAGATTACAATAGTTTTTGCCGAGGAGAATAGAAAAACCCCACAAGAAATGCGCTTCAGAACAAGATCAAGGTAGATATGTACTGTTTTTTACTTAGGCATTAGGTAGGGTAGTAAATATCAAATCTGAAATAACCAAAGGATATATTTTTGCCTCTGCTGATATAGTGGTAGGCATATGGATGGAAACTACAGAAGAAGGCAGTCGCTGTCAAGATCCCCAAGGTCTCGTTACCCCTGTAAGTATAAAGCAGTTCATTGAATTCATATCTTATAGGCTTTCATCTGATTTTTAAATATTATCTCTTTACTCACAGCTTATTCACCCGAACCTTCTCCAGTTAGACGGCACTCCAGGTTTGATCTGGATGCTCTTCGAAATATAGATATGATTAACATGTTAACTTTCTTCAGTTTGATTTATACTGCACTGGCTACAGTATTCCAGAACTCTAATATTTGCGTAGAGCTAGCTTTGTTTATTATAAAGAATATGTTCACCATCAGCCCTGCCCTGCTGAGACAAGATGGAAGGGAAGTATATATGAAACCAATACAATCTACTTCACCTTGTCTTGAATTTTGTTGGTTGAACGTTGTTAAACCTTTCATTGGTATTGTGATTAGTATAGCCTCTTTAACTTAAGATTAAGGCTGCGTTTGGCAATTTGCATTGAGGTGGAATATGATAATCCATCTTTTCAACCAGCTTTTGTCTGTTTTTCCGTTTGGCTACCCGACTTGCTCCTGCTTTTGTGCCTATTTTTCACAGCAGATCATAAATTAAGTTCAGCGCTTAGCTTAACTATAATAGCTTATAGAGTCATTATAATCTCCTAAACATACCTATTGCATCCCCCCTGCCCACCCTGTCAATGATCTAGAAATGCAATCAGGTAAAATGGATAATGGTCCATTCTTTTTAACTTTCTTTGGTTCATTAACCAACAAGTTGTTATTTCATCATTGAAACGTAAATCAGCTTCCAAAATTCTTGTTTAAAGTGTTCTATCCTCGAAATTTTCATCTTGAATTGATTGCTAAATATCCTAGCTTATATGGTTGGTTATTTTCATTTCCGTTTTCCTTAGTTCGTTAGTCAGGCTAGGAAGAAAGTAACTTCCAAGAAGTTTACTATTAATGATTGTGCATCTTATGTGGATTTTTCTGAATCCATTTTTAGCTTGTAAATCATAGTAAAGATAACAAGAAAATGAGCAAAGGAGCTTTCCTGATCATTTGTATGCTCATGCCAAGCCCTGACGTCCTTGATTAATCTCTAACATTAGCAACATGGTTTTTGTCGACTATTTGGTGATTGTTGATTAATTTGTATTATCTATTTTCTGTTCTTGAAGTAAGGCTATTAAGTTGTGCTCTGAAACATGTTGCCTTGGTTTTGTATATTATCCAGTCATCAAAGAATGTAGAGTCTAAAAGCCCAAAAGATAATCATGATGTTTGGCGAATAAAGACCAAAGTGACAGTATTATGACCTCCAGAGTTGGAGCATGTGAAAGCTATACAGTTAAAGATAAAGTGGTACTAGCACTCAAGAGTGTAGAGATAATCTTGGCTAAGAAACCTGAGGGAAACAGTTATTTGTCAAGTGAACTGATGCTGTTGAGCTAGCAGTCGCAACACCTTAGTGCATTGCACGTTATATTTGGGGATCAAAGTGGGTAACCAATTTTGTGATGGAGCAGGTAACATTGATATCTCACTTTTCAATTCACTTGGCTTGGCAATAGGCATGACCAGCCAGTTGTGATGTTGCCATGCCGCATTAGCTGCTGTAGATAAGTTTGCAGTTCTCTAATTTAGTTTGCTCATGATGATACTTTCTTGTTCTTGTACTTGTCAGTTACCATATGTTTTTTGGTGTGTTGCTCCTTACATACTGTCAATTTGTTTGGTGCTAAGGTCAAATCTTTGATTGTTTGCAGGGACAGAGATAATTATTCCCCTAGGGATTCATACTCTCCACATACTCGGGACAAGAGGCAGCACATATCAGATGGTCGATCGCCTAGCCTAGATGGACATGAGCGTAGGATATCACCATCCAATAACGGACATGGTCCACCAGTTGACAGGAGGAGCCCAACCTTATCTCTCTCGCCTAAAGGTTCATTCTGTCAATGTTCCTCTTATTAATTCTCTTCTACTGTAATTAACTAATTATATGTTGATGTGTAGTTTCCTTAATATGCAGGCTGAGATGAATTTCAGTTCTACAATCCGTGACTGGGTGGTGAGAGCAGAGAACAATGCCTTCTTTCCTATTATGTTTTCTAGAATAGGTCGGTAGTTTTTGTAGTGAACAGACTTGTGTTCAAAAGCCAGTTGTTGAGTGTTGACACGTTTTATCAGTACTGTTTGTGATATATTGTGGGATCCGTTGAAGTCTATGATCAACTGGTACTTTGTGTGTTTTACGCTATATTTTGGTTCTGCTTGTGCTTGCAAGAGCATCATATTCTCTAGGACGGAGTTAACCACATTTGTTTATTTCAAGTCTAAGGGCCTTTTTTATTGAAAGGATTTCCGTTGAATTTTGGAGAATTGAAATCCTTGGGAAAATTTCCTATGCCGGTCTGTTTGATTTGTAGGATTAGATTTCTTTACACGCCGGCTACCTCCTGAGTCACTTCGTTGTTGTTGACGTACTCGAACATTGGTGCTTGACACGCTGGATCTGACGGTCGATGTAGCGTTGACAGAACCTCAACTCCATTGACTCCGACTCGAGTACTTGGTTAAGACGCCCGCGGATGACTTCGATCCCGTCGTGCTCCTGAATCCGCAAACTGGAAGTAAAGTTAGAGGAGGTGGAGGAGGTTTGTTGACGTCTGGACAGCCATCAAGTAGGTGCTTGACACTTACTGCCCACACAAAAACCCCATTCGAAGCCTCGTCTTTTTCACTCTATCCCTCCACTTTGCTACGTATCCACGTAGTTTGAGACCGACGCTGTTGTACCACCTACTCCATCGCCCAGGCCTTGCCGAAGCTTTGCCGCTCTTCCTCCACGCAAACCCCAAAGCCTGACTTGCCCTTTCTTTCACACCTGGTCCGACCGCCGCCCAGGTAATTTTCAATTTTCGCCCCTGGACGTTGCTGTCCACGACATCACGCCTGACACGTGTTCCGGCAAATGCCATAGCCAAATTTATTACTCCCTCCATTTTTATATACAAGGCCACAAACTCAAATTACAGGTATCAAGACAAAAATTAATGTTTGCTTTACAAGCCAATTTGTTTTCTTGTTTACGGGGTTAATTAATAGAGTGCATGCACATTAAAGAAAACTGAGTGGCCGTGGGAGAGGAAGTAGGTGAGTGTTCATTATCATCCACTACATGCATGCTAGTAATTAAGTCATGGATTACTAGTATGAGGAAACATCATTAATATTTGCCTCGATTATTGTTGGTGGCCTTGTATAGATGCAAAATGTGTTTTTCATAGTGGTCTTGTATATAAAAATGGAGGGAGTAATATTTTTGTTGTTTACTTTGAAGCAAACACGATGTATTTCACCACAAAGTATTTCGACGACGAGTTCATTGATGTGTCCTCTTCATATGGGGACGAATATGATGATGAAACATCGATGATACATGCGGTTATTGAAGATGCCCGACGTACGGAAGAGCATGTTCTCAGTTTCAAGTGATCAGTCAAGGGACATCGAGTGTTGAATCGAAATGCAGCACGGGAGCATATGATGTCGATGGACGACTACTGTCTCTGATGCGCTATTCGAGTCCTATTTCCGTCGTCGATTCCGGATGAGCCGAACTGTGTTCTATTGCCTCTACAATAGTGTCCGGATATAGTTAAAAAATAGTGTTCGGGCCTATGATGACTACTTCATTTTGAAGAGGATGCCGTAGGAAATATTGAATTCTCTTACCGAAAGTGCATGCCTCCATTGAGGATGCTTGCCTGTGGCGGGCCACAGATTTATGAGACGAGTACCTCTGAATGTCCGAAAGCAAATGCCTTGAAGCCATGGTCGGGTTTGCTACTGCGGTGATCAAGGTGTCTGGACCGGAGTACTTGAAAAAACCAACTGCCGAAGACACTGCACGACTCATGGCACTGTCATAAGCAAGATGGTGGCCAGGTATGCTCGAATCCCTGGATTGCATGTACTGGCAATGAAAGAATAGCCCATACGTTATAAAGGGCAAAATATCAGGGCCATTGTAAGAAGCCCGCCATCATTTTTGAAGCATTGCATCACAAGACCTCTGAATTTGACACTCTTTCTTTGGAATACCTGGGTCTCACAAAGCATCACCCTTTGAAGCGGTCTCCATTGTTTGCAAGGTTGTGTGTGGGAGAAGTTTCTACGTGCAACTATACCATTAATGGTCAACTACAGCATGGGATATTATCCCTTCGTGGATGACCTTCGACAATACCATCTCTGATCCAAGGGTTGAGAAAAGATCTCACTTTTCCCAAAGACAAGAAGGAGCTAGAAAGGATGTGAATAGGACATTCGGAGTGCTCCAAACCTGTTTGTAGTTGTTCAAGGACCTACAAAAATAGGGGATCAAGAGACATTGTGGGATGTGATGACAGCTTGTGTGATTATGCACAGCATGATTGTGGAGAATGAGGGCGACAAAGTTCACCGCTGTCTGAAAATTCAGCAAATGGGTGATCCTATCGAACTTCCATAGTAGAATTCGACGACATTTGAGGAATTTATCCAAATGCGTCAATAGATTCGCCATCGAGCAACTCATGAGCAACTTTAGATTGATCTAGGTAAGCATTTGTGGGAGTTCCGAGGGGAGGACTGAAAACTGTGTCTGGATAGGTTGAATTCGAATTTCAAATATTTTATTGCAAAACTGCATGTTTGGATTGTAATATTTATATTTGAATTATTTTTGCATTATAATATTTGCACATCATGATTATCGACGAAGGATGATATTTATCTGTAATAATTATGAGTGCTCCGGATATAGGAAAAATGGGGGCAGGAATTTGGTGCACCGAGTTGGATGATCGGTTTGGTACCTGTCTATGGACACATGCACGTTTGGTGTGTCGATTTGCTGCATGGCGTTGGACATGTCCTTGACTGTTGAACCCCCGGCTCGATGTTTTACTCCGAGTGTCACCCTTGTTGGATGACTGGATTTGGAGCTGAAGATAATCTTTAATAGTGTCCGCTCTCAAATGGAACATGGCGCCTAGTACTGCGATTATTTTGTTCTAGCTGGGCTGACATTGTTCTAGTAAACAACCGAGAAGTCATCGTGCTAAGGCCCCATAGGACCAGCGCACCAACAACAACCTTCATCGATGAACAGAAGTATCCAACCTGTAGACACACAAACACAGACAAACCAAGACTTGATCCAAGTAGGTCCACCAAAGACAAATGCCAACCAAATCCTGTGAGATTCGCCAGAGATAGATCTCCACACGCCCTCCGACGACTCTAGATGCACCACAGGGATGGGGACTGAGTGGGGAGAACCTTATTCCATCATCAGGGAGCCAGCCACCACCGCCTCGCTTTCCCGAGCAGGACACAAACCCTAAACGGACACAAAAGACACCCCAAAGCGGAGGAGGAGACCTCTCGTTGGCAAGGGCTGAGATCCACCACGCCTCCATTACGTTGGAGACGTATTAGAGTGCTGCACTGGATTGTGTGCAATTTTGATGGCACTCTCATAGTCACATAGCAGAGGAATTTTCTTGACCTTGATGTCATAATCCTTGAGAGTCTGCTTCATCCATAATAACTGAGAATAGCAAGCACTAGCAGCAATATATTCGGCCTCCGTCGTGGATAGCGAGCTACAATTTTGCTTTCTTGAAGACCAACATACCAAAGATCTACCAAGGAAATGACATGTCCTCGAGGTAGGTTTCCTGTCTACCTGGTCGCCTGCATAATCTGAGTCTGAATATCCAATGAGATTAAATTGCACTCCCTTAGGATACAATAAACCTAAGGTGGGGGTGTGGGCCAAATATCCCAGAATACGCTTGACCGTGGGATGGCGCGATACTTTTTGTGCATCTTGAAAGCGGGCACACACTACTGTAGGAAGGTCCTAAGACGACACATGTATCGAAGACCATTCGACCAAACTGTGTGCGGTGCATGAATCACAAATGGCATGGTAATAAAATCGTGTCCAAGAAAATGAACTGTGTGCTATGGTTGATCCATCAAGCACGATTCAGACAAGAGTTGTGTGTGCAATATGTGGCATACAGTTAATACGCATGAACTATTTGCCATGAGCCAAAATAATACAAACGGTTATCCAGATCAAGATGTGTGCGATAGACGGCATACAAGTCACGTAGATGAAGTGTTTATGATGATGCAGAATAACACAAATGACTCGCCACAACAAGATGTGTGTGATACATGTCAAACAGGCCAGTAATCAGAACTGTGTGCGAAGACCGATAAGAACACACACGATTCCTGCTAGTAAGTTGTGTGTGTTGTGGGCAAATGCTTGCTAATAAATAGTTGCCAGCTATTGATGAAATCATCACCGATGGGTTCCTTAGTTTAATCATATGCGATGTGATTTGATCTGTCTGCACAACATCTATACTATGTCTACAGAACGACAACATATATATAACCAAAGTAACTGAGTATAGATAACATTTGCAAACCTCAATAAACAATTACATGCATAATAAACTAGTGGAAATGATCATCAAATCATCTACTTCTTGTGATGCTTGCCGCCATTGCCCCGCTTGTGGATCGATCCCTCGCCGTCTTGGGGAAGGAAGCACTTCCTCATGTCAACGATCCACCTCTACATCTTGTAGCTTGTGTACGCCTCCTTGGCCACATACTTGACGTGATCTTCATCAGTTTCTCCACCCAGGCCCTGTGTCAGGCAAGCATGTTCTTGTTGCATGCATCCTTCATGTCTCTGCAGTAGGGGTCGATGATGGCCTCGGCGGGGTCAATCAGGGAGTCCTTCTTCTTCTTGCTGCCCTAGATCTTGTACTGGCCCTAGATACCAATAAGCTTCTGGTAGGCGACGCCTGAAGTCTTGAGCACCTTTACATTGTTGATGGTGCCCACCATACCGAAACTATAGTCGGGGCTGTTGACAACCTAGCGGAACGCTCGCAAGGCCTTGTGGCCAGGCAGTAGTGGTAGACAAGGATGTGATGGTGCACGCACAAGTGGGCGACTACGACCTTCTGATCATACCTGACACGATCGCCAGTGTACTCGAGGTCGAACCCGATCACTATGTACTTGTCCTCGGGAAGCAACTGCTACCTAATGTTGATGGAGTTCTCCACCCAGAATGGGTCGTTGATGTACACTACCCAGAGGTCCGTCAACCTGATGTGAGTATCTACTACAGGATGCAAGGTGAACTGCCGTTGGATAACCTCTCTATCTGCCAACCACTAAGAGATAGGTGTGGGGGAGGGGCAATGTGTGCGAGAGGGCTAAAGATAATGTGTGGGCGGGAGACACATAGGCACATATATGTAACTATAGAGGGCTAGTAGAGACCGTGCTTGTGTATATATGCATGTGAGAGAAATAGTGTTTTCCAACTGAGATTAGTGAAAAGAGTGGTACATAGTAGTAAGAAAGAGAGAGGGAGATATATAGAGATCGAGGGTGTGCGTGAGACACCCCGGGAGAGATTGTGAGCATGTGTGAGAGAGAAATGCCGATGTATATAAAGTGTGTGCACTTATGCGTCAGATAGAGAGATATATAACGCGTGTGTGAGAACGGGCCGAGGCATAGTGCATCTAATTGTAAAAGGCGGTTCTACACATTAAATTAAAATATAAATGACATTATTATTTTTGGATGAGATCATGAATTTTGCAATTTGCGTATGAATGAACATCAGTCTATCAAACACCCATACTCTATTGAATTCTAGCATGTTCATGGGTTTATTTCATATTATCGATCCATAGAGTGAGAGTGGTTTGAAATCCAGACAATGCTTTGCTTTTGCAATTCATATACAAACATTAATTAGTGCACTCCATGTTGTTAGTGTCAAGCACTTTATACATTTGTCACTTACATGAATACATTCCAAATTGCTAGCGACAAAATAGAATACATGTTGAATTCAAGATAAAGGGGGTTTCGAAGATTCGAATTCATTGGAAGTGCATTCATCTATTTGAATCCGAGATAATGACATTTGTAAATCAGATGTAAAAGGGGCATCAATCTTTGTTGTGCGTTTGAACATGCTATATATTCATACGCGTGTCTAACTATTTTTTTGCAACCAAGGAGATTATATATGGAATCATGCATGAATTGAGGTAAGTTGCATATTTTTTAATATATACTCGTGTACAATGTATATTCAAATGTACCCCCTCCATTCCAAAAAAATCATAGTTTTAGGATTTTGAAGAGTCAAGATTTGTGAAGTTTGACAAATCCTGAAAGTTCAATTCAAGAGAACTGAAAAGTTAATGCTTCTGCTCCCAAATATTGAACGAAGCGCCAAATAAGCCTCTGGTCACCCGAATCCGCGCGAGACTAATGTTTAGGAAATTACTGTCCTGGCTCTGACCCGTGTAGCCTATCGGCCCGATGTCCAAAGGCCTAAACCGGGGTAGGTTTGTAACTTCACCAATACGGCAATCTCAACCGCCTCTGAGAAGCATTCATACATTGTGGGTGCCTAAACACCCATGCGCTCGGCCGAAATCTATCCTGCCCACCATTTGGGACACCTGAGATTACTGTCCTACCCCTGACCCGCAATATGTTCGAAATTTTAGATGGGGGCAAAGTTTGTAACTTTCCCCAAATTTCAAACAAGCGCGTCCCAAACCGAAACATTGTTCCCCCTCTCTCCATTTCCCCATTCATACTCAGTGGGAGCCAAAACGCCCTCCTCCGTCCTCCACCCCATCGCGCCCAATCCACCACCGACCTCCTCCACGTCAGAGCCGGTACCCCGACGTCATCGTCCAACGCAACCGCAACCACAACGTGCCTCCACAATGCTGACACATACGTGCGTTGTACCAGAACTACCTCGACCACGCCGTCCTGCGCCTCACCGCTGCCGCTCCACTATCGCAACGGTCCACCGCACCGGAGTTGTTCCCGCTACACTGTCGTTTTCCACCTCGGATCTGGTTCCCCACCACCGATAGACGGCCACCGCACCACACTCAACAACTTGGCCACGAGCTCGTCCAAGGATCCACCGTCCTCCAGAACTTATCGTTTCCGGCGAACCACAAGGAGATCGTCGGAAAAATAGATGGAGGACACACCACTGCCAGCAGAAAGAGGTACTCCTCTTCCCTTATTCGTGCAAATCTTACGTCTCTGCTCACACTGTATTCATCCCACAAAAGAAACTAGTTGAGCGCTTCTTACCGCACCTTCTTCGTGATACTAAATGCACCAGGTTTCCTCCAATTTACTATTTCACCTTAGCTAGAGGTCAGTCGCCCGCCTGAATTTCAATTCAGGGTCAGTTGATTCACAATTAAAAGAAACAACACCCGCTTAGGCGCGCGGAGCACCTAGTCCACCTGTTCGTTGGGGAAGCGGCGCATCAGTGTCTATCATAGGGGTGTGGGGCGCAAGAGCTGCTTGCGACCGATCTAGAGGTTGGCAGGGCTTGAAGGGATGGCCGGAGGACGGTGCCAAGAACGGCGGTGCAGTGAGGTCAAGGGGAGGGAGGAGGCAGGGGACTGGGCCGGTGGCCACTGGCGTTTTGAGGAAGATCGTCAAGACTGACTGGCTGGAGGTAGATGAAGGCGATCCGCCCGTTCTTTGTACATTGGACGGTGCAGAAAAAATGGACTGACCTATTTTTTCAGTCGACTGTTATTTTCATAGGACCACACCTTGTGGTGTGCTGGACGAGCATCTGCATTTCCCAGCCATCCATGTGCTTATATTTCAAAATTCTAGAATCTAGTAATTTCGTGTGCCATGCATGTTGTAGAGCTATCATATGTCTCCCGTCATTTATTTCTCACCCGCCTACTATCTGCTACTTTTACACTGTACTACTTGTGCACACACTTCACCCATACTCACACTATTGTTTTTTTATGCATGGGTATTTCCGACTCTGACGCATTGTTGATGAATACACAAAAGAAAAGACAGAAGTCACTCCAGTGTAATTCGAAGACAAGCACTAAGCGTTTCAGCGCTCTAAAGGGTGTAGTGTCAGCAGATGGAGACAGTAAACATAGCTCTACAATTGATGATCTCAATTGCCACACAAAACTATCCTAGGTGCTTGCTTTAACTTCGCGCTGTCAAATGTGGTTGCATGTTGCATATGGTGTCTAGCTTGTATTGCTTCCAATTTTGTTAAATTACAGCTGCTTACTTTACACATTATACCTTTGATAATGACATGCCTTCCTGATAATGACATCTTCTATTAACCATCCTCTTACATCAAACTAATGCTCTTTTGTATCCCTCATCAATCACTAATGATGAAACAGTCACCCCAATGGGTTACTGTGAGACGCGCTACTCGTTTAAAGAGTGCAGTGTCATCCTCCCTACATGATTTTCAAGAAACAGCAAGGCTAAATGAAGATAGTCAACGTAGCTCTCTAGTTGATGACCGCAATTCCCCTACACCACCATCGCAGGTGCTTGCTCTCACTTGCCAATGTGATATGTGGTTGCATGTTGCATATGGTGTCTACCTTGTAATGCTTCTAATTAGGGTAAATTGCATCTGCTTAGTTAACACATTATACCTGTGAATATGACATGCCTTCCTATTTTTGGTACATACTATGTCTTTCTATTAACCATGTTCTTACATCAAACTACTTTTCTTGTGTATCCCTCATCAATCACTTCTGACAAGACACCTTCAAATTGATAGTGTAATATTGGTTGCACCTTGCATATCATTTCAAACATGTATTGCCTCTAATTTGTTGAAATGTCACTTATAATGGGACACTTCTAACTTGGTAGAGTGATTTTGGTTGGATGTTTCATATGGTGTCTAGCTTGCATTGCTTCCAATTTGTTGAAATGCCTTCTGCTTTGCGTTTTCTGTACATATTCCATCCTCCTACAATGTGGTTGCCTTACATAAAAGTTGTGTTCGTCAGTATCACGCATCAACGAATTTGGAAGACCGAATTTATTCCTTTTTCTTGTGTGTTTACTTGACAAGGAAAAATCTAAAAGGACGAACACACGAAATGATGGTGGTCCTCTGGAGCAATCGAAACAGATGATCTCTGCAGATTCTCTTGCTACTCCTATTGCAGTGCAAGTTTCAAATCTCATCTCCCCTACTCCACAACCCCAGGTGCTTGCTCTAACATGGCAGTGTGATATCTGGTTTCATGTTGCATATGGTGCCTAGCTTGTATTGCTCCTAATTTGTTAAATTGCATCTCCTTAGCTTACGCATTATACATGTGAATATGAAACGCCTTCCTGTTTTTGGTACATACTACATCTGCCTATCACACCATGTTCTTACATCAAACTACTGTTCTTGTGTATCCTGCATCTGTCACTTATGATGAGATAGTCACGCCCGTGGGTTAGTATGAGACGCGCTACTCTTATAAAGAGTGCAGTTTCATCCTCCCCACATGATTCTCAAGAAACAACATGTCTAAATGAAGATATTGAACGTAGCTCTATACTTGAAGACTGCATTTCCCCTACACCACCATCGTAGGTGCTTGCTCTAACTTCGCAGTGTGATATGTGGCTGCATGTTGCATATGGTGTCTAACTTGTAATGCTTCTAATTAGGGTAAATTGCATCTTCTCAGTTTCACTACTATAGGATGTTGCTAACGCGGCACTACGATCAGAGACCCTTCGAGAAACTGTGTGAGATGCAATATTCGCAAACGGTGTTGTATGAAAACCGTCAAAAATGTATAAAACGTTTGCGATGGCGGATGCATCAAACATGGTTTAGGTTTTTTTGCGTGTGCCATGAATGGCATACGGTTCAGTTCAATGAACTGTTTGCGATGAGGAGGAACAAAAGAAATGGGCAACCAGATGAAGGCGTGTGCGATACACAACATACGGTTCACTCGGATGAACTGTTTGTGATTAGGCAACACAAAAGAAACGGTGAGCCAGATCAAAGGTGTGTGTGATATATAACATGCGGTTCACTCGGATGAACTATTTGCGTTGAGACATGAGAACAGAAACGGTTTAACTTAACAAGATGTGTGTGATACACGGCAAACAGGTCTGTAATCAGAAATGTGTGTGAAGACCGATAATAACACAGACGGTTGCTGCTAATAAGACGTGTGTGTTGTGCGATGGGATTGCATATAGAACAACAACATACACACACACACACACACACTTATAAGGACATGCTTGCATAACCAAATTAAACATCCACTTACATAGGTGGCTACTACAACCATGGCATTTGCACACACCAAAGTATACTATTACATGCATAATTACATAGGTGGCTACTACACACATGACATTTCCACACACACCAATAAAGTAAACTATATATTACATGCATGATTAACTAGCATAAACGATCATCTAATCATCATCTACTTCTTGTGATGCTTGCTCTGCTTGTGGATCGATACGGGCTCATCGATTTGGGTAACGAGGCACTTCCTCATGTCAACGATCCACCTGTGCATCTCGTAGCATGTTGTGACGCCCCCGATTTGACCGTACACTAATCATACACGCAAACGTGTACGATCAAGATCAGGGACTCACGGGAAGATATCACAACACAACTCTACAAATAAAATAAGTCATACAAGCATCATATTACAAGCCAAGGGCCTCGAGGGCTCGAATACAAGAGCACGATCATAGAAGAGTCAGCGGAAGCAAGAATATCTGAGTACAGACATAAGTTAAACAAGTTTGCCTTAAGAAGGCTAGCACAACTGGGATACGGATCAAAAGAGGCGCAGGCCTCCTGCCTGGGATCCTCCTAAACTACTCCTGGTCGCCGTCAGCGGGCTGCACGTAGTAGTAGGCACCCCCAGTGTAGTAGTAGTCGTCGTCGATGGTGGCGTCTGGCTCCTGGGCTCCAACGTCTGGTCGCAGCAATCGGGTATAGGAAAGGGGAAACGGGGGAGAAAAGCAACTATGAGTACTCATCCAAAGTACTCGCAAGCAAGGAGCTACACTACATATGTATGCATTGGTATCAACTGGAATAAGGCTATTATATGTGGACTGAACTGCAGAATGCCGGAATAAGAGGGGGATAGCTAGTCCTATCAAAGACTATGCTTCTGGTAACCTCCATCTTGCAGCAGAAGAAGAGAGTAGACTGAAGTCTTCCAAGTATCATCGCATAGCATAATCCTAACCGATGATCCTCCCCTCGTCGCCCTGTGAGAGAGCGATCACCGGTTGTATCTGGCACTTGGAAGGGTGTGTTTTATTAAGTATCCGGTTCTAGTTGTCATAAGGTCAAGGTACAACTCCAAGTCGTCCTGTTACCGAAGATCACGGCTATTCGAATAGATTAACTTCCCTGCAGGGGTGCACCACATAACCCAACACGCTCGATCCCATTTGGCCGGACACACTTTCCTGGTTCATGCCCGGCCTCGGAAGATCAACACGTCGCAACCCTACTTAGGCACAACAGAGAGGTCAGCACGCCGGTCTAAATCCTATGGCGCAGGGGTCTGGGCCCATCGCCCATTGCACACCTGCATGTTGCGAACGCGGCCGGTGAGCAGACCTAGGAACCTCCATTACAAAGGAAGTTGCGTTACGCGGTCCAACCCGGCGTGCGCCGCTCAGTCGCTGACGTCACGAAGGCTTCAGCTGATACCACGATGTCGAGTGCCCATAACTGTCCCCATGTAGATGGTTAGTGCGTATAGGCCAGTAGCCAGACTCAGATCAAATACCCAGATCTCGTTAAGCGTGTTATTTTGAAGTAACCGCGAACGCCGACCAGGGCCAGGCCCACCTCTCTCCTAGGTGGTCTCAACCTGCCCTGTCGCTCCGCCTCAAAGTAACAGTCGGGGGCCGTCGGGAACTCAGGCCCACCACTACCTGGATGGAGCCACCTGCCCCTTCAGCCCCCATCTCCAAACAGTATCACCGGTAATGTAATAGTGTAAAGTATATAGTATATGCTCGTGATCACCTCCCGAAGTGATCACGGCCCAGTAGTATAGCATGGCAAACGGACAAGAGTGTAGGGCCACTGATGATAAACTAGCATCCTATACTAAGCATTAGGATTGCAGGTAAAGGTAACAACAGTAGTAGCAAGGACAGGCTATGCATCAGGATAGGATTAACGGAAAGCAGTAACATGCTACACTACTCTAATGCAAGTAGTATAGAGAAGAGTAGGCGATATCTGGTGATCAAGGGGGGGCTTGCCTGGCTGCTCTGGCAAGAAAGAGGGGTCGTCAACACCATAGTCGTACTGGGTAGCAGCGGCGTCGGTCTCGGTGTCTAGCGAGAGAAGAGGGGGAAGAAACAATAAATATAATGCAAACAAGTGCATGACGATGCATGACATGACAAAGCGTGATGCTAGGTGTGCCCTAACGCGGTACGAGGTGGTACCGGTGAAGGGGGAAACATCTGGGAAAGTATTCCCGGTGTTTCGCGTTTTCGGACAGATGAACTGGAGGGGGAAAGTTGCGTGTTCGCTATGCTAGGGATGCGTGGCGGACGAACAGGCTGCGTATCCGGGTTCGTCTCGTCGTTCTGAGAAACTTTCATGTACAAAGTTTTTCCATCCGAGCTACGGTTTATTTTATATTAATTTTAAAAGATTTAAATCATTTTTAGGATTTATTAATTAATTAAATCAACATTATCCAGAATAGTGTTTGCTGACATCATCATGACGTCAGCATGACGTCAACAGTTGACCTGGTCAACCTGACAGGTGGGTCCCGCATGTCATACACTGCTTAGCCTAATTAGGGTTTAATTAACTTAACTAATGGATTAGATTAATTAAACAGGATTAATTAGTTTAATTAATTCTTTAATTACTTAATTAAGTTAATTAATTAATAAAATTTATTTATTTATTTTTAATTCCCCTTTTTAAATATCTTTTTCTTAAAATGTTTGGGGGTGGGACCCCCTGTCATAGGGCCCTGGGGCCGATGCGGGTTAACGGGCGCTGGGTTAGAGGGCAGCGGGCGAAGCCGCTGCCCACCCTGGTAGCGAGGCGAGGCCGTGCGGGTGCTGGTTTCGGGCGCGGGCGCCGGCGAAGTAGCAGCAGGCCGCGGTGGAAAACCGAGCGCGCGTGGGGCTCCTGGGGAGCGCGGGCGGAGGCAGGTAGCGGTGGGGTACCGGCGCCGGCGAAGCAAAATACAGGCGGCGCGGGCGCATGCCAAATGAGGGGCATGGCCGGCGAGTGAGGCACGTCGGCGCGAGGGCAGTCGCGGCGGAGACAAGCAAAAGCAGAGCAGCTGCAGCAAGGGGCGAGGCATGGGCCATGGTGGTGTGCGGCGCGAGCGAGGCAGCCAAAGGAGGGCGCGGCCAAGACGAGTTGCCGGCATCCAGCCGCAGCTCGCAGCAGGGAGTGGGGGAAGAGGCAAAGCGCAGCGGCGGGGCTCGTGTGCGAGCAGTAAGGCCACGGGGCACGGGCGGTGGTTGCAGGGCGTGCCCCGGGCGTGTCGAGGAGCGGGCGTGCACGGCTACAGGCGCGGTGAGCGCGCCGGCAGAGGCGGCGGCCAGCGGCGACTACGGGCGTTGCACGGCGACGGGAGCAGAGGAGAAGGGGGTACGAACGACGGAGCTCACCGAGCCCTATAGGTGTGCTTAAGCAGGCTCGGGGAGGGGTCGAGGAGGCGCCGGAGCTGCGGGGCGATGGCGACCGGCGACGAGATGAGGACGGCGAGCGACGGCGTCGAGGTAGTCCTAGTCGGGGTGGCAAGGGCGAGGTGGTGGTCCGGCGAGGTGGCGATGGTCGGCGGGGTGCAGACGAGGTCCACCTACGACGCGGCGACGGGGAAGCCGGCTGCCGTCGGGGGAAGAGGCGAGGTCGGGGGTCGCGCTGGGACGGCGGGCTCGGGTGCCCCCGATCCAAATTGGGGGGGGGAGAGGAAGAGGTGGGGGATCGAGGGGATCGTGCGGGGGGCGTGGGTGTGTCGGTGGGCTCCAGGGTTCCGAGGGTGGAGGGTTAAGGGTGCGCCGTGGTGGGCCGGCCAGCTCGGCGGCTAGCTGGGCCGAGGCCCATCGAGGGTGGGGGTTGGAGCCTTTTCCCCCTCTTTTACTTTTTTGTTAATTTTCCTTTTATATATTTCTTTTCTGTTTTCATTTATCTCTTAATTTTATTTAGTTTTATTAATTATTCCAAAGATCCTAAATTGCTAGTTCTAAATATACCACAACCACATTAAATTGGGAACATTAAGTAAAATAGTTTTCATTTGTTTTAATATTTCTAAAGCGTTTAAATAATAGTTTTTGCTACTGTTTTAATCATTTTAGAGTATCCAAACATTTTATAAAAGTGTGGTTTCTCCACCTTAATTACCTATGCAATACTTCGATCACTCCGAACACTTTAGTTTTAATATTTGAAAACATTTGTTGTTTGCTCGATTTTGGGTTTGAATTAGAATCGGTTTTGAACTAATACGAGATTAGCAACAGTAATCGTGGTGACGTGGCATCATTATCGGAGGGTTACTGTAGCTTAACTATCCGGGCGTCACAATTCTCCTCCACTACAAGAAATCTCGTCCCGATATTTAGGAGCAGGAGTAAGGGGGAAGGGATTTGGTCACGAAAGTCTAACGAATCATCTCGGTCTTGGTTGCTCTTCTCGAAGAAGTTAATCGATTTCGTTGATGTCATCTATTCTTTATTCCAATGCATCATGATGAAGTTGTCATCCCTTTTTCGCGGAACTCCATCGTACTGACGAATAGGTAAGGGGCAGCTCTACAACGATAGGATGTTATAAGGGAAAATCATCTGGGGGTATCCCAAGAATGAACACATGAGTATCTCTCGAGTTGAACAAATGAAACACATCAAGAGCAAAGTAAGAAGGTACCATAAGCAGTTTCAAGCAGATAGACAATCGTCGTTGCCTGAAACAGCGCGTGAAAGGGGTTCAGAGCAACAAGAATTAGTGTTGTGTTTGATACCAGAATTGACGATCTCTCGGAAGGTGGCTCATTAATTACATATGAGGCCACGCGCGTGGAATAATTTAGGAAACAGGGGGTGTGTAGGAGAGTTAGGTTTCGATCCTGTGGAACTGTGGGTTATGGGCCCACCATGTGGATTAAAAGTAGGAAGGACGGTGACGTCTTGCACAATCATGTAAGCAAGGCATGTCAGAGGATAGCCTGTCAGTTATGTCGGCAACAACAACGGTACCTAGGGCAAGGAATGAAGAGAACCATCTTCCTGCTCGTTGAACGAGGCGGACCAATAGGCAAAGTTCTCGTCCATCGGTGGTTACCGGAATGTCATCAACAATAGTAACAGGTTCTTACTGACAGAGTTGTACACCGAGGTGCTTACAAAAGCAGTGACTCATTACTGCTTAGATCATATAAACCTCAAGAAGGTTAAACAAAACAATGGAAAGGAAAATGTGATTATCAGACTAAATAGAACAATGGAAAGGAAAATGTGTTTAAACACACATTTCAGGGGTACATCCTTCCCAAGGACAAGCAGAACATGATATCTATGAAAGGATATAATGTAGAAAACCCTTTAGGTAAGGGGGGGGTCTCATGACATTACCCATACAGTGGTGTTTGGGTAATTGAGCAGGAAACATTTAGCATTGGGCTTCAAATGTTCTCTTTGAAAATCAGAGTACCACAGACATGCTTCGAGATAGCATTGACATGGTCTTCAATCAAAGGTCTGACTCTGGATACACGAAGGGATTCATCATTAAGCCAAGGAGAGGATGAGGAGGTGGCTGATGGACTCAGCAATAATTCAACGAGTTATCCAAAAAGATGGATTTCCACAGTTATGTGAACAAGGAGATAACATTTGTCGGATCAAATGATATAATGATGTATGCTCGAGGAAAAACATACACAATTAAACATTAGTTGAAAAGGGTGCCCAACGTATGGCCTTAGGTAGCATGATCAAATATTAGAATGGTGATTCAGTGATCAATAGTCTAAGAATGAACGTTCGACCATTAACTTCAAAGCAATAGGGTTGCTAGAAGGGCAGAATCCAATCAGCACCGTTCACCTATTGGTATCACGGTTAGATCCAACACGGGGACCAAGAAAGAAAGGTGATGGTGATAAGTATTACTTGTATCAAGAATTCTTAGGAGATGGTGAAATTCTCACGACATTCTTGACATAAACGATGGTAGTACTCCAAGGTAAAGAAGAAAAAATGCTGGATAGCAAAGAACTCAAGGTATAACACAAAACACGAACAAGTTTGTGTTGAACGGAAGGCAATAAAGTGGTCGATGATACACGAATCATCGAGGGGCAAGGATGGTATTACCCATCAAGAATTCAATTGATATCCTGCAAGACCTCAGAATGTTGATGATGATCATGACACATTTGTTGAGAGGTTTCATGAAGATGTAACCGATTGGCGATGACATCAAGCCAATGGAATGATGAAGCGCAAAGTTATTAAAACCATGGGTACGACACAAACTCGAAATCAAGTTTGCTGTTCAAAGAGAAATGATATGACGAGGAAGATCGACGTAAGATTAGCTCATCGTCGAAAATTGTGCTTCAGAAAGAAGGACCAGATAGCACAATTAAAAAGTTGCACGATAATGATATAGCCGATCAAGCTAGGAATAACTTGAAGGGTTATTAAATCATAAGCAACGAAAATTACTTAGAGTTATTGAATCGTAGTGCGAAATCGATTCACTTAACGGTGTTCTCGAGTGTTTAATAACTCAGGGCCCATGAAAAACTGGAACTAGTGAGAATGTAGCACTTGATGGAGAACTCATAAGAAGTTATGCAGTTCCATGATAATCTTGAGATACCAGGGGGGTAATACTCGAAGGTAGAACAAAATAGAGGTTGGGAAGGAGTACTGATCTGCAGAAGGCAAGTACTTTAACTTGTCCGAGAAATAGAATCAAAGGGGAACAATTATGGTTGGAACCACGGTTGCAAAGGATCAATTCACAGTTACCAGATGATGTTTATCAAGGAAATAGTTATTATTACAAGAAGCTTCCATGAAGGATCTACATCGTGTCCATGGGCATGAACACAAAGTTCAAGGTCGACTCCCACTTCTCCAATGCATAACCTTTCATTTACTTCTCGCGTTCGATGAAGTTGTAGTGTTGAAATTTTATCTGGCAAAATACTAGAAGAGTATGACTCGTGAAAACTTTCGAGTTCACACATATTAAGGAAGTCATAGGTTCAACCCATCAGGGTATCATGGAAACATATACCACAAGCTTCAATAGTAAATACCACAAGCTCGAAAGCAGAGCATGGTTGGTCAATCAGAGGATATGATTTACCAATGGAGAAAGAACTTCCAAAGGGATTGAATATGAAGGACGCTATCGGATAAAATCCAACAAAGGATCCGGTGGTCCTCAAAGGATCTGATGTGAGCACCGGTACTCAATCAGAGGAAGAAACATTGCAAGGAGATCAGACTATAGAAACAACTGACTAATTCAAAGATCAAATGCAAAAGAATTATGGTTTCCGACCAAGGGATCAGAAGCAAACACTCTGATTAAGGATGGATAAGTTGCGTATGCTTAGGGGTACAATCGATGGCAATCCGATTGGTCGAGAATCAGCTCATGTTTAAAATGATGTCTGAGCCGGAAGGATAAATCCTGAGGATTGCAAGCATTCGCAACCATATTGGATCAAAGACTCAAAATGACAATGACAAGGGATGCCAATAATGATTACGAGACTTATGGGATTAACCATAATGCAAGCAAGCAAGAATTTCAAGGGCAATAAGCTGCTAAGGATTTTCAGAAGATCGAATATTATTTCGAAGACCTTAGTGAAACACATAAACAACTGGGGATGAGCGGATACTCGGTAGGTGCGAGAATTTATCCATAGGGGCATTCAGGTGGCAAAGAACTGCAATGCGGTAGGCACAAAGTATTCTCGGAACAATAGAGAGAATTTCGGGGTATCTTGCAATAACAAGATCAGCTAGGAATAAAAGTAAGGACGGCTGGTGTATCTATTTATCCATAGGGATAATTCGGTGGCAGGGAATTGCAAAGGCGGCGGGCACAAAGTCTCAAGAGAACATCGGAGAGTATCTTCGGAATCTTCTGGTGCAGCATGCGATCATCTGTGATAAGGGGCTCTCCGGGAGAAAGTAGTTACGAGAACCTAGCGTCAGATTTAGTAAAATCATTTAACCCGAATAGAAGAGAGATCAGAGTCCCAGAGTATAGATGAGGAATAAAAGATCCTAATACCACCCAGATGGCGACATGGGCCCGTAAGGCACACGGCCATGTTAGTAAAAAGTTTTGTAATGTCTAGACTCGACTTCGGCTAAAGGAGTGTGGAAGGGGGATTCCTACAGGCAGTCGGCTCTGATACCAACTTGTGACGCCCCTGATTTGACCGTACACTAATCATACACGCAAATGTGTACGATCAAGATCAGGGACTCACAGGAAGATATCACAACACAACTCTACAAATAAAATAAGTCATACAAGCATCATATTACAAGCCAAGGGCCTCGAGGGCTCGAATACAAGAGCTCGATCATAGACGAGTCAGCGGAAGCAACAATATCTGAGTACAGACATAAGTTAAACAAGTTTGCCTTAAGAAGGCTAGCACAAACTGGGATACGGATCGAAAGAGGCGCAGGCCTCCTGCCTGGGATCCTCCTAAACTACTCCTGGTCGCTGTCAGCGGGCTGCACGTAGTAGTAGGCACCCCCAGTGTAGTAGTAGTCGTCATCGACGGTGGCGTCTGGCTCCTGGGCTCCAACGTCTGGTCGCAGCAATCGGGTATAGGAAAGGGGAAACGGGGGAGAAAAGCAACCGTGAGTACTCATCCAAAGTACTCGCAAGCAAGGAGCTACACTACATATGTATGCATTGGTATCAACTGGAATAAGGCTATTATATGTGGACTGAACTGCAGAATGCCGGAATAAGAGGGGGATAGCTAGTCCTATCGAAGACTATGCTTCTAGTAACCTCCATCTTGCAGCAGAAGAAGAGAGTACGCTAAAGTCCTCCAAGTATCATCGCATAGCATAATCCTAACCGATGATCCTCCCCTCGTCGCCCTGTGAGAGAGCGATCACCGGTTGTATCTGGCACTTGGAAGGGTGTGTTTTATTAAGTATCCGGTTCTAGTTGTCATAAGGTCAAGGTACAACTCCAAGTCATCCTGTTACCGAAGATCACGACTATTCGAATAGATTAACTTCCCTGCAGGGGTGCATCACATAACCCAACACGCTCGATCCCATTTGGCCGGACACACTTTCCTGGGTCATGCCTGGCCTCGGAAGATCAACACGTCGCAACCCTACCTAGGAACAACAGAGAGGTCAGCACGCCGGTCTAAATCCTATGGCGCAGGGGTCTGGGCCCATCGCCCATTGCACACCTACACGTTGCGAACGCGACCGGTGAGCAGACCTAGCAACCTCCATTACAAAGGAAGTTGCGTTACGCGGTCCAACCCGGCGCACGCCGCTCAGTCGCTGATGTCACGAAGGCTTCGGCTGATACCACGACGTCGAGTGCCCATAACTGTCCCCGCATAGATGGTTAGTGCGTATAGGCCAATTGCCAGACTCAGATCAAATACCCAGATCTCGTTAAGCGTGTTATTTTGAAGTAACCGCGAACGCCGACCAGGGCCAGGCCCACCTCTCTCCTAGGTGGTCTCAACCTGCCTTGTCGCTCCGCCTCAAAGTAACAGTCGGGTGCCGTCGGGAACTCAGGCCCACCACTACCTGGATGGAGCCACCTGCCCCTTCAGCCCCCATCTCCAAACAGTATCACCGGTAATGTAATAGTGTAAAGTATTTAGTATATGCTCGTGATCACCTCCCGAAGTGATCACGGCCCAGTAGTATAGCATGGCAGACGGACAAGAGTGTAGGGCCACTGATGATAAACTAGCATCCTATACTAAGCATTAGGATTGTAGGTAAAGGTAACAACAGTAGTAGCAAGGACAGGCTATGCATCAGGATAGGATTAACGGAAAGCAGTAACATGCTACACTACTCTAATGCAAGCAGTATAGAGAAGAGTAGGCGATATCTGGTGATCAAGGGGGGGCTTTCCTGGCTGCTCTGGCAAGAGAGAGGGGTCGTCAACACCGTAGTCGTACTGGGTAGCAGCGACGTCGGTCTCGGTGTCTAGCGAGAGAAGAGGGGAAAGAAACAATAAATATAATGCAAACAAGTGTATGACGATGCATGACATGACAAAGCGTGATGCTAGGTGTGCCCTAACGCGGTACGAGGTGGTACCGGTGAAGGGGGAAACATCCGGGAAAGTATTCCCGGTGTTTCGCGTTTTCGGACGGATGAACCGGAGGGGGAAAGTTGCGTGTTCGCTATGCTAGGGATGCGTGGCGGACGAACGGGCTGCGTATCCGGGTTCGTCTCGTCGTTCTGAGCAACTTTCATGTACAAAGTTTTTCCATCCGAGCTACGGTTTATTTTATATTAATTTTAAAAGATTTAAATCATTTTTAGGATTTATTTAATTAATTAAATCAACATTATCCAGAATAGTGTTTGCTGACATCATCATGACGTCAGCATGACGTCAACAGTTGACCTGGTCAACCTGACAGGTGGGTCCCGCATGTCATACATTGCTTAGCCTAATTAGGGTTTAATTAACTTAACTAATTGATTAGATTAATTAAACAGGATTAATTAGTTTAATTAATTCTTTAATTAAGTTAATTATTAATTTTATTTATTTATTTATTTATTTTTAATTCCCCCTTTTTAATATCTTTTTCTTAAAACGTTTGGGGGTGGGACCCCCCTGTCATAGGGCCCTGGGGCCGATGCGGGTTAACGGGCGCTACGAGCGCTGGGTTAGAGGGCAGCGGGCGAAGCCGCTGCCCACCCTGGTAGCGAGGCGAGGCCGTGCGGGTACTGGTTTTGGGCGCGGGCGCCGGCAAAGTAGCAGCAGGCCGCGGCGGAAAACCGAGCACGCATGGGGCTCCTGGGGAGCGCGGGCGGAGGCAGGTAGCGGTGGGGCACCAGCGCCGGCGAAGCAAGACGCAGGCGGCGCAGGCGCATGCCAATTGAGGGGCACGACCGGTGAGTGAGGCATGTCGGCGCGAGGGCAGTCGTGGCGGAGACAAGCAGAAGCAGAGCAGCTGCAGCAGGGGGCGAGGCACGGGCCATGGCGGTGTGCGGCGCGAGCGGGGCAGCCAAAGGAGGGCGCGGCCGGGACGAGTTGCCGGCATCCAGCTGCAGCTCGTAGCAGGGAGCGGGGAAAGAGGCAAAGCGCAGCGGCGGGGCTCGTGTGCGAGCAGTAAGGCCACGGGGCACGGGCGGTTGTTGCAGGGCGTGCCCCGGGCGTGTCGAGGAGCGGGCGTGCACGGCTACAGGCGCGGTGAGCGCGCCGACAGAGGCGGCGGCCAGCGGCGACTACGGGCGTTGCACGGCGACGGGAGCAGAGGAGAAGGGGGGGTACGAACGGCAGAGCTCACTGAGCCCTGTAGGTGTGCTTAAGCAGGCTCGGGGAGGGGTCGAGGAGGCGCCGGAGCTGCGGGGCGATGGCGACCGGCGACAAGATGAGGACGGCGAGCGACGGCGTCGAGGTAGTCCTGGTCGGGGTGGCAAGGGCGAGGTGGTGATCCGGCGAGGTGGCGACGGTCGGCGGGGTGCAGACGAGGTCCACCTGCGACGTGGCAATGGGGAAGCCGGCTGCCGTCGGGGGAAGAGGCGAGGTCGGGGGTCGCGCTGGGGCGGCGGGCTCGGGTGCCCCCGATCCAAATCGGGGGGCGATAGGAAGAGGTGGGGGATCGAGGGGATCGTGCGGGGGGAGTGGGTGTGTCGGTGGGCTCTAGGGTTCCGGGGGTGGGGGGTTAAGGGTGCGCCGTGGTGGGCCGGCCAGCTCGGCGGCTAGCTGGGCCGAGGCCCATCGAGGGTGGGGGTTGGAGCCTTTTCCCCCTCTTTTACTTTTTTGTTAATTTTCCTTTTATATATTTCTTTTCTGTTTTCATTTATCTCTTAATTTTATTTAGTTTTATTAATTATTCCAAATATCCTAAATTGCTAGTTCTAAATATACCACAACCACATTAAATTGGGAACATTAAATAAAATAGTTTTCATTTGTTTTAATATTTCTAAAGCGTTTAAATAATAGTTTTTGCTACTGTTTTAATCATTTTAGAGTATCCAAACATTTTATAAAAGTGTGGTTTCTCCACCTTAATTACCTAGGCAATACTTCGATCACTCCGAACATTTTAGTTTTAATATTTGAAAACATTTATTGTTTGCTCGATTTTGGATTTGAATTAGAATCGGTTTCGAACTAATACGAGATTAGCAACAGTAATCGTGGTGACGTGGCATCATTATCGGAGGGTTACTGTAGCTTAACTATTCGGGCGTCACACATGTGTACACATTCTTGGCCGCGAACCTGAGGTGAGGTTCATCCAGATGCCGCATCCAGGCCTTGCGCGAGGATAAGGGACCTGTTCTTCGGGCATCCTGCTTCATCTTTTCGTAGTAGGGGTCGATGATGGCCGAGGCGAGTTCGACTAGGTAGTCCTGCTTCGTGCTGCCCTAGACCCTGTAGTGGTCATGGATTTCGACAAGGTTCTTGCAGGCCAAGCCCGTAACACTGAGTGCTTTTACATCATCTTTGGTTTCCACCGTGGTGAACTTGTAGTCGGTGCTGTTGACAAACCTGTTGAAACGGTCGCAAGGATCTGTGGCCATGCAGTAGTGGTAGATGAGGACATGATGGTGCACAGACAACTCGGCGACGGCAAACCTTCTGATCTATGCCGGGACGACCGGCGGTGTATTGGAGGTCGATGCCGACCACGTTGTACTTGTCTCTAGCAAGCAACTGCTCAACGTTGTTGATGTAGTCGTCCACCACGGCCGGGTCGATGGTGTACCACCGAGAGATCTGTCTCCCTCGCTGTAACGCCCCAAGACCGATGAGCCAGGTGTCTTCCAGTTATTCGCTGTTGTTGCCTTGTCTTTCGCTTGCGTGTTGCATCTTGTCATGTCATCATGTGAATTGCATCATCATGTTTTCAAAACTTGCATTCGTCCGGGTTCCCCCAGTTCCTTCCGTTGTCCGTTCTGAGCCCAGACACACTTGCACGCGCCCGAGGCACATCCGAAATATTATTTTATAAGTGGCCGAAAAATGTTCTCGGAATGGGATGAAAGTTGGCGTGCGGTCTTATTATAGTGTAGGTAGACCACCTGTTAAGTTTCGTTGCATTCGGAGCTCGTTTGATAGCCCAACCGCTAAACATATAGCGGCACTATAGCCGGTCATACGTCGGACGTTTCCGGTATCCGGAAACATGTGCCAAGCTGCCCATCTTCCTCTCTTCTCAGCCCACTAGTCCACTTGCACAACCCATCATCAGCCCACCTGCAGCCCGCCTACACTCCCCTCCGCTCCGGACCTAGGACCTCGATCGGAGGGCTTTGGAAGCCCCCAAATCCCCCTAACCTAGCCCCTGTGTCTATATATAGACCTTCCACTTCCATTTTTGGAACCCTAACACCCTCCACCTACTTCTACCTACCCCCTCCTCAATTTTCGCGCCGCCAGCCACCTCCTACCTGTAGCCGCTGCCCCCCTCCTCAGAATCCGCACCCGGCCGGCCCTCCACCGCCAAGTGGTGCGCTACCACTGGCCGCGCTGCCGCAGCCGACGCCGGCGGCCAACCGGACGCCGCCATGTCGCCCCGCCGCTCCCTGCCGCCGCTCTCCCGCACCCGGCGCCCGCACCACCACGTCAGCCCCGCCGCCTCCGGCCACCGGCCCTCGTCGTCGCCGGCGAGCGCCGCCACCATCTCAGGTGAGCAGCGCCCCGTCCTGCTCCTTTTCACCCATGTCTCCCTTCCTCTTATCTCTCTAACCTCTCTCTCTCTCTCTGCCACAGGTGCCCGAGCCTCGCAAGCTGCCGTCCTTGTCCAACTCAGGCCAGATCCGACGCCCCAAGGCCGGATCCATCCATCCACGACCTCGCCGGAGCTCTTCCCCGCCTCGCCGTCGTTCCACATCGCCGGCAGTCGCCGCCACGCTTGTTCCTGCCTCTGCATCGAGCAGAGGAGGACGGCGACCCCCAGCTCCGTTCGCCTCCATGCATGGGCCAGCCGGGCCATGCAAGGCCCAGCTCCGCGCCAGCGCCCGCGTGGGCCACGACCCAGATGAGAGCCGTCCGCTGCTCCCTCCTCTGCCCGACCGGGCCTTGGCCCAGGGTGAGCCGCCTGCAGCCCCTGTGCACTGTTGGGCTTGTCCCCGTTACGGTCCGATATGTTTTTTTCGTTCTGTGAATTTATCATTTAACCTGGTCATTGCATATTTACAGGATATGCCCTCATATTGAAATGCTCACAAATAAATAACCGTGCATCGGATTAAAATGTTTCATATACGTAAAATGCTTAGAATTTTGTGTAGTTTCATAATATCCAACTTTCATGCATGTTTAAAATGTTTAAATTGTTGTTTGTCTAAATTTTCTCAAATGCCATGTTAAAAATGCTTTATTTCATAACTTAATAACCGTAGCTCCAAATTTAATAAACTTTATATGTAAATGGGGTAGAAAAATGCATAGATTAACATGATGTACTTACTTTGCATGTTTAACAACATTAAAATATGCCTTAGGACAGAACAGTACCAAATCTAAAATATGCACATGAGGATTTTCCGGACTTGTTTGCTTGTTGTTCCAGCCTCATTTAAACTTGCCTAGATAGGTAGTTTTCATATGCTTCACCTCTTGCCATGTTTAACAACATTTAATATTGTTGGGTACATAAACGAGAGTGAACTAAATGATTGTATGTGGTGTTGCGTCAGTATACAACTCATTGCATATTGAGCTCCACTTAATTTGTAGTATTGCTTGTGCACTTTGCCATGCCATGCCTCTTTAAACCAGACACACATCATACTTGGTTGTGCATCATGCCATGTTTATGTGATGGTTGTTTACTATGTTGTTTGCTTCTTTCCGGGTTGTTTCTTTCGTTAGCTTCGGTTTCGTTCCGGAGATGTGAGGATCCGTTCGACTATGTCCGTTTGTCTTCTTCATGGACTCGTTCTTCTTTCTTGCGAGATCTCAGGCAAGATGACCATACCCTCGAAATCACTTCTATCTTTGCTTACTAGTTGTTCGCTCTACCGCTATGTCGCGCTACCTACCACTTGTTATATCATGCCTCCCATATTGCCATGTCAAGCCTCTAACCCACCTTCCTAGCAAACCGTCGTGTTGCAGGTGAAGCTAAAGTTTGTTCCTTGTTGGAACATGGATATGTTGGGATATCACAATATCTCTTATTTAATTAATGCATCTATATACTTGGTAAAGGGTGGAAGGCTCGGCCTTATGCTTGGTGTTTTGTTCCACTCTTGCCGCCCTAGTTTCCGTCATACGGGTGTTATGTTCCTTGATTTTGTGTTCCTAACACGGTTGGGTGTTATGGGAATTCCTTGGCAGTTCGCTTTGAATAAAACTCCTCCAGCAAGGCCCAACCTTGGTTTTACTTTTGCCTAACAACCTATACCTTTCCCTTGGTTCAGCTAACCCGATGGCCATCTTTATTTTAATCCCCTCGGGCCAGTGCTTCTCTAAGTGTTGGTCGAACCGAGCTGCCTGCGGGGCCACCTCGGCGAAACTTGAGGGTTGGTTTTACTCATAGCTAGTCTCATCCGGTGTTGCCCTGAGAACGAGATACATGCGACTCCTATCGGGATTGTCGGCACATCGGGTGGCTTTGCTGGTCTTGTTTTACCATTGTCGAAATGTCTTGTAATCGGGATTCCGAGACTGACCGGGTCTTCTCGGGAGAAGGAATATTCTTCGTTCACCGTGAGAGCTTGTGATGGGCTAAGTTGGGACACCCCTGCAGGGTATAAACTTTCGAAAGCCGTGCCCGCGGTTATGTGGAAGATGGGAATTTGTTAATGTCCGGTTATAGAGAACTTGACACTTAACTTTATTAAAATGCATCAACCGCGTGTGTAGTTGTGATGGTCTCTTTCTGGCGGAGTCCGAGAAGTGAACACGGTTTTGGTGTTATGCTTGAATGTAAGTAGTTTCAGGATTACTTCTTGATCACTTCTAGTTTCTCGACCGTTGCGTTGCTTCTCTTTTCGCTCTTATTTGCGTATATTAGCCACCATATTTGCTTAGTTCTTGATGCAGCTCCACCTCATTACCCTTTCCTACCCATAAGTTTAAATAGTCTTGATCTCACGGGTGTGAGATTGCTGAGTCCTCGTGACTCACAGATACTTCCAAATAGTTGCAGGTGCCGATGATACCAGTGCAGGTGGCGCAACCCAGCTCAAATGGGAGCTCGATGAAGTTCTTGACCTGTCGGGGATATACCCCGCGATATGACCCGGCCGGAAGTATGACCCGACCGGGCTTGGCGTTTTCATTGGTAACCCGCCGGAGTGGCGACTCACGGATGGCCCTAATGGCGGGTTAGATAGAAGACTAGGCCCAAGGCCCAGAAGGCCGACTCACGTTTATGATGGGCCGGTTTAAGAGGAAAGGCATAAGAAATATTCTCCTACAAAGGAAGCAAGACTAGGACTCCACTTGTAATAGGTTAATCCTAATCCTACTAGGACTAGTCATGTAACCCACCCCTTCGACATATATAAGGAGGGGCAGGGCTCCCCAAAGATGGACAAGCAACAAGAAACAATATCTAGGGCTAGACACAAAGGGGGAGCCGGCTTATGCGGCGACTCTCTCGTGATGATAATGAGACCTAGCCACAAACAACATGTAGGGCTATTCCAGATGATGTTTCCCGGGGCCCAAAGCTGTCTAAATCCTTTTCTTGTGTGATGATCCGCCTCGCGTCTCTCGTCCCGATCAACCCCTCTCAAGCTACCACATAGATGCGCTGGCCTCACGACTAAGTCCTCACACTAGGACATCTGCCGTGACAAATCCACAACAGTTGGCGCCCACCATGGGGCTTGCGCACGATGGTGTTGCGTTCTTGGAGGGATCTTTCACAGGGTTACGAGAAGCTCGCAATTTTTCAAATAAAGATTCAGTTTGAAAAGATCTACATCAACTTCAAGTTCATCAGTTTAGACTTATAATCTATGAGATTGGAGTTTAAGAAGAATTAGATTTAAGATATTCGCGTCTGCTGCCGTGGTTCGATGATCCGCCGAAACTGACAGGTACTCAATCTATGCGTCACCAAATGATGGGGTTGATGAGATTAATTTTTCTCGGTGGATGCTGTGCACTGCACCTGGCGATCTGACAAGACCATAAATCCCGGAGAAGGCAAAGACGGCCGATTTCTGTGACTCCATAGTATTGGTTGGACGCAAGATGCTAAAACCAAGGAGGACCGTTCCGATGAGAAAACCAGCAAAATCACTGAATTGACGAGACCGACAAGCAGTCTAATCCAAAACCGGATCGATTTCTTGGGACGCTGTCACGCGTCGCTGAGACTAGTTAGATTTCCATAACACACTGCCAAGGATTCGGAAGCACGTCACATGTTCTCCGTTCATAGCAGCTATACGGCAGGGAAATTTCAAGTCCCGAGGAGCTCAGGTGCTGCTCGTGTTTTACTACTCGTTTTCTAATCAACACTGCAGCTATTACGAGGCCATATTGCTGCCACTTCCCATCAATCCAAGTACTCCAATCTAGTGTCACGCACACACGGACCAAATCCCAAAAGACTCCTGCGGTGGTAGGGGACAGCGGCGGCTTTCATTTTTTCTGATTCCAGAACACTGGTGTTGCTGATACATTGCATAGTACTGCCAGTACTACATGGAGATTAAAAGCTACTGCCGTTTCTCCATCTCATCAAGACAAATGAGTTTTTTATGGATGGAATAAGGAAAAAGGGCAATGAGTCATCGTGGCAGTCGTGAAGGCCACATGGGGTGCTACTCCTCCATCAGTTAGACGTACATATAGGCGGGTTATTTTCTGTCAGACTACATCCAACATTTGCGGTGCCTCGTTTCGTTGCTGAGCTGCCGTGAGCGTTGTTTCTGCTGCATTGAGCCGTCTCTGCTGTGACTGAGCCACCGATACCGCGTTGAGCCGACTCCGCGAGCGGCTGCCGGTTTGCCGTCGTTTTCTTCCTGTGGATCCGTCTCCGCATTGAGCCGCCCCATGCGGGCCCCACATCGAGAAGCCACCGATTCGTCTCCGTTTTCATCTGTTGCAAGCCACCGTTACATCTACCATGGCCGCGGTCCTCTGCTACAAGTTGCCCCCGCCGCAGTGGTTAAGCCGCCTCTGCTTCCATGACCAACGCCGTCATGGATTCGCCTTAAAGCTGGCCTCGCCTCATCTACGGCGGGTCAACGCCAAGCTGCCACCGCGTGTGACCATGTACATGCTCTTCAAAACTCAAGGCATCACTGTACGTATTTGCTGCTACTTCCTGACACAAAGACAGAAGGGAAAATACTACTTCAAGTAGTAGTCCACAGGTTCAAAATTTGCTGCTATTATCATACATAAAATACTTCAGAAGATATTGATTTACAGAAAGACTCAGACGTGAGTCGCGGCCCTCACTTACTCGCCGGTTGCTACCAAGACATCTCCGGCACCACGGGCCTAACCCTCATCGCGAGCCGCCGCTGTTTCCCATGCCTGCTGCTGACCTGCGAGCCGCCCATCGCCTCATATCAAGCTGCTTCAAGCCATCCTGGCTGAACGGCTGCACTCTGAGTCATTGTTAAAATCGGGCTTCCATCATTGCTGCTCGGTGAACCAAGCGAAAACAATACTGGTCAATGTACAAAGCTGTTTCCATTGGAGAATTCACATGGAAAGGAAGTTCACGCATGCATAATTGCTTTGAAGACCATTCTGCCAACTGAACTGGTGCACGAGTCCCCAGCGGTCTGTGTTGGCTGTCATAAGGAGAACCGAAGAGGAGAAGCGCCAGCTAACAGGGCTGTTCAAAAAAAAAGAGGCGTCTACAGCATGCCACTATATCTCTGGTTGTCTTAGCTAGAAGACTGCTGCGTCTGCACGTAAAAATCAGTACAACATTGGGGCAGAGGCAAGTTGGATCGATTGTTTTTGCTACTTCTCACGTCAAGAGCTATATCAGGACATTTGCTATGTCTTTGATCATCAACATCCGTGTTCATGCGATAAAAATACCAGATGCTATTTTTTCTGTCTATTTTTAAGTATATGTTAATTCATCCGAGCAAAACTACCTTGCCCTGTGGTATTTTATATGGAGGAGAATTACCCTTTACAAAGTGGTACTGTACCGCGGAGGTGGAGGCCCGTCAACATCATTCGGCACAGGTGGTCGTCCTTACTCAACGGACTCCCGCACCGGCCTACAACGTCGTGGCCGTTTCTCGTGACCGCGCCGGCTTACAACGCTGCGGCCGACTCTCTCGTCCACGCCGGCTTACAAACGCTGCGGCCGACTCTCCCGTCCGTACCAGTTTAGAACATCACGGCCGACTCATCTGTCGGCTGCCGCGGCCGACTCAGCTGTGATTGATTTCAGCTTCACCATGGTGATCATCAACTAAGCGGTGGATATTTTCTAGCTTAATATATCAGGTGAAATCTATCCAGTATATTTTTATATTATATATTACTTTCTTTAAAAGAGAAATTACTCTGGTTTGCAAGTTCTCCAATGCAGGACAAGTTATATCACTGAGCTGTTGAATGACTCATACCGGTTTATATCACGGTCAAATATGGGGAATCTCAAGCCAACTTCTCGAGTCGTCTTAAGACTCGGGGGCTACGATGACATGACTTGGCAAATATTGTGAGATTCAAGACCCGGGGTCATTGGAGGGAAGATAACTCGGTTCCGGAGGACACCGCCATATTGATGAAAATTTAAAGGCCGTCAGAAAATTGCCGGTTCAAAATAAAGATTCCGGTTTAAAATCCGGTTCAAGAGGCATCTCTTTCCCGCAAATCTTTGAAGCTCTCAAATCCGGTTCAAACATCCATCTCAAGGTAAATTTGTCTCTTACAAAGTTTTTAAGCTCTCAAATCCGGTTCAAACATCCAGCTCAAGGACAGTCTGTATCCCACAAGGTTTTGAAGTTTTCAAATCCGGTTTAAAGTTCCGGTTCAAAAAGAATTAATCTCTCGCAAGTTCAAGTTCTCAGAAAAATTAAAGGTTGCCAAAGAGAACTGGTAGCCACGATGCACGGTTCAAACATGGGTGTCCTTCCTTATGGCTTATCTTATTATGGTCACTAGGGGGCTTCCTGTTCAAACATAGGTCGTATTCGAACCAAAGAGAACATAGCCGTCGGTACCCTCTTGATCGGCACACTGCTAAACTCACTAGGGGGCTTCTTGATCGTATTAGAATCATAGCTTAACCCCTTTTGGGTCTGACTTGGATCGTATTCGAATCAGGGTCGTTAAAAATCTCTCAAGGTCATTTGGGGGATTCCTGTTCAAACATAGGTCGTATTCGAACCAAAGAGAACATAGCTGTCGGTACCCTCTTGATCAGCACACTGCCAAAGCCACTAGGGGCTACATGATCATATTCGAATCCTAGCTTAACCCCTTTGGAACGGTTTACTGATCGTATTCGAATCAGAAACCTCGATTTTTATTTTGTTTAAGTTTTTGCAAACAATCTTTGGTTTTGTCTTGAGACTTTTTTGTTCAGATCTAAGTATAAGTGTGGTTTAAATTTCACCCGGCTTAGTTTTGGACGATAAGTCGCCAGCATGTGACAATCATCATATATTTGGAAGTATTGGCTTCTAAGGATTGGGTTATCACCCTTACTGCACAGGTCATGTAAACCGGCAGTACAAATTCAATATCACAGTGGTTATATGTGAGGTATTATGACTCGCCCTGCAGTAAACCGCCAAGGGATCTTGTGATCTACTTGTGTGCAGGATAAGACTACATTTGGGTGGTTACCCGCCCTGCTTTTGACGTTAAGTCGCCAGGCAATATGTTGTTTAAACTCTGTGCAGGATTTACAGAGCTATGATTTACATAAATGATTAAGTTCAAGCCCATCATCAAAGATTAAAATTGGTGTCTCAAAAGGGTTATCAATTCTTGATTTTCTCAAAGGCTATAAGCCGCCGGGTTATAAAAATTTCGGCTTACAATGGAGGCGTATTAAATTCCCATCGGCCAAGAGCCGCTGGGTATTTAAACTCCGGATTTACTTATCAACAGATGAGGTATTCAAAGTCGCTTTGGCGCAATGGCTATTATTTTATCAATAGATATGATTTATTCTACAATGGAAGGAATAGTCCCGAGTCGCTGCAGGCTTATGACCCGGCACTTGGGGGCTACATTATTTAAATTGAGATTACATCAAATATGCAAGTCCCATGCCACTGCCAGCATGCACCATGGCACTTGGGGGTTAATGTAAAGTAACTTTTTGTTCAACTTATTTAAGACCCGACTCATCACATTGTAATGACCCGGCCCTTGGGGGCTACCAATTGCTCCTGTGAAAAATTCAAGGTACACAAGTGTGACGCCCCAAGACCGTTGTGCCAGGTGTCCTCCAGTTATTCGCTGTTGTTGCGTTGTCATTCGCTTGCATGTTGCATCTTGTCATTTCATCATGTGCATTGCATCATCATGTTTTCAAAACTTGCATTCGTCCGGGTTCCCCAGTTCTCTCCGTTGTCCGTTCCGAGTCGAGACACACTTGCACGCGCCCGTGGCACGTCCGAAATATTATTTTATAAGTGGCCGGAAAATGTTCTCGGATTGGGTTGAAAGTTGGCGTGTGGTCTTTTTATAGTGTAGATAGACCGCCTGTCAAGTTTCATCGCATTCGGAGTTCGTTGGATAGCCCAACCGTTAATCTATAGTGGCAATATAGTCAGTCTAACGTCGGACATTTTTGGTCTCCGGAAACAGTCGTCGGGCCTCTCTTCTCTTCTCTCAGCCTGAGACCTTCTGCACAGTCCACTACTCACCGCCAGACCCTAGCTAACCTCTCTCGTCCGCCCGCGGCCAATCCTCGCGCGCGCGTCCGAAAGCTGTCCCGGACCCGACCCGGGCAGTCGCCACCGTTGTGTCCGGATCATCCCCAAACGTCTACAAAATGTCTCTGTTTTCTTATTTGGGCTCCCTATCTATTTTTTTTCCGGCCGGCTGATTACGATCGGAGGGACGGATTAGCCCCTACCCAAAAATCCTTTTGCTACATATGTATCAGTCCAACCCTAAAATCAAGGAGAGATGTCCCATCCTTCCCCCTCGCGCCGCCACTTTCCAAATCTTCCTCGGGATCCCAGTGCAGCCAAGCCACCTGCCTTCTCCTCGTTTTCCCCATCACACCAACCACCGAGCACCTCCCGGATCACCACACCGCTTCCTACCAGTGCCTGCTGCCCGATCCCTCCTCGTCGGAAGTCCCTCGCCGGAGCACGCCGCCGCTAGCGTCCTCGACCACCAAGCGTGCCTCTACTCCCTCTCCCCGTTCCCTTTTCCCTGAAGCCCTCTCTCCCCTTCCCTCACGGTCTCTCTCTGTCTTCAATGCAGCACCGCCTCGGGGGCTTCCTGAAGGAGCACGGCCACCACCTCGCCAGATCCGCCGGATGGCGCCGGGAATGGAGCCGCCTTGCCGGATTTGCGCCTTGCCTTGTCCCTGGTCCGACTGTCGTCCTCATCCGGCAGAGGGCGCCGCCATTTCCCCGTTCCAGCACTGCTCCTTCTGCATCGAGCTGCAGGTCGACATCGCCGCCAGGAACCGCAGCTCCGCCGTCTGCCCGTTCTTCGCCGGAGTGCCTTCTGCGCCTCTCCCGCCGTTGCTGCATCGCATCGGCGACCAGCCGCTTCTCGCGCCTGCCGGCCCTGCCGCAAGACGCCTCCTCTGTCTGCTGCCTCTGCATCGAGCGATGCCAGGCACCTGCGCGCGCGTTGACCGCATCGTCAACCCGCCCGAGCGGGTCGATCTCCTCTCCAGCCGCGCGCCTAGGCCCAGTTCCCTCCCCTTCGCCGTTGACCGCGGCCCACAGCTCCAGCTGGTCTACTGCAGCCCGCTGACTGGGCTGAGGCCCATGGGTGAGCCACCCACATCCCAGCGCCCTCCTTTTTCCTTACCTGTTGGACCAGCCAGCAGATTCGGCCCATATGGGCTTTTTCCCGTTCTGCGATTTTCCTAATAACCAGTGCACTGCATATTTACAGAAAAGTCCCTATACAACATGCATATAATAACGCACAAACTGTGCATCGGTTTAAATCAAACTTAATATGAAACATGCTTAGAATCTTGTCTAGTTTAATAATATCCAACTTTCAATCATGTTTGACATGTTTAAAATGATGTTTGTTTAAATTTGCTTTATGGACATGCTAAAATGCTTTAATTCATAACTAAATAACCGTAGCTCGGTTTTTAATAAACTTTATATGTAAATGGGTAGAATTTTTCCTAGTTTAACTTGGTGTACTTGTTTCGCATGTTTAACAACCCTAAAATATGGTTTAGGGCAAAACAGGACGTAACCTAATTTATGCATATGGGGATTTACCGGATTCATTATTTGTTATATCCGGCCCCATTTAAATTGTTTAGATGGTGTAGTTTTGTTATGCCTCACCTCTTGCCATGTTAATCAACATTTAATATTGTTGGGTACATAAACGAGAGAGAACTAAATAAGTCATGTGGTGCTTTCTTTAATATGCAACTCTGTTGCATAATGAGCTCCACTTAATTTGTAGGATTGTTTGTGCACTTTGCCATGCCATGCCTCATTAAACTGGACATGCATCATACTTGTTTGCGCATCGTGCCATGCTTATGTGGTGGTTGTTTACTATGTTGTGTGCTTCTTTCTAGTGTTGCTTCGTCTCAGTAATCCGGTAACGTCGTGTTGTGAGGATTCGTTCGACAACGTCCGTTTGTCTTCTTCATGGACTCGTTCTTCTTCCTTGCGGGATTTCAGGCAAGATGACCATACCCTCGAAATCACTTCTATCTTTACTTGCTACTTGCTTGCTCTTTTGCTATGCCTATGCTGCAATACCTACCAGTTGCTTATCATGCCTCCTATATTGTTGAACCAAGCCTCTAACCCACCTTGTCCTAGCAAACCGTTGTTTGGCTATGTTACCGCTTTGCTCAGCCCCTCTTATAGCATTGTTAGTTGCAGGTGAAGATTGAAGTTTGTTCCTTGTTGGAACATGGAGATGTTGTTCCTTGTTGGGATATCACAATATCTCTTATTTAATTAATGCATCTATATACTTGGTAAAGGGTGGAAAGCTCGGCCTTATGCCTGGTGTCTTGTTCCACTCTTGCCGCCCTAGTTTCCGTCATATCGGT
This sequence comes from Triticum urartu, assembly GCF_003073215.2. NCBI lineage: Eukaryota > Viridiplantae > Streptophyta > Magnoliopsida > Poales > Poaceae > Triticum > Triticum urartu. The sequence goes on from NC_053025.1 coordinate 159,389,723, forward strand.
GTTATGTTCCCGGATTTTGCGTTCCTTACGCGGTTGGGTTATAATGGGAACCCCTTGACAGTTCCCCGTGAATAAAACTCCTCCAGCAAGGCCCAACCTTGGTTTTACCATTTGCACTAACAACCTATAACCTTCCCTTGGGTTTTCGCGAGCCCGAGGGTCATCTTTATTTTAAACCCCCCCGGGCCAGTGCTCCTCTGAGTGTTGGTCCGAAACGGGCAGCCTGCAGGGCCACCTCGGGGCAACTCGAGGGTTGGTTTTACTCGTAGCTTGACCTATCCGGTGTGCCCTGAGAATGAGATATGTGCAGCCCCTATCGGGATTTGTCGGCGCATCGGGCGGCTTTGCTGGTCTTGTTTTACCATTGTCGAAATGTCTTGTAACCGGGATTCCGAGTCTGATCGGGTCTTCCCGCTAGAAGGAATATCCTTCATTGACCATGAGAGCTTGTGATGAGCTAAGTTGGGACACCCCTACAGGGATTTGAACTTTCAAAAGCCGTGCCCGCGGTTATGGGCAGATGGGAATTTGTTAATGTCTGATTGTAGAAAACCTGAAGTTGACCTTAATTAAAATGCATCAACCGCGTGTGTAACCGTGATGGTCTCTTCTCGGCGGAGTCCGGGAAGTGAACACAGTGTTGGAGTAATGCTTGACGTAAGTAGTCCAGGATCACTTCTTGATCATAGATTCTCGACCGTGCTTTGCCTTCTCTTCCCGCTCTCAGTTGCATATGCTAGCCACCATATATTCTAGTCGCTTGCTGCAGCTCCACCTCATTCCTTTACCTTACCCATAAGCTTAAATAGTCTTGATCGCGAGGGTGTGAGATTGCTGATTCCCTGTGGCTCACAGTTACTTCCAAAATCAGTTTGCAGGTGCCGATGTAACCGAGCAGGTGACGCAACCAAGCTCAAGGAGGAGCTCGATGAAGATCTTGTCCTTTGTGTTGTTTCGTGCTAGTTGATCAGTAGTGGAGCCCAGTCGGGATGATCGGGGATCTGTGTAGCATTTGGGGTAATCTTCTTTTATTTTGGTTCCGTAGTCAGACCTTGATTGTATCTGGTTGATGTAATGCTTTATTCATGTATTTGTGTGAAGTGGCGATTGTAAGCCAACTATGTATCTCTTTCCCTTATGTATTACATGGGTTGTGTGAAGGTTACCTCACTTGCGACATTGCTTTCAATGCGGTTATGCCTCTAAGTCGTGCTTCGACACGTGGGAGATATAGCCGCATCGAGGGCGTTACAAGTTGGTAATCAGAGCCTTCGCCGACCTTAGGAGCCCCCTGCTTGATCGAATAGCTGGCGTTGTTGAGTCTAGAAAAATGTTTTGAGTCATTTAGGGTTATGTATATCGGAGAGTTAGGAATTCTTTTTACTCCTCAGTCCCTTCGTCGCTCTGGTGAGGCCTCCTGACGCAGAGTTTTGACTCTTCTCTTCTCAAAATTTCACTAAATTTTTTTTAGGATCATGCGGGTATCTTGGAATCGTTCCGATCGATTTGTGACGAGAACATTGTTCTTGGTGCCTCCTGACACTTAGGGGTTGTGGCAGTGTCCCGGGGAGTTGAGCTCCGAGGTGTTGTCGTCACAATTTTATCGTTGTAGTTCTGGAATACCTGAGTTTAGTTTCGCCGACATCGAAAATCTCTTTTATGGAGTTGTTGGTGAGATAACCTCGACGCCACCTAGTACTAGGGCGGGAGTTCGGGAGTATTGCCATAACTTGTATAACAGATGCTTTTTGATGGTTGAGGTAGTCGATTTCCGAAGGTTTCTTGGTTATGTGTTGAAGGATGGATACAGCTGGATGTAGGATTTGCTAGTTTTGCGTGAGATATTATGCTTCCCCTGTATCCCCAACACCTGATTGCATAACTGGGAAAATTTCGGGAGTTTATAAGTGGGAATTCAAGTAGCTGTTAGGATATCTTTCCGACAGATGTATGATATGAAATTGGGGTTCAACGTCTAGTGGTCCGCCTATTCACGGTTGGTTTTATAGTGGTCTCGTTGTGTCTTAAAGAGTCCTTGGCTATGCCGACTCGGGGACGCTTCGTATGTCATGTGCACTGCCTTGTACATGATGGTGCTGTACGATCGATCCCGTGTAGGCCCCACCACAAAAACTTCGGACGAAATCTCTATCATATGTTTGTTCCGGCTTATTTTGCAAGCCAATCCTTTGTTTTGTTTTGGTTTGTGGTATTCGAGTTGCTTCGAAGTCAAATGTGGATTCCATACCTTTCCCCAAATGGTGTTCTCATACTCTGATGTGAATACTAATCCTTATCGATAATTGAGATTGTCATATCAATCCTTTTCACCGGTGTGCTTCTCTTCAAGTGGATCCGATCATTTCAACATCCGCAAGATCAAGTATCTTGTTATTCATTTGAAGTCTCTCCATTCTTTTCCTTCATGTTCTTACCCGGTGGTTCTCATGAAGATTCTAACGGAGCTTCAAGTTCGTCACTCTTCATTCATTTTCTTCTCTGGTGGATTCAAATCAAGCTTTTGGTGTTGATCATATCCTTTTTCCTTGTTTCAGAAGTTTTATCATACCGGTGCACCTCATAATCTTCCACTCTTCGCTATTCTTTTGTTCCGGAGTGCTAAAGATATCTCAGAAGATTCATGTTTCCACTCTTAATCCGTTCAAGCTATTTTGAGGATGTTATCTCATTCAAGCCATTTATTACTAACCGGTGTATTCTCCCTTTCAAGTACTCCTTCTAAGGTGTTTCTTTTGAATGGGCCCTAACCCGCAGGTCTTTTCCTAGGATCTTACCTGACTCTTCTTATTTTCCCGGAGGTATTCTCAAATTCTTTTGAAGTTTGACGTAAGAATGATTTACCATCAGTCAAATGTCTTTCTCCAAGATCTTTCAAAATTCTTTTCATCGTTGGCTCAACCTTTCTATTCTTCATTCCGGTGTGCCTCAATAAATCTTGGTGGTGTTTCTCCTTGGCATTCTCATCATTTGAAGACCGAAGAAGATTTTTTTCTCTCTCAATCTTGTTCTTGTCTCTTCAAGATTCGTGATTCTAGCTTGCTGCCATCCTCTCATAATTGTTTTGATTATGAGTATTCTTTTCACCTATTCGGAGCATTTCATGAGTTGTTTTCCAATTCTTTACTCCGGAGCCCATCATCTCAGAGTTATTCTTTCTCGGCTTTCAGCTATGGTTCTCCAAATCTTACCGGTGCATCGTTCAAATATTCTCTAATCAGTCGTGATCCTTTCGTTCTCATGTATCAAATTCCCTCAAGTATCCCGATTCGTTCTCTAATTCTTCCCGGTGTTTATTTATCTTTTCTTCGTTCTTTTTCAATTCTTACGGTGGTTTGCTCAAGTTTCTCTTCCATGGTTATCATATCAATTCTTTCGTTCTTTTCAATCCTATCGGTGTTTCGTTGAAGACCTTATCAAGTTATTGGTATCTCTCTTAATCCTTTTCAACAAGAATAAGTAGTATGCCAAATCCGTTTGCTCGTCATCAATTTAAATTGATGAAGGATAAGCATGACGTAATTCTTATTCTTGTTTCTTCCTAGTGATTAATTCCTTATTCCGGAGGTCCATCAAATTCCTGAATTCAATTGTTTCATCTTCTCTTTTTCCCGGAGTTCCAAGTTCTCTCAATTATTTCACCATGGAGATTCATCTAAATCGGTACAAGGACTCACCTTGTGTTTTCAACTTCTCTTTCCTTCCATTTGATCATTCTTTTTCTTAACGGAGTTCTTCATGAAGGTTCTGCATGATGGGTTCATCAAGGATTTAATTCCTTCTCGAAGTGTTCATCGACATTCTTTTCTAAGAAGCTCAAGTTTTCTTCATCTTGCAATCCGGAGTGCAATTCTTTCTTCTGTATCATTGGATGTGGTATAAAGTCATTCTTGATAATTTGAGTTCATGCTTCATGATTCACATATTGTTAAGAATGAGATATTTTAAATCCATCAATCTCGTCATTTGAGTTATCTTGGGTTATATTTCACCTAAATCTTTCCCTAAGGATTTTGCTATTAATGGTGATAATATATGATCCAAGTTCTTCATCTATCCTCCCGGTGAAATAATTCTCTCGTCTCATCGGTCATACCAATCCAATTCTTTTCCCATGAGTGGCAGTTTGTCACCTCAAAATTTGACATGTATGCCATAAGACCATATCAAGCTTATTCTTTTCGTTGTTGGTTTTCCAACAACTCCGTTCGACCCTTCTCCTAAGGATGCCTTCTCAAGATCTTTTTGGTAGAAGTTGGCATTTTCTCCTCATTTCTCCTATTTCAATTATCTATCTTCTATTCCTCCGTTCCGAAGGCATTGTGATGTTGCTCTCCTCAACCCATCTTCTCGCTTTGTCGGGACCATGTTTTGATCGTGCTTATCCTTTTAACCGGAGTATTGTGTCCCTTTGCTCAAGATCTTTCATTTTATCAAATTTTTCATCTCTTTTAAACCGGAGTGCTGTCCGAGATCTTTCTTACCCCTTGTTCCATTCATTCAATAGTTATGGAGGCAGTGTTTTGTGATTTCATCAAGTATCTTCTCATCTTATCAAGTTCCTATTCAATTCCATTTCTTTTCAATCAGAGTGCTGCCCGAAGTTGTTCTTTCTTTTCCTCTTTCATAACGGAGTGTATTCAACTTCGTTTATCTCCGTTTATTCTATTCTCGGAAATGGCTTAACCTTTCAAGGTTCTTTGGTTTCACCCATTTGTCAAAGAAGCAACTTAGTTTTACCTCCTCTCTTCCTCTTCCTTTTCCCTCCGGTGCCATCCTAGATCTCGGGACGAGATCCTCTCGTAGTGGTGGAGTGTTGTGACGGCCCGAAACCGTTGTGCCAGGTGTCCTCCAGTTATTCGCTGTTGTTGCGTTGTCATTCACTTGCGTGTTGCATCTTGTCATGTCATCATGTGCATTGCATCATCATGTTTTCAAAACTTGCATCCGTCCGGGTTCCCCAGTTCTCTCCGTTGTCCGTTCCGAGTCGAGACACACTTGCACGCGCCCGTGGCACGTCCGAAATATTATTTTATAAGTGGCTGGAAAATGTTCTCAGATTGGGTTGAAAGTTGGCGTGTGGTCTTTTTATAGTGTAGATAGACCGCCTGTCAAGTTTCATCGCATTCGGAGTTTGTTGGATAGCCCAACCGTTAATCTATAGTGGTAATATAGTCAGTCTAATGTTGGACGTTTTCGGTCTCCGAAAACAGTCATCGGGCCTCTCTTCTCTTCTCTCAGCCTGAGACCTTCTCCACAGTCCACTACTCACCGTCAGACCCTACCTAACCTCTCTCGTCCGCCCGTGGCCAATCCTCGCGCGCGCGTCCGAAAGCTGTCCCGGACCCGACCCGGGCAGTCGCCACCGTTGTGTCCGGATCATCCCCAAACGTCTACAAAACGTCTCCGTTTTCTTATTTGGGCTCCCTATCTATTTTTTTCCGGCCGTCTGATTACGATCGGAGGGACGGATTAGCCCCTACCCAAAAATCCTTTTGCTACATATGTATCAGTCCAACCCTAAAATCAAGGAGAGATGTCCCATCCTTCCCCCTCGCGCCGCCACTTTCCAAATCTTCCTCGGGATCCCAGTGCAGCCAAGCCACCTGCCTTCTCCTTGTTTTCCCCATCACACCAACCACCGAGCACCTCCCGGATCACCACACCGCTTCGTACCAGTGCCTGGTGCCCGATCCCTCCTCGCCGGAAGTCTCTCGCTGGAGCACGCCGCCGCTAGCGTCCTCGACCACCAAGCGTGCCTCTACTCCCTCTCCCCGTTCCCTTTTCCCTGAAGCCCTCTCTCCCCTTCCCTCACGGTCTCTCTCTGTCTTCAATGCAGCACCGCCTTGGGGGCTTCCTGAAGGAGCACGACCACCACCTCGCCAGATCCGCCGGATGGCGCCGGGAATGGAGCCGCCTTGCCGGATCTGCGCCTTGCCTTGTCCCTGGTCCGACCGTCATCCTCATCCGGCAGAGGGCGCCGCCATTTCCCCGTTCCAGCACTGCTCCTTCTGCATCAAGCTACAGGTCGACATCGCCGCCAGGAACCGCAGCTCCGCCGTCTGCCCGTTCTTCGCCAGAGTGCCTTCTGCGCCTCTCCTGCCGCTGCTGCATCGCATCGGCGACCAACCGCTTCTTGCGCCTGCCGGCCCTGCCGCAAGCCGCCTCCTCTGTCTGCTGCCTCTGCATCGAGCGATGCCAGGCACCTGCGCGCGCGTTGACCGCATCGTCAACCCGCCCGAGCGGGTCGATCTCCTCTCCAGCCGCGCGCCTAGGCCCAGTTCCCTCCTCTTTGCCGTTGACCACGGCCCACAGCTCCAGCCGGTCTACTTCAGCCTGCTGACTGGGCCGAGGCCCATGGGTGAGCCACCCACATCCCAGCGCCCTCCTTTTTCCTTACCTGTTGGATCAGCCAGCAGATTCGGCCCATATGGGTTTTTTTTCCCGTTTTGCGATTTTCCTAATAACCAGTGCACTGCATATTTATAGAAAAGTCCCTATACAACATGCATATAATAACGCACAAACCGTGCATCGGTTTAAATCAAACTTAATATGAAACATGCTTAGAATCTTGTCTAGTTTAATAATATCCAACTTTCAATCATGTTTGACATGTTTAAAATGATGTTTGTTTAAATTTGCTTTATGGACATGCTAAAATGCTTTAATTCATAACTAAATAACCGTAGCTCGGTTTTTAATAAACTTTATATGTAAATGGGTAGAATTTTGCCTAGTTTAACATGGTGCACTTGTTTTGCATGTTTAACAACCCTAAAATATGGTTTAGGGCAGAACAGGACATAACCTAATTTATGCATATGGGGATTTGCCGGATTCATTATTTGTTATATCCGGCCCCATTTAAATTGTTTAGATGGTGTAGTTTTGTTATGCCTCACCTCTTGCCATGTTAATCAACATTTAATATTGTTGGGTACATAAACGAGAGAGAACTAAATAAGTCATGTGGTGTTTTCTTTAATATGCAACTCCATTGCATAATGAGCTCCACTTAATTTGTAGGATTGTTTGTGCACTTTGCCATGCCATGCCTCATTAAACTGGACATGCATCATACTTGTTTGCGCATCGTGCCATGCTTATGTGGTGGTTGTTTACTATGTTGTGTGCTTCTTTCCGGTGTTGCTTCGTCTCGGTAATCCGGTAACGTCGTGTTGTGAGGATTCGTTCGACAACGTCCATTTGTCTTCTTCATGGACTCGTTCTTCTTCCTTGCGGGATTTCAGGCAAGATGACCATACCCTCGAAATCACTTCTATCTTTGCTTGCCACTTGCTCGCTCTTTTGCTATGCCTATGCTGCGATACCTACCACTTGCTTATCATGCCTCCTATATTGTTGAACCAAGCCTCTAACCCACCTTGTCCTAGCAAACTGTTGTTTGGCTATGTTACCGCTTTGCTCAGCCCCTCTTATAGCATTGTTAGTTGCAGGTGAAGATTGAAGTTTGTTCCTTGTTGGAACATGGAGATGTTGTTCCTTGTTGGGATATCACAATATCTCTTATTTAATTAATGCATCTATATACTTGGTAAAGGGTGGAAGGCTCGGCCTTATGCCTGGTGTCTTGTTCCACTCTTGTCGCCCTAGTTTCCGTCATATCGGTGTTATGTTCCCGGATTTTGCGTTCCTTATGCGGTTGGGTTATAATGGGAACCCCTTGACAGTTCCCCGTGAATAAAACTCCTCCAGCAAGGCCCAACCTTGGTTTTACCATTTGCACTAACAACCTATAACCTTCCCTTGGGTTTTCGCGAGCCCGAGCATCATCTTTATTTTAAACCCCCCAGGCCAGTGCTCCTCTGAGTGTTGGTCCGAAACGGGCAGCCTGCGGGGCCACCTCAGGGCAACTCGAGGGTTGGTTTTACTCGTAGCTTGACCTATCCGGTGTGCCCTGAGAACGAGATATGTGCAGCCCCTATCGGGATTTGTCGGCGCATCGGGCGGCTTTGCTGGTCTTGTTTTACCATTGTCGAAATGTCTTGTAACCGGGATTCCAAGTCTGATCGGGTCTTCCCGCTAGAAGGAATATCCTTCTTGACCATGAGAGCTTGTGATGGGCTAAGTTGGGACACCCCTGCAGGGATTTAAACTTTCGAAAGCCGTGCCCGCGGTTATGGGCAGATGGGAATTTGTTAATGTCTGGTTGTAGAAAACCTGAAGTTGACCTTAATTAAAATGCACCAACCGCGTGTGTAACCGTGATGGTCTCTTCTCGGCGGAGTCCGGGAAGTGAACACGGTGTTGGAGTAATTCTTGACGTAAGTAGTCCAGGATCACTTCTTGATCATAGATTCTCGACCGTGCTTTTCCTTCTCTTCCCGCTCTCAGTTGCGTATGTTAGCCACCATATATGCTAGTCGCTTGCTGCAGCTCCACCTCATACCTTTACCTTACCCATAAGCTTAAATAGTCTTGATCGCGAGGGTGTGAGATTGCTGAGTCCCTGTGGCTCACAGTTACTTCCAAAATCAGTTTGCAGGTGCCGATGTAACCGAGCAGGTGACGCAACCAAGCTCAAGGAGGAGCTCGATGAAGATCTTGTCCTTTGTGTTGTTTCATGCTAGTTGATTAGTAGTGGAGCCCAGTCGGAACGATCGGGGATCTGTGTATCATTTGGGGTAGTCTTCTTTTATTTTGGTTCCATAGTCAGACCTTGATTGTATCTGGTTGATGTAATGCTTTATTCATGTATTTGTGTGAAGTGGCGATTGTAAGCCAACTATGTATCTCTTTCCCTTATGTATTACATGGGTTGTGTGAAGGTTACCTCACTTGCGACATTGCTTTCAATGCGGTTATGCCTCTAAGTCGTGCTTCGACACGTGGGAGATATAGCCGCATCGAGGGCGTTACAACAAGCATTAATCCATTATATTGAACGGTCCACTATTCAGTTGGTAGAGTACAAAGCTCTTAACCTTGTGGACATGGGTTCAAGCCCCATGGTGGAGATTATATTATATTATGTTATTATCAATAAATTACATACAAATACCCAGATCAGTATTATCTTACTAAGCCGGCCCTTGGGGGCTACACGTTGCTATTCAAATTTACATGGTTATATCTACAAAGTCCCTGCTCATTATTGCATAATGACCCGGCACTTGGGGGCTACACTGGTTGAAGTTTCCATGAGCATAAGGCAATTACAAGTCCCAGGTTGCTTCAAGCATGACAACCCGACACTTGGGGGTTGTAGGTGATATGCATATAAGGGAGAAAAAATCTTCAAATTCTTAGTTTGGAGTAGACCAGATTAACCCGGTGTCTACAACAATCATGACCCAACATCATTTATTTATAACCCGACAATTTTGGCAATAAAAAATCGGCAAGATCTACATAGCCTCTTAAAATGTGATAGTTGTTTCTATGTTAAGTATGTAGATATGGACCATATGGTTGTCAAAACCGTGTTATGAAGATCCCCCTTTTGTCAAATAGTGTAACCACTATATATATGTTACTCAAATGTTGTTACCCAATTTCATATAAATTTTCATGGAAAGTATTAGTATCATACATAGTTCATTGAGTATAAGCGTGTGCCCGATGACCAAAAGGCATCTGCATATTAACTATCCATATTGCAAATTCACACACATGTTAACATAAGGAAAACGTATGTGTAACATACTAATCATCGCGCACGATTACTCGCAGATGCATCATGTGCGATACTCTGCCACCGCAAGCAACTAGTTTGCATTTTTCAAAGTTTTTTGTAGAGACAGAATCGCACACGAAGTAACTGCATTGACTATCTGTGTTGTAATTTCTCATCGCAAATAGTTCATCCGAGTCGGTTGTTTGCCACGTATCACACACATCTTGTTTACACGACTCCTTTGTGTTCGTTTGGATCATCGCAAACAGTTCATTCGTGTGAACTGTATGCCGCATATCACACACATCTTGTTAAGTTAAACCATTTCTATTGTGTTCCCTAATCGAAAACAGTTTGTCCGAGTTAACCGTATGCCGTGTATCGCACACACATTGATATGGCTGCCCATTTCTGTTGTTCTACCTCATCGCAAATAGTTCGAATGGATTAACCGTGTGTCCTACATTGCACACACATTGTTATGGCTGCCCGTTTATATTGTTCTGCCTCATCACAGATATTTTGAATGGATTAACCGTCTGTCCTGCATCGCACACGCAACTAAAATATGAACCGTGTTTGATGGCTCCGCCATTGCAAATGTTTTGCACCTTTTTGACGGGTTTTTTCACCACCGTTTGCGATTATTGCATCACACATAGTTACGGCAAAGGGTCTCTAATCATAGTGTCGCGCTAGCAGTATCCTGCAGTAGTGATTGCTTATAGCCTCATATTTCTTCTTCGATATTTGGGTTTTGTTTGGCCAACTTAATCTATTTATCTTACAATGGGAAGAGGTGCTTTGTATTGGGTTTGATCTTACGGTGCTTGATCCCAGTGACAGAAGGGGAACCGACACGTATTGTCACATCCCTAGCTAGTCATTGCTTGTCCTTGCATCAATCTTCTTGCATCATGTTTAAATTCATGAAAGTTGAATTGGGGAAAGTGGAAAGTCTCATAAATCATTTCAAAAAAATGACCTACATTAAAAATTGCTTCAAATAACACATTTCCCTATCGGAACCATGAGGCTTCTTTGAGAGAAGCTCCGGTTTGGAAGAGGTTTATAATAATGCTTGGCCCAAATTGGACAATGTTTTTACCATATATATATATATATATATATATGTGTGTGTGTGTGTGTGTGTGTGTGTGCCATGACGTGACACCATGCCACCTTTGATGACTTTCTAGTGAGTTTAGGATATATGGGAATTTAAAAACTAACATTCCAAATTTTTGAGGATGAGCCAGGGCGCCGGTATGGTTGTAATTCGTTCCCATTCCTGGCATGGGACCTAAACATGCACCCAAAGACATGTCTATATATTTTCTAGCTATTTTGGTGAACTGGAGCATGTATTTCAAGTTCTGATTTGAATTATGGACATTAAATGCCTACGAAATTTAATTAGTGTATAAAAAGGCCAAACGAATCCTAAATAATTTTAAATTTCAGCACAGATAGACTATCGTTCCATGTTGCCTGTAGAAGAAAATACAAGGCGAAAACAGGCAGCGAATAAGTTTCGCCCACAAGGGGGATACGTTTCCCTATCAAAACCATGAGGCTTCTTTGATAGAAGCTTAGGTTTGTAAGAGGCTTGTAATAAAACTTGCACCAAAATGCATGAAAAAAATTCCTTGACATATATGTGCCATGTCGTGACACCATGCCGGGTTTCACGATTTTCGGGTGATTTTTGGATTTATGGGGATTGAAAAACCAAGATTCTTCTCACAAAATGTTTACAAATAGCACATGGTTCACTCACGAAAGACGTGTGCCTACGAAACCGTGGCCGATGCCCCCCTTCCCCCTGCTGTGCGCGCGATCTAAGTCGTGCATTTTGATTGGACAGAGCCCAAACCCCACGGATCGTACGTGTGCATCGTTGGATGCTCCCAGAGCGATCGACAACCCTCAGCCCTTTCGACAGCACATGCAGTACATGGGTAAGCACTGTGCGCATGCGTCGCTCTAGCTCATGCTTCCTTCTCTACTACATTTTCTAAACATGCTACCATTTCCCGCCACTCCTCTCGTTGGTTTCCCGCCTCTTCTCCCATCGTTTTCCCGCTACTAGTGTTAGTGCTCATTGAAGGCTAGCGGCGACACACCGGCCATGTAAATATCACACATAGTTTCTAAAAGCACAAATGTGTGTGATAGGAGGGAGTAGGTCCCATAGGGTGACCAACATGAAACGCCTTAATGGCAAGGAGGCAATTCCTATCAGCAAGGGGCGGCTTCCCATCCGCTAGCCTAGTCGAATAGAACGTAGAAGTTAAGCATGCTCAAGCTGGAGTAGTACGAGGATGGGTGACCCAGTGGGAAGTTGCATATCTCAAGCTTCATTTAAATGCCATGACACGGTGATGATAGAGATAAATATCTCTATAATGACCTTTCATGGAAATTATATAAACATTGGGATCCTTGTTTTGCTAATTTGTAGACTGTTTTTATTGGTTATTTTTTGCTCTAAAAAATAAAAGAATGATTGACTTGACCAGTCATGGTGATTATATAAACCTTTTTCAGGTCGCATGCAGGGTATTGGGGGCAGGGTGTTCTTATCGAGCATCTCTCCCTTGTGCGGCTTCTAGACACTGCACATATCTGTGGGCTCCTCGAGGTATATGTACTATCCTATACCGACAATGAGGGGGGGGGGGCACACAATATATCCCTTTGACCCAACAATTAGAAGGGTTTGACCATGATGGTTTCCTCTTGATACTAGTAAGGTACACATGCATTGCACACATGAGATTTGGTAACCAAATTATGAATAAATACCACACTATAACATGTAAGCTTTGAGTCATATATGCAGGATGTATATGTTCGTTTAATTCTTATAGTTCATCTCATTCAAAATCAATTAGTTTTATAAAAAAATCTATTTTAAGATTCATGGAATTGTGCATTGTAAAGCATAAAGTAAAAACAAATAGTGAAAATTCATTTAAAAAAGTTTGCGCAATTAAGATATCAAAGATTCTAGAACAAAGGAGAAGTGCTTGTGTTTTTAGGTTTGTGCATTATGCTTAAGTTCAACCATTGAGTCTTCTAGATTGTACATGTGGTAGAATCTGGTGAAATGTAGATGATATCCAACGGCCAGTAGTGCTCAGATTTGCCATCTCTGTACCGCCGGATTTGCTTCATCCAACGACCAACTTTCAAAGTTATTCGCACACTATATAGGGTTATAGATATAGATGTGTGCCACACTAGACCAAATAAATTATGAGCGCATGCATCAGATGACCCCCCCTGCCGCCTCGAAGCTGGAAAACCGACATCGTACGGATTTTACACATCACACACCATCGTACCCATACATATTTTTGGGCGACATGAAGTGTATAAGGGGTCTTCTGATCGACCACCGCTCCCTTGTGCATTTTTTTGTGATGTCACGCATATTTGTGGGCTCCCCGAGTGTATATATATATCATCGCTTTGACCGATAATGAGTGGTATGTGTTGGCCATGAATGGATTCCTCCTAGTTCGTGTTACGGGCGGTCACCATCACATGTTGCTCAACCAAACCTCGATCTCATGCGTTGTTAGGATTCCCTCCGACATGCTTGGATTGTTGGGTTCGACCTACATCGTACCCTGCGTATCTCGTCCTTAACTACCCTGCCTTCATGGTTGTTGTCTGTATCGGGAGGTAGGCACCACATCTAAATTGTTCATTATTCTATATTGAAAACACACATCACCCCTTCCCAACGTACATCATTTTGGGCCGCATGCAAGAGGTTTTGGTTTTATGGTCCCTCTCGTGCGATTTTTATGATGGTTCAATCTATTTGCCGAAGCGGTTTATCGACAACAACAGTTGTCATTTGACCAAATGATATATTGATTGGTCCATTGTATGGTAGGTCATGGCGGCATGCATGTTTGATCAAAGTATCATACGTGCATCCGCCTCGCTGACACGAAGTGGGAGGTGGTGGGCCAAGCATCCTAGATAGCTACGACATTATGTCATTATAGATATATCCAAGGGTGCTTTCGGGTTTGTGAGGCAGGTGCCACCAAAATTATGCATTATGTATTTAAAGTTTGAAACATCACACCCAATATTCCTACGTATATTTGGCCACTTCCAGTTGGTTCTTGACTTCTAGCCCCTCTCATTGATCTTCGACGATGCGCCCAACCGTGGGCCCACGCGGTCAAAGTTGTGAATTGGAATTTTGAACATCATAGACCACCCTTTTCACTCATATATATTTGGGCAACATTCTGGTGTGGTTGTCTTCTGACCATCTCTAACGTTGTTTTGCTGCAAAGACTCTGATGATGCTCAATGGACATGGGTATAATATCTTAATTGTGTACGATGCAAGTGCGCTTTGAATCATGACAACTGTGCAAGCACGAGTGAAGTTGGAGTTACTGGCTCAACTGTGTGCGATGCAAGTGCGCTGTAAAATGACCATGACCGCGCAAGCACGCCCAAAGGTTGGAGGTACTGGCTTAACCGTGTGTGATGCATGTGCGCTGTAAAATCACCACCTGTGCAAGCTAAAGGCGGGTAAGCTTATTTGGAAATTAGGACGAACCGTGTGCGATAGACCATCTAGCTAGAAATATAAAGATAAACTACCTGCCTTGAGCGTTTTAAAAATCGACGGTTCCGACACTTTTCCTTATTATCATACACACATATTCTTATTGGACCATGCGATCTTGGGAACTCCCGCCCTGCATCAATTCCTTTACCCAAATTTTAGTAGACTCTGTACTTCAACCGTCGCCCACACTCCTACAACACCGACCTTGTAGTAAAATTGCAGTAGCAGAGGCATTTGAACCGTCGCCCTCCCTCATCCACCACCATCTCCACCTACCATTCCTTAAATTTTTAGTAGCCGCGGCATATCCTCAAATACCCCCCTCCATAGTGCCCCCACCCGGCCCCTCCCCCCTCGAACCCTAGCTTAGATAATAAAGTTCAGGTTACCCAATGATTCCCATACCATCGCCCCACTCCCCTTAGTTTTTAGATGAGGCCTACGGTGTCCCTCCCCACCATATCCACATGCCCTACTCCAGAATGTCGCAGCCTAAGCTCAACCACGTATCCCGGGGAGCCCGACGAGCATTCAACCAATAAGAGGTTTATCATGGCCTCTCCGGCAGACGTTGGCGAGGTGGCCGCCATTCACCCTGACCTGTCGATCCCGGAGCAACATGTCCTCGCGGAAGCCGGTGAAGACGTTGACTACATTGCTATGCCGAAGGTTTCATGTCAGTGAGCTAGCGTATTACTGTATCTCGAGAAAGCTGGCTACAACATCAAGCTCATCGACAGTGACGGCTTCACGCAGGCCTATTCACAGGTTAAGTGGTCCAACCCCAACCCGCCGTCGATCTCTTCGACAGCCCTGCTGCTGATCTCCTCTACCAAGCAGTCAAGGATTTGGAATCCTTATACACCATCGAGCCCATTTTGTCATTTCTGAAGGACACGTTCTACAGCGGCTGCTTGGGATCCTCAATTGCCAAGTCAGATGTCATCTACCACGACCATGACTATGAGGAGGTCACCCGCAAAGGTTCTTCCAAGTTGAAACAACCCATCTGTGACATCAGAGAGCGCACCATGGGTCTGTGCTCTTCCAACTAGAAGGATCCCGTCCATGAAATGTGAGGCAACATCCTATTATCAAATCTTACCTATTCTAGCTTGCCAACACGTAACCTTTGTTGTAGTAGCATTTGACGTGCGGTGATTTAACTGTGCCGTGTTTAATTAATTCAGTGATGCAAAAATGTATTGTTCAATAGGGCATTGTGATGTTTAAGTATGAATTGTCCACTTCAGCTTCACGAATGGCTATATTTGGTTGTTTATAGTGAGTAGATGCTTTGTTTATCTATATTTGGTTGTTAGGTTGGTTATAGTGAGCATTTTTCCCGTTATTGAGTAGATGCCTTGTTTATATGTATTTGGTTCTTAGATTGGTTACAGTGAGCATTTGTCCAGTTATCAAGCAAATGCCTTGTTTATCTATATTTGGTTGTTAGGTTGCTTTTTAAACATTTGTCCAGTTTTCAAGCAGATGCCTTGTTTATCTGTATCTGCTTGTTAGGTTGGTTGAAGTGAGCATTTGTCCAGTTTTCAAGCATATGCCCTATTTATCTGTATTTGCTTGTTAGGTTGGTTGTAGTGAGACTCTATCCAGTTTTCAATGGCTAGATTTGGTTGTTATACTGATCATTTATTCCTTTTTTATTTCATTCATTCACAATGTGTTGTTCATTATGTGCAAGTCGGAACTGTGCCGCTCAACTGCATCCATACCGGTTTGAATGGCTCTATTTGGTTCCAGTTATGCCTGGCGTAGTTAACACATGCCCTTTATATCAGTTTTACACATGTATCCAGTGTGATGTTTAAGCATTACATACATTCTACTAATTTTTAACAATACCAGTTTGAATTGCAATTTGATGGCTGTTAAGCCTGCTATCGGTAACATTGCCTTCCATTTTATATATGCTTTAACAACATGATGAAACCAACACATTCAAGCTATCATTTCGAGATGATGTTGTTTACCTTTGCTATATTTGTTTGATGTTAAGGTTGCTGTACTTATCATGCCTTTACACTAGTTATGTAGGACAACAACGGGAGTGGCCCCCATTTTCCACCGAGGTTAGCTTCATCCCTCAGCTTGTACTCCCCCCGTCATTCCATAATGTAGTGCATATAGGTCTAGTCCTGGACACTTGTTAGCTTCTAATATTGACTTGTTGCTTGTAGGTACATATGCCCTTGGCAAGGATCCACGCATCGACCCTTTTTGCGTATGGGGCAATGAGATATTCATGAAAAAGCATCAAGTGAGGAAACTAATAAGGATTATTAGCAAAAAGATACGAATGGTGGCAAGCAAATTATTTGTTTATGCTATATCCAACACATCACTAAGCTGTAGGATGGCAACTACAAACTCTGCAGCCTTCTCTTTTTACTGCCCATAATGAGTTGCTAGACAACATTGTCTGAGTCTTTCTTGTTCGCAGTGGTTCCCGAAGAAGTTCACTCAAGATTACCTCGCAAAGTACATGATTGGTGGACACGCAATGAAGGTCAAAGTATTTCATCCAGACTACAATGAGCATCGAGAAGTCGTAATGAAGACAGTGAAGGATGGATGGGCAGCTATCACAAGGGGTTGGCCTAGAGTCGTGCGCACATTACGCATGGAGGAGGGCATAGTATGGGCATTACGCTTCACCTTCTCCAGTGACCAGAATGTCTTTCACCTCTCTCTTTACAGTCTTTAGTACAATTGTGATTCATCATTCTTTACTTGGTGCTTCTGTAGTTCTTCAGTATATGTACCTGTGCATCGAATTGTGCAGTCGTGGTTGAACCTATATTTGTAATAAACATGGTTGGATATGAAATAAGTGATTGCCTACTTTTAATTTCAAAACATGTGATTTTTAAATTAGGGAGTAATTAGGGATTACACTGTAGACGGTTTGCGAAAGCAAAACATGTGCGACAGACGTGGAGATCAGACACGTTCCTAGGATCCACTACATGTGTGATCAATCTCCACTTCACACACGACATCCTTTTGAAAACTATTTGTGTTAGGCCACCTTGTGCAAATGTTTATCACATATAAACTGCGTGTGATGGACAACCTTTGCCACATAGTTTCTTATACGCACCATGTGTGATGCGTTCAATAACGCAAAAGATAAAATTGTTAATACCATGTGCAATGGCAACACTATCAAAAACGATTTAACAGGGAAAATTATGGGTGATGTACCTGCGAAGGGAAATGTTATCCTTGGAGTGACTATGTGGGATGTTCATACGAACGAAGACGTTTAGCAGGGACTGACTGTGTGGGATGTACTCACGACCGGAAATGATTTCACCTGTATAATTGTATTGTTTAGCACTACTGTACGTATAACCATATTTCAGCGCTCGCCAGTCACACACGACCTCATTTTGCCGATTGTGTGTGCCAGGAGGGCATATCCCGGCGGTTTCTGGGTCGTGTGG
The DNA here is from genome assembly GCF_003073215.2 of Triticum urartu. Classification (NCBI taxonomy): domain Eukaryota; kingdom Viridiplantae; phylum Streptophyta; class Magnoliopsida; order Poales; family Poaceae; genus Triticum; species Triticum urartu. The sequence continues at coordinate 159,407,457 of NC_053025.1, forward strand.
GAAGGACCCCCTATCACCGTCACTCACTTGGCGACAGTTCCAAAGGCCGTCGCGGAAAGGGGTTAAAAATCGTTTGTTATAGCACCGACTCATACCTGGGGAAGACCGCACGAAGGTCATGCCCCTGCCTCACCGCCGCACCTACAGGCGTTGCAAGGCAAAGGTCCCGTGGCGATCGGGCCTCGCACTGAGGACGAGGTGGGGGATGGCCGTGGTATGCTCTCGAGGGTAGGAGTGAGGCAGTCCTCATAAACATGGTGCCCTCAGAGGCCCCTGAGGTGAGGTCCACAGAGGCAGCTCTGGGCGCTGTGAGCGGCCCTATGAGGTAGGTGGCTACGCGGGCTTGAAGGGAGCGCCCGGACCCCTGTGACCGCCCGCACGCTCGAGCCCCATGGTGAATGCAGTGGAGCCTGAGCACGCGGCGACGCCTATGCAGCTGGAAGGGGCCAACTCAAGCCCCTCATGCCCGACGCTGAGTCCGGCCCCTGCCGGTGGAGGTGGTGCGGAGCTGCGAGGAGAGCTTCGGGCTGAGACTTCCCACTTCACGAGCTCAGGGGGCAATGAAGGAGTGTGGTGGAGCCGTGCCTTGGTGCTGGTGGCGGGCTGCCCCATCCTCAAGGGCGAGGCCATTAGTGACTTCAGGGTGGCCCTAGGCACCTTCGAGAGCAAGCTCCGGGCGAAGGAGAAGCACCACGAAGTGGAGCACTAGCGGATGGCGAAGGGGTGGCACCTACTCCAGGAGGAGACGACGACAACCATAAGTAGGACGCCTAGGCACAGGCTCAGGGCAACTGGATCGCCCAGCAGGCCAAGGAGCTCCTTGAGAAGGCCCTGGAGGCCCGCGGCAGCATGAGGACACCGAGGCCTGCGAAAATGTGCTCCAGGAGCACCCCTCCTAGTGTGAGCGCTAGATCTAGGCACGGCAGAAGGCCACGGATACCCGTGAGGGCCATCTCGTATCCAGCCAGGGGGAGCTAGAGAAGGGGGAGGAGGAGCTTCTGAAGCACCAGGGGACGGTTGCTTCCCATGAGGTGGCTGCCCAGACCCAGGAGCGCGAGCTCGCGATAGCCGCGTCCAAGCTGAAGACGGAGCGGGAGGCCCTGCTGACGAAGGAACACGAGCTGGTGGCAGCCTGGACTGAGATCGGTGACCTCAAGTAGTAGGTGCAGGAGACAAATGCTGCCCTTGAGGAGGCCAGTCACGATCTGCTGGCTGAAGCGATGACGCGGCTTTGACTTTGAGCAAGTGACGGCACCCATTCCAACAGAGCTTCACAAGGAGCTTGAGAAGAAGGTGGAGGTCCATGTGGCTGGCTACATCGGCAAGTTCATGCTTCAAGTCGAGCCCGTCGATGAGGCTGACAATGAGGCTCCCGGCGGGCGAGGTGGCGATGATGGTGAGACGTCCTCCTAGATCCCCCTTTTCTTGATTTTCATCTGTAATAGAGTAGGTACGGCCCTGCGGGGGTGTGAGGACGTCGTTTGGCACCTTTACTTTGGCACCTTTACTTATCTCTCCCTAATAATAAACTACGGATTGAGTCTTCGGGTTCACCGTCACGGCATTTTTGCGAAATAGTCCCTGTTGTTTTAGGTATTCAACCTGCACTCACGTCCCTAAGTGAAATAACGATTCGCAATAGAAAAAAGGTCCCGAACAGGTGTGCATCGCCCCCACCGCTTCGCCTCGATTGGCACCGGCGCAGGCCACCCCGCCGCTCGACGTCGCCTCGCACCAGAGGCGACCACCACCATCCTCCCCGATCCCTCCCCTCTGCCAACCCGATATAGATGCCTAACCCACGGGAAACGGCAGGCGGCCGGCGGGCGACGCGAGGCGCGGTGGCGGCTTGAGGAAGACGGGCAGATGCGTGCGCGGTGTCGACCGATCTGGCGGGTGGTGCGGCGGCTTGTTCCGGTGCCAGCGGCGTCCTGCTCATCCAGAGAAGGAGAGACAAGGGCCTGAGGGAGAGAGGAGACAGATGAAGAAAGGAGAAGGAGAAGGAGAAGGGGTGCACGCAGGGTGAGGGAGGCAGTCGCCGGCTATGGCGGCTCCGGTGACTGACCGACGGGCTTGCTGCCAAATCACGCCCACCGGGCAACGCTCTGCGCTGGCTGCGCCGACTGCCGTGCGCCGCCGGACAGCGGCGGTGGAGCCTCCCTCGTGGAGGATTACACCGGCTGCCCCGCGCTTTCCGAGATCCTCCGCATCTTCCCCGTGAAGCGTCGTCGTCGCGGGAGGACTTCGATGCCTGGATCACCGACAACCTCCTCCAAATCCTACAGGAGGTCCAGGACAACATCTACAAAATTGTGTTCGTGTATGTGCGGTCAACAGATGAATCAATCTCCTTTCAAGTTTCAACACAGCAACCTTCATGTATGTAGATGTGTATATCAAGGACACACAGATCCATTGGCCTGCGTACCACACATCCCTTCACTAATTCCATCGGTGTCATTCTTAACAAGGTAAGTATGATTCCCCCATCCATGATTTTCTTAATTGATCTTTGATCCTTAATCTCCCTAATGTCCTTACATTTTATTGATTCTATAAACGATCTCAAACAGGAATATACCAAGATTTAGATGGAACCAATTTTTAGGCCACAATTCCTATAACTTTCCTTGTCAATTTGATCAAATTAGATGTGTGATGGAGGTTATAACCTATTACGGTATACATTGTCAGAATTCTTCAAGACCCTCTGTCGATCCTCACTATCTTTGAAACAATCTGATTTCTGTGTCATTGCTAAACATATGTATATATTTGGTGTGCTGGATTTTCTGATGTATATGCTATATAAGAGGAAGCTATTCGACAATCCTGCCCAAGTTGGTACAGATTAGCTCGATTTTATTCAGTAAATATTTATGCTTGATAGATACAAGCCTTCCTCTTTTGCCCTTCTTTTCTCCATCCTCTGCAGGTCTCCAGCACATGTGAATCATTGTCGTCAAGAGCATGCTTGTGACATCATTACAATACGTGATGCAGGGCAAAAGGATGTTGTCAGGAATAAAAAAAAATTAATCATTTCCTATTCTTTTTCCTTGCCCGTTTTCGCCGTTATATAGACTGTATTTCCCACTGTAATGCACAGCCAAATTTGTATTCTTGAAAGTTTTAGTCATCTCTGCTGCAACTAAGTGTTCAATTGCAATCTCTAGCCAAGTTCCCTTTGTTGTTGTGTTGAATTTGAGGAAAGGCGACCAAGCAGCTCGTGGCAGCCGTGTCACGCCTGCTCCACCACTGCCTTGACTTGCCGACGACATCGCCGGTTGGGCCGCAGGGGGGCAAGATCATCGTGGGACCCATTGCCATGGGCGCCGAGTATGCTTGATTGCCATGTCGGAGGCAAAGGTCCTAGAGCTTGGTGGTGTGTGTGTGGATTTTTTTTCTCCCGTTGCAATGCATCAATCCATTTATTCATGCATCCATCGATTTACTTTGAATTTGTTCTCAGTCGTCGAACATTAACTGGATTGGTTCATGGATATGCAGTGTGACAAGTCGTGTGAGATGAAGGTGGTGAACCATCTCAATGTGAAGCCAAGTATGTGAAGGATATGCCATGGATGATGTGGACAGGTAAGGGTAAAAGTTTGAGCTGTCGAATTTTGTGTGATCGAGCTCCTATACGGTCAAATCTAAAAAGTTCAGTGACGATTCAGATTACATATGGATTCCTTTTTGTTGCCTACAATGCTATAATCACACTAACTATGTGCATGGCATACCAGAGATAATGCAAAAATTGCTTGCCGATAGGCAGCTGGGCATATGCATAATTGTCGAGGAGTCCGAAGCCAGCGCTATTCTGGTTTGACTGAATAACGTATTCTGAGGCTCCCTTGTGGTGGAGATCGACTATGCAGTGGGGAAAGGAGCTTGGGGCTGATTCGTAAGCAGAACATTGTCCTACCCAATTATTGTTGATATTAAATCTGCGTTGAGTAAATATCACATCAGGGCTGTCGGAAGGACAAACAATGGGCTGGATCATGAACTAGCCAACGTTTCCAAAGCTCATGGAGACTTTGTGGCTGCGGATGATGTCCCGGACCATGATCTGCTCCAGAAGGAAAACGATGCAGCCTTGGCGTCGGTATCAGGCATTATGATGGATGTAAAGCGGACTTGATTGTATGTGATGGCGCCCCTGATAGTAAGCTTGCATTGCTAGACAAGTGGCCGATAACCATCTTACATGTGTTTATGGTACTTCTATTTCTTACTTTGCTTTGGATGATTGCAGTTACTGGACTTCATGATATCGACGAGTTTGTTCTGTCCCAGCTTATATAGGCGGTTGGTATATTTTTCTCTTTCTCTGCGTATCAATTTAGATCAGAGATACTTTTTGGAAGTAATTTGCAGTATGCATAAGATGCAGTGTCCAAAAATAATGCTACCTTAACCCTGTAGTTTATGCTTAGTATTCTACCTTAAAATGTTTACTTTTGGTGCAATAGCTTCTTTGGATTTTTATATTGAACATTGGACCATTTTTACTCAACCTTTGGATAATTCGTTGCTGTTTATGTTGTAGAACAACATGGTGTAACACTATGGTTCCACTAACTTGATATATTTTCCACTAATGTCCTTCCTCCTTCCATCTACCTTGCTGCCCCATCTCTCTTCTACCAGATCCCAGCTTCATGGTGGATTCATCTACAGGTAGTTAATCTCCTAGTGCTGAATCACTGCACAGCTGCACATGAATTGTTATGGTCCATTTGTTTTTCTTCAGGAATCCACACCTACAGCAGTTCTCCTAGAAACCATCTGCCTGAAGTTCATCTCCCTACCACTCCGTTAGTACTTCTCTCACCCCATATGCCCTTGGCTGATCACATGTCTCTCTCATCTTACTCACAACTGATTGTTGTTGTTTTGCTGTAGATTTTGTGTTAGAACAGAGAATTGTTAAAGCTGAGATCATAGACAAATCTTATGTTGCAACAACAGGTTTGGAGGTTGTGCTGAGAATTAAAATGTCAAGGTTCAAAAAATAGATGCTTCAAGTATTTAATCTCTTTCAAATACTCTTATCATGTTCCTTTCAGTGGTTAGAGCCCACAACTAAGATGTGTTTGCTTCACACTCATGCTTGTAATACGCATATATGGTTCCTTATTTCATCATGTCCACGTTTGTAATTCTCTGGTGCAGCAGACCTGACCGATAGTAGAGGTTAACCTTCTTTTTAGGCAAAGCTTCCAGTATTGTACTAATTATATGTGCTCTTTGGTGCAGCGCTCACTCAACATATTGATATGTAAGTCAATTTTAACAAATAACTCTTTGCTTTGTCGTGGTGGCTAAAATACATCACACTTATCTGCACCTAGAACTGAATATTTGATTGTTTTTGCACCTAGAACTGAATATTTGATTCTTTTTGCCTGCATGCCAACAGTATCGAAAATGATGTGCATAGTTATCCAGTTAGTTTTGTGAGAACTATATATGATAAACTACTAGAACCAATAGGATAAACTATAGTAGTACTGTGGCATTGGAACACATGATTCTCTGGTTGATATTTGGCATGATGCTTGCATTCAATATCTAGAATCCTGCACCTCAAACCATATGAATGTGATCCCTATATGGTGTTCCAGTGGTGAAAACTGGAGCATATACTATATTCAAATTTTTTTTGTTACACATCAGGCATACATTGGATGGACGAACCATACAAATAGTAATCAATCTGATATGGTTTAGTCACATATACTTTTTTGTTTTCTTCTGGTGTGTAGTCATCTCTTATAGTGACCACAAATTAGTACATATAAATTCAATTTTATGATCACTGTTAATATGAACAAGATTCTTGCTCTATGTCATTTATGGTTAGTGATATGTAACAGTGAGCTGCACTATTTTTTTCATCCTGTTAGCAAAGCATCACAGTACGAGCTATATTCAGATGTACATGATGGTAGACGTGCATATCATGCTGGTTTTCTACTCTACAGTTTTGGGCACCCATGGTGTCAATTTTGAACTGGCATAGTCTGGATTATAAAATGTTTCAATGCATGCGAATATGGCCTGATTTATTAACAAAGAGAACTCTATATGCTTTTTTGCCCGGTGCAACGCACGGGCATTTGTACTAGTATACCCTTTAATACTTGTGTTACGCCTTCGTTACCCTTTGAAGACCCCTTTTCCCCTTTTACATTGCCTTTTTGCACTTCATCGCTGGGACCCAGCCCCCGAGTAGGCTACGAACGTTGCTGGTATGCTCGCATGTGGGCTCGGCAAGGCCAGAAGGTGTAGGGCCCTTGGGCTGGTAGGAGCTCCTGAGACGCGATGCTTGAGGATCCCCCCTTGACACGGAGGCGGCTTGTGCTAGGGGTCAAATAAGCTTCGAGAGGTACATGAGCAAATGAGAACCCAAAAGGTGCTACAATACTTGAGGGGCTCTTTTGACTTAGCTTTCTTTAGGCGTGCGCTGCATGCCATTGAACACTAGTGGGGTGGCACACGCTGGCGCCTTTGTGAGGCTCCCTGGCTGGGCTCTTTGAGGGGAAGGAACCAACACGGCGCTCGCGAGGGCTGCTCATGGATCCTTCGATATCCTGCATTAGTAGAGATGGAGGCCGGGAAGATTTTGTGGATGAAGAGTTAGCGGGAGTGCACACGAGGTCGCTTATGGGTACCACACGTGAAGATATAAGCACCAAGGACTTCGGTGAGGTAGTGTGCATGGGAGTTGGCCCGTGACCTAGAGCTCAGTAACTTGGGTTTTTCAACGCTGCTGGGATTGACCCGAGCATAGCCACCATGCCTAGCCCCCAGTCGCATGACAGGCATGGGAGACATGCCGGGCGCTGAAGCCTTCTGATGGGTCACTAGTACAGCGAGGTTCTAAACAAATGGTTTTAACCCCTTTCCGCGTTGGCATTGGGAACCATCGCCAAGTGAGTGTGGGCGATAGGGGGGTCCTTCCCACACGACCCAGAAACCGTCAGGGATATGCCCTCCTGGCACACACGCTCGGCAAAATGAGGTCGTGTGCGACCGGCGAGCACCCAAATATAGAAATACATACAGTAGTGCTAAAAAATACAATTATACAAGCGAAATCATTTCTGGTCGTAAGTACATCCGACATAGTCAACCAGCGCTAAACGTTTCCTTTCGTATATACATCCCACACAGTCACTCCAAGGAAAATGTTTCTGTTCGCAAGTACATCACACACAATTTTCCCTGTTAAATTAGTTGTGATAGCATTTCCATTGCACACGTATTAACAATTTTATCGTTTGCGTTATTGAATTCATCACACACAGTGCCTAGAAGAAACCGTGTGTCAAGGGTTGTCCATCACACACAGTTTTTATGTGGTAAACGTTTGCGCCAGGTGGCCTAACCCAAATAGTTTTCAAGAGGATGTCGTGTGTGATTGTTCATTAATTTAACACGGTTTATTCCTAGAAATTGTGTGCGTTATTGAATGCATCGCACACGGTCTTTTCTCAATAACCGTTTACAATAGAAAAACCAAATTAGCTGGCTAATTATCCGATTATTTATAATCCATTTATTAATCTAATTGAAATTTCATATTAAGCACATAATATATTTCATTTTCATAATTGAAATACATCAGAGTACAACATCATATAGCTTCAGCAATCATCTACCCCATTACACAACTACACCAGGACCAAGTTTCACATGCAACATCTATAACCTTTTGAAATTAGCTTCATAGACGGTCCATAGACAAATGTATCTCATCTGGAAAACTGGCGAAGCAGAAGGCGAATATTGAGCCTTCATTGATGTTGAAGGTCTTTGTAACTTTAGGCCCGTGCCTGTGGATGATTGACCGTCCATCCTTCGTCCTCTCCAGGAACACTACAATATTGAACCATGGGTGTTGTATGAATACCTTCCTTGCCTCCTGACCATACAGGTGGTTCGAGAGGTAATCATTAGTGAACTGCTATGGAAAGGCCTGAAAACAAGGATGTGCATAAATATCTTCTCTATATTGGAGGGCAAAGGAATAAAAAAGGGATGGTATAATAGTTAGTATCATCCTGTAGTGAACTGATGTCTTCTTCATTGTGCAGACAAAGATCTTGTTGTTTTTTGTCGCTAATTTCTTTATCCTAACAATCTTTCCGAGTTTCTTGACTTGACTGATATTCTTGGACAGCTCATTTCCCAATATGCAAAAATGGTCAAAACCTCTGACAGCAGGACCTACATGTGCAAGACCAAATAGTTAAAAACCTAAATATTAGAATGGCTCCTGCAATTGCACAATAATGTGATATATACATATATTAGACAATGGACCATGCACGTGCTAACCTCAATTGTAAACCTCAGTGCTTGCCATTGTTTCCCTACAACACATATAAGGTAGTTAGTCATCAGGTTAAGTAAGGGTTCACATGCTATCATTAAAATATGTTGATGAAAAATAATCACATTGCAGATTCATCAGATTAATTGAAGCCACATGGAAAACCCATTTATCCAAACCAAGCACGATTACGAATTAGAAAATATAGCACTTGTATATGTTTCTCATGTATTAAGTGCAGCCAAATTCGATTTATTCCTCACATGCACATGAATATAAAATTCTACCCACAACAATTGGACATCACAGTCTAGAATTGAACCAAGCAGTTAACTAAACACCACAACAAATGAACCAAACATTAACTGAGCACCACATTGCACAATATAACATAATCCTAATAGAAGATCAGATAGTTAACCAAACCAAGCATGCTTAACAATTTGGAAATATAGCAATTGTATTTTTTATGTATTTACTACAGCCAAATTCAATTTATTCCTCACATTGTATACAATAATAGAATGCACCCACAACTATTGAACATCGCATTGCAGAATTGAACCAAACAAAATAGTTAACTAAACACCACAACAAATGAACCAAACGTTAACTGAGCACCACATTGCACAATATAACATTACTCCTAATAGAAGATCAGACAGTTAACCAAACCATGCATGCTTAACAACATGGAAATATAGAAATTGTATTTGTTTCTCATGTATTTAGTGCTGCCAAATTTGATTTATTTCTCACATGGTATACAATAATAGAATGCACCCACAACAATTGAACATCTCGTTGCAGAATTGAACCAAACAGCCAACCGCGTCGTGTCGTCGGCGCACGAGGCGTCGACGGTGGCCTCGACGGCAAGGTGCTCCTCCAAGATCTGGGGGTCGACATGAATGGCAGCCATCGTGACCTCATCCGCGCGTGCGGCCGCGATTTGCTTCTCCGCCGCCAAATGGTCCTTGGGATCCTGCCTATACTGCGCCCACCATGTCTTATGGCGGCGCTTATTTGTTGGAGGGGTCGGTGATTTGGGTGGAAGGTGTCGCGCCGGGGCTCGGGGCATGTGGGATGTGGAAGGAGAAGGAGGATGGGGATTGTGTGTGGATTACCTGCCTGGATAGCTGAGGCTGAGCAGCGTGGAGGAGGGTCGCCGGTGAGGAGGCGACGCTACAAACAAGGATTGAAGGTTTCAACTTGGAAAGGAAGGAGAAAATAGGGGAAATGTGGCTTTTGGTAAGGGGGAGGGGCGGGGAGGTAGATATTTCCGCGGAAGCCGGAAATTTGGAATCGCTTCTGCGAAAAAACTGGCGCGCAAAGTGTCATCTGACACGGTCCCTTATTCAAAACTATGTACAATATGTGAACATCACAAAAGATTCAAATAGCTTAACCCGTGTGTGTTGACTTTGGACATCAAAAAATTTGGTTCGAATTTCCTTGGTTACAATGGTCATCCACGTCATTGCATAACTTGGGCACACAAAGGAGACTAACTTCTTAATCAAGCGAATTCAGCAATTAAACAGAGCTAGTTGACCTAAACATTACTCTAATAAATTAAACATTGACACTCTTAATTCAACAAAACAAGGAGTACTACTACGGCTGGTGCTCGTCGATCTCCGCCACCGCCTCCATGTCTAGCTCGCGCCCGACGGTCTCCTGGGGAAGGGGTTCCATGGCATCAATTGCACCATACTCGGAAAGCATCTCACCATCCGTGTCCGCAATATCTTTGGAATAGGTTGCCATGAGCTGCACGTGGGTGGCTGTGATCTGGGCTTTGGCGGGCTCCATCGTGGCAAGGTATGCCGCGTAGGAACAGACGGCTCCTCAAACTCTATCGGCGATTGCCAACTCTTTGGCTATGGGTTGCCGACTGTTGTCGGAGAAGCTTCATTCAATTTGTGCAGTGACCACCACTAGCTGGGCGTGGACAGCCTCGAAATGGTAGTGGGCGGCCTCCATCAGGGCTAAGGCCGCCGTTGCGGAACGGACAGCTGCTGTGCCGCTCTTGCCAGTTGTTGTCCCTGAGGCAGATGTTTCCGCTGCCTAAGAAGCAACAGCGGTTGTTTGTGCTGCCTTGGCCGCTTGGACGGAGACTGCGGTAGCCCTAACGAAGCTTGTTAGCATGCGCCTGGCGGCTGCAGCCGCGCTCTCGCTGGAGTGGGCCGTCGAAGTTTCCCTCATGACGTGGGTCCACGTCCCCATCTTTCACCGGCGACGAATGAACAGTGAAATGATATTTGGGGAGTGAGCTAGTATGCTTGACACGCTGGCTATGGACTGTAGCTGACACACCTTCTCGTGTAAGCCATAGGCGTACTATACACCAACGGTGCTCCAAGATATTTTGTGCTGCATCTCACACAGTTGGTGATAATAAACTGTGTGCTATCTACTTGATTTATTGTCTTGATTTGAATTACGTAATGGGGTCACAGCTATAAAGGATGGTGCTTGAATTGCTAGAACTTTTATCTGCAGTGAAAATGCAACTATAGGTGTGTGGTAAAAAAATTGGAATTATTTAGGGTTCGTTTGGACGTTTTTATACATTAACTTGGTTTTGTAGGGATTTCAGGTGCATAATTCTAATTCAAAATACATGCACATGCTCCACCGAGTATACATGGGTTGAAAAATCAAATATGTGTCTTTGGTTGCATGCTTAGGTCCCATGCAAGAAATGGGAATGAATGTCACACACCCTGCCACCGTCACTCGGCCGCAAACATTGAGATACCTGGTTTTTAATTCTAGTAAATCCAAAACTTGTTTGAAATTCATGAAACTTGGCATGCTATCATTGAGCGGCATCAACATGCCGTGGTAAAAAATTTGTCCCATTTTGGGCAGGTTTGGGTATAAGCTTCTCACAAACTAGAGCTCCTCACTGTCGGCGTTCTGGGAACGGGGGTCCCCAGACTTGCCTGCCAACGGCCCACGGCGTGGCTCTGTGAGAGGACCCGTATGACCCATCTTCACCAGCAAGGACTCAAGACCCTCGTGAGGGGCCAAGCCTCGTGAGGCGAGTGACACAAGACCTCCTCAGGAGCGGCCTCACGAGGCTGGCTCGCGAGGGGCGGAGAGTTCAGGGCCAGGCGAACCTCACGAGGTTCTAGTGACGTTATCCATGACGACCAAGGCCAGGCGGGCGCCAGCGCACACAGTGTCCTTGTTTCCTCATTGGTGCTAAGGAAGGAAGCGCAGACGCAGAGTACCGTGGCGTCAAGCAAAGGTTTCCATATCAGTGCAACAAGACCAAGACCAGAAGGACGATAAGACGGAGGTCACCGTGGAGCCCAAGACGGCGTCACCACCAGAGCCTTTGGCATGCGAAGTGCTTTTGTCAGGATAATATGTACTAGTTGTCCCCTTTCAATATTTGGGGAGAGGACCAAGGCCTCTATAAATAGGACTAGCCACCACCGTAGCTAGAGGATCGATCAATCGGTCTGACCAAGAGAGACCAGGACAACCACAAGTTCACCAAGCACAAGGACACCTCTCCTCAGGAGGCTGTTCTTCCCCTTGTACTATTCACCCTCAGCCCAAGAGGCAATCCACCACACCACACTGGAGTAGGGTATTACACCACAATGGTGGCCCGAACCAGTATAAATTTTGTGTCCTTTGTGTTGCGAAGTTCGTCGAGTTAGTTCGTAAGATCTTAACTGAGTTAGTACATGGATCGGTAGGGGGGAGATCTTCACGCGCACCCCAGTGTTTGAACCTTGAGGGTTTTGCTGGAACCCATGATCCGACATTTGGCGCGCCAGGTAGGGGTGCGTGAAAGCTTCCCTTTCATCGCTTCGCGTCCCGTCGTATCATCGTCTCCATGTTGGACGCTCACCGCACTCGCGCTGAGCGCCGGGCTGCCCTCGCCGTCCGCGTTGCTCAGACGGCTCCCATCGGTGGGCCGCCCCATCGTTCTTCGTCGCCTACCGCCAAAGCCGCCACCGGCCCGGCAGGGAACGAGCAGCAAGCATCCTCGCTGCACCCCTCGGTGCGGTGGGACGGCCACACCACCACTCCATCGCTGACCCCGGCCAGTTCGTCGTCCCACACTCGTCGCGCTCCCATGGACGCAGAAGCCACTCTGTGCATGGTGTGCGAGCTCCTGCACTATCGCCCAATCGACGACCTCTACGAGGACTGGCTCGACCGCATCGCCGAGCTTGCCAGCGCCGCAGGGGGCTCCCCTACGCCGTCCCTCTCGCCACCTCGCCCTCCGCCAGCCGCGGGTGGCGTTGCCCACAAAGCGGCTCCACCACCTCTGCCCCAAGACGGAGTCTTGGCACCCAGGAGCGTGGCCCCATGGTGCGACCTGCCATGTCTGGTGCCCGCGCAAGAAGAAAGAAGCTGCCAAGAAGTCGCTCGGCCGCGAGAAAATGCCCCCGCGCTCACTGCGCCACCACGGAAAAACCACGTGCCGCCTGCGGTGGCGATGCGCGGACCCCATCAAGGACAAGTTCTCCACTAGCGCAGAGTCCCGGTGACCAAGGCAGGCTGCCGCGCCTTCACCCCTGAGCTACGCAGCGTCGCTTGGCCGGGCAAGTTCAAGCCGGATCTGTCACCTCGCTACGATGGCACCCCCGGCCCTGTGGATTCCTGAAGCTCTACGAGCTGAGCATCGAGGCAGCCAATGGCGACAAGAAAGTCATTGCGAACTGGTTTCCCATGGCTCTCAAGGATGGTGCCCGCTCCTGGCTCCTGAATCTGCCTTCAGGCTCAATCTGCTCCTGGGACGAGATGCGCGACCGTTTCGTCGCCAACTTCCAGGGCACTCGCGACCGCCCACTGGCTGCGGGTGACCTGCGCCGTGTCAAGCAACAACCAGGAGAGACCCGCCAGAAGTACATCGAGCGCTTCAACAACGTTTGCCTCAAGATCCCCAAGGTGACGGACGAGGCCATCATCTCTACGTTCTCCGATGGCGTTCGCGACACCAAGATGAAGGAGGATCTCGCCATCCATGAGGAGCTGTGGACATCTGTGGAGCTGTTCAACCTGGCGACCAAGTGCGCAAGAGCTGAGGAGGGGTGCCTGAGGGAGTCTTGGATTAGGGGGTGTCCGGATGGCTGACTATACCTTCAGCCGGACTCCTGGGCTATGAAGATACAAGATTGAAGACTTCGTCCCGTGTCCGGAAGGGACTTTCCTTGGCGTGGAAGGCAAGCTTGGCAATACGGATATACAAATCTCCTACCATTGTAACCGACTTTGTGTAACCCTAACCCTCTCCGGTGTCTATATAAACCGGAGGGTTTTAGTCCGTAGGACAACATACAGAACAACAATCATACCATAGGCTAGCTTCTAGGGTTTAGCCTCTCTGATCTCGTGGTAGATCTACTCTTGTACTACCCATATCATCAATATTAAACATGCAGGACGTAGGGTTTTACCTCCATCGAGAGGGCCCGAACCTGGGTAAAACTTTGTGTCCCTTGCCTCCTATTACCATCCGGCCTAGACGCACTGTTCGGGACCCTCTACCCGAGATCCGCCGGTTTTGACACCGACAGTGCCTCTCCCTCCTCGAGCTCCCGGCTGCGGACCCAGAGGAGAAGAAAGCCAAGGCCAAAGACGTGAACCGCAAGGGAGCAGCCGTGCTCGCGGTGGAGCCGGACACAAAGCGCGGCAGGGACTAGCCCGGGTCATCCAAGAGAAGCCGTCCGTTCTGCGCCTTCCATAACCTGCATAGCCACAACACCAGTGACTATCAAGAGCTCAGAGCCATTCGAGAAGGATGCTTCAGTCGATGCCCTGAGCACAACGATCGGGGCTACGGCCGAGGAGGAGGACGTGGTGGCGGACGCTGGAATGACCGTGGCCCGCGCTAGTAGTGGCGCGATGGGCCTCGTGAGGACCACTGGCAGGATCAGCCTCGCGAGAGCGCCTAGAGGGATCAGCCTCGTGAGGATCGTCCTCAGGGATACGCCGGTCTCCCTCCACTGCCGCCACCACCAACAAGGAATGACGACCACCAAGACGAAGGGGCTGGGGGTTTCCAGGAGCCACGTGCCATCGCCTGCATCTTGGGCGGAGCTCAAGCCCCAGCCTCACAGCGTATCATCAAGAAGTTTGCTCGCGAGGTGAATGCAGTCCTCCCCAAGCTCCAGGCCACGCGCCCGCTTAGGTGGTCCCAGTGCGCCATCACATTCAGCTCAGCAGACCAGCTCAAGTGCGCAGCTACTGCCGGCGTCCTCCCGATGCTTTGTTCACCCGTCATCAGCAACGTGCAAGTCACCAAGACCCTCATTGACGGCGGCGCAGGGCTCAACGTCCTGTCCGTCGAGACGTTCTACAGCCTCCAAGTGTCGTATGATCATCTTCATCCCACCAAGACTTTCTCAGGAGTGACCGATGCCTCAACCACGCCGATCGGCCAGATCCGCCTCCCAGTCACCTTCAGACAGCGCAACAACTACTGCACTGAGCTCATCGACTTCGACGTCGCCCACACCCATCTGCCATACAATGCCATACTCAGGTATCCGGCCCTGGCCAAGTTCATGACCGTAACACACCACGGCTACAACATCCTCAAGATGCCAGGAAGCGGCAGGATCATCACAGTCCCCTACAAACAAAGAGATGCGGTGTGCCCCCTCGAGCGCACCTTCCAAGCAGCATCAATCAAAGACCCCGGTAGCAAAGCAGCTCAGTAACCTCCTGAGGTCGTCCCAAATAAGAAGAAGCAGCAACTCCGTGCCGGACCTCAGGAGGGCGGCACCGCAAAGTGGCAGTTTGTCAGGATCAGCGCCCGTGCCTGCGGCGCCTCTCTCTATCGCATAGGAAGGCGCGCATGGCGCCCTCCTCGAGCAGGGCTCAGGGGCTCTCTTCTGGAGGGCCTCAGACCTCGCCAATGTCATGAGGGAGGCGCTCGGGCACCACTTGGATGTGTGTTTCACGACACGTCTCCTTCAGGAGGATACTGGGCAAGGAGCGCCCGGTGCTCAGGAGTTCATCACCAAGGTATCTCAGGAGCTTCAGGAAGCAAGAGCAATACGCGGCGACTGCTGCCCACCTAGCGCTGCTCCCCACCTAGCGTGGTGAGGGTGGTGAGCTGCACGTCCGCATTGACATACCAGGGCTCAACCGAGCCGCATCTCGGGAGCGCTTCTGGCCTTCGCGTGTCGGGCACTGCGAAGGTCCACCTCACAATTATGTTCGCATGCCGTTCGGCCTGCCGAGCATGGCCGCTGCCTTCCAGCACAACCTGCGGAGCATCATGGCGGGTCAGGAGGCCAGGCACCACGCAGTCCTGCCAGAGATGGAGACGGTCCTCAAGGAACCGCCGGGACCCCCAGAGCCTCCCGAGGCTCAGGGCCCCGGTGGCTCGTGAGGGGCAACCCCTTCGCCGCGTACATTCAGCTACCTCAACACCCCTTCATCAATGGAACCAGGTGACATTTTCCAAGTTCATTTAGGTGGGAGCGCCCAGGGGGCTGCATTATTCCCAGGCCGCGTGGGTCCATCCCTGTGGCATGTATCTTTCCTTGTTTATGTCTTTAGCTTACCTTGCTGGGGGCGCCCCTCGGGCTGGATCATCCCCAAGCCGCTCGGGCCGGACCCAGTGGCGCGTATCGTTTCTGCATTTACCAGAGCTAGGTTGCCTTTCATGCTTAATCTATCTATGACTATCACCTGCTCGATTGTCGCCCATCGCGGGAGCCGCGCGCCAGTCGTCTTTCTTCAGGACCCTTTCGCGTGAGAGGATTAGGCATGACGTCTGTGCTCGGGCCCTTCCCTGCAGCATCGATAAATCTAACGACCGAGCTCTGTTTGGTGGGCCGGCCCCGTTCATGTCACCTCATTCGGCGCAGGTTGTCTAACCACCTCGCAGGACCAAGACAGCGAACAAGAATCAAGACCAGGTGTAACCCGCCTTGAGGTAGGGCCTCGTGAGTCCCGCGCTAGGTCACGAGTGCCCAGACACACCTCATCTAGCCCTGCCGTGCAAGCCACGTGTCAGGGCGGGGCTGTACATGCCTCGGGGGCTCTCCTTAGTAGGGAGTCCCCTCCCACGTATCAGTGGAAGCGCCATGCTCCACGCTGGCAGTCGACACTGACGAGGAGCGGCTATGCCCGTCCAAGTGCGGAAGCGCCAATGTCCGTCCTGGTGATAAATAACTAAGGGCGGCCTCACGGCCGTATCAACCTCAGGGAGCCTCCAGGCTCAGTGCCTGGCCTCAGCGCAACGCCTCCCCTCGGGAGAGCCGCGCGAGGGGGCTGGGCACGGGGGCTGCACTCGGGTCACGCCCAAGCGTATGCTACCCCGCTAGGTCCCTCGGACCTGGTCATCACGCGCCCTCCCAACTGGAGCTAAGGTATGAAGGTCGTTTGAACGTCAAGGGGGACTCCTGAGCATCACGACTCAGGAGCCTAACTAACCACGTAGCCCCTCACTCCTTGGTCCGTCCTGGTCTTCGGTCGGCCCAACGGCGGTTGAGGTATGCGCGGGGTCATGCCCTGCCGACGCAGAACACAAGACCAACCATTGCATCTCCTTTCCACAAGCTGTTTGCGCGTCAAGGGGGACTCCTGAGCATCACGACTCAGGAGCCTAACTGGTCACGTAGCCCCTCACTCCTTGGGTTCGTCCTGGTCTCCGGTCGGTCCAACGGCGGTTGAGGTATGCGTGGGGCCGGGCTCTGCCGACGTAGAACATAAAGCAAATAGGAAGAAAATCGCAAAATCTCAAAGAAAATATTACAAGACATATTGTTCCCTGAATACCAAACACAAGTTTAAATGCCTCCATGAGTCACGCTACATGCTACAGGAGTTTCAAACAGGAAAGAAGCCGCAAACCAGTCATCCCTCGATACTGCCGGCACCTACAAGAGGTGCCCCCTCGTGGGTGGCATCGTCTTCACCTGCACCACCAGTCGAAGGCGCGGGGGCGAAGGCGTCGAATTTCTCCAGTAGGGCTTCCACCTGACCCTTCACGGCTACGGCGGCAGCCACGCAACGCTCCTCGTCCACATGCTCCAGCAGCTCATGAAGACGGGCGACATGATCGTGAAGATGGAGGTGGCTGAAGACGCGCGTCAGCGCGGCTGAAGAAAGGACGCGAGCCTCTGCCTCTGCCATGGGTCCGATGCCATGCACAACTTCCTCAAGCGCATCGACCAAGTAGGGAAGCAACTGGGCGGGGCCGTCCTCATTGGTGGCCAACGGCTTCTCCAAGCCCGTCTCATAGAGTGACTTCAGGGCCTCGCGAGACCTCTTCTCCAGAAGCGCGAAGGCCGTGTGGTCCTTGGCCAGAACCTTCGCCTTGGCGTCAAGATCCACCCCCTTCGCCTCCACCTTCTGCTCCAGCTCCTCTAGCCGGCTGCGTTCAGTGGCCTGCGCCTTCACCAACTCCTGCAGCTCGGTGTCGTGGTCCTTGATGGCGTCCTCCCGGGCTTTCATCTCCTCCTCCTTCGCCTCACGGCCACGAGCTTCCTCTACATGCTCATCACGCCAGATCTTCAGCTCGTCTTCCAGCACCCGGCAGTGGTCGCGGGCGGCTTCGGCGTCCTTCATCGCTGGATCGCGATCAGCCACAGCTTGGGCGACGGCTCGCTTCTCCTTCTCGGAGGTCGTCACGGCCTGGCTTAGCGCCGCTCGGACTACTGCGTTAGACTAAAGCCAGTCGGAGGCCAGCTCCTGGCGCCAGGCTACTAGGCGTGGATCCGCGCTCAGGAGAACTTCCCGCAGCTGAGTCATCTCTGAAAGGGCACGCTCAAGAACAGTAGAGGAGGCAGAAGAACCTGGGAGTAATGGTGCGGAAGGAGGAAGAGGCTTCGTCACAATGGCCTGAGAGGCAGGAGGATCCTGAGCCTCTTGGACCTCAGCACCCGAGCCGACACCGGCACCTCCTGAGCCAACGGCGCTTCGGGGCTGACTCCTCCCGAGGATGCTCCACCTGGCATCGTGAGGATGGTCGCGCCGGAGCAGAACGAGCACCATCCCCACCTTTGCTCATGGAGAGGGGCGCGGTCGTAGGAGGCAACCTAGACTCAAGCAGCACCACCTCGCTCTCCCTCCTCCTCTTCACCATAGGCGTCGGCCTGGTTGCACAACAAGGAAAAAGAGTTGGAAACAAGCACGAATAGCAAAGACAAGGGTGAAACGTCAAAAGGCAGCAGTATAAGCAAGAACAAGATGAAGCTCAAACACTTACTGATCTATAGCAGCGTAGTCCACCCTCCGCTTGGTGAGCTTGAAGTCGGAGAGCTTCGCAACCCGAGGCGTGGGCACGCCAGCTCCAGAAGCAGAAGCAGGAGCGGCGGTTGGCCCGGAAGCGGCTCCAGGCGGCGTCCGAACAGGAGCAGCGTACCAGGAGACCAACGCCGACCGGTCCATACTTGGGACAACGGGTGGCACCCCCCTCTCCAGGCAGTCGCCGGCCTCGTCGTCGTCAGGAAAGGCGCGGAGGATGTCAGCTTGACTCAAGGGGGAGGTCTCCCCCGTCCCTTTGGGGGTCACCTCCGAATCTTCCTCCTCCTCTTCTTCTTCCCTGCAGGACTCACCAGAAGACAACTCCACCGGCATCGGCGCCGCAGGGGCCCCGGTGAGCACCGGCGGCCCCGTCAAAGGTCGGCCTAGAGGCCACGATCAGCGCCCCATCCTTGTGGCGGAACAAGGGAGTAAAGACATTAGGCGGATACTCCTGATCATCCCCAACCAGGAGGCGGAGAGCTGTAGTCAGCTCCTCGTCGGACAAGGCCTCTGAGCTCAAGCGAACCTTGTCCTCTTCATCCCCAAGTTCCCACAAGGGGCGCATGCAGGCTTGAAGCGGGGTCACGCGCAGCGCCAGGAATTCCCTCAGGAGCATGGCCCCTGTAATCTTCGCCGCCTTCATGTTGCCAGGCTTCAAGTCAGACTTCATATGCTCCAGCACCAACGTCGCCCGCTCGTCGGTGAGCTTCGCGTAGGACCACCCCTTGTCGGACTAGGGCCTCTTCATCGGCAGCGTCAAGCGTGGGTGGATGCATTTAGCATCCATCATGGCCCACTTGCTTCGAAAGCCGTTGGCTTTCTTCCCCGTCTTCGAGATCGAGTTGGCCTTGCTGGCCGCGATGAAATTGACACACCCGGAGGTGTGACCCTCCTTGGCGCGGAGGAAGAATAAGTGGCGCAGAAGGGCCACGGTCGACATCACGCCAAGGTACGCCTCGCAGTAGTAGGCGAAGATAGACAAAAGAAGGATAGAGTTGGGATGAAGATGCAGCGCATGCAGCCCGAAGTGATCAAGGACCTCGTAAAAGAAGTCAGAGAAGGGGGGAACCAGCCCGGCGGTGATGCTGCTCGTGAAGAAGGGGTAGAAGGTGCTTCCCTCGGGCTCAGGCACGTTGGAGCCGGCCCGGAGTCTAGTCTTCCCCTTCTCGTTGCTTTCCCCTGCCGTCAGCAAGCAAGAAGGTTCTTCTCCGAAACATTGGGCGCATCGAGAGCCGGCTCGTACCTAGCCGGCGACGAGGCGGGCTTGACCCTCTGGGGCGCCATTGCTCGCCGATGCGGGAAGGATGTAGATCTGGAGATTTCGGAGGCAGGGGGCAAGAAAGGGGACCTGAGTAAGGCGAAAGGAAGCAGTGAAGGCAAGCGTTGTCTATGCCAACCTTTTTGACAATCGGGCAGTTGTCGAGGCAGCATGGGGAAGCGGAGACACCCACGTCCAATCAACCGCCACGCGTCGACCAAGGCCACAGGTTATTGGGGCCCGCGGTGCTCCGCACTTGGCCTTTGGCTTCGCCTCGAAGCCAAGCCCGAGTGCAAGTTGGGCCCGGGGGCTACTGTCGGCGTTCTGGGAACGGGGGTCCCCAGACTTGCCTCCTTGTGGCCCGTGGCGTGGCTCTGCGAGCGGCCCCGTATGACCAATCTTCACTAGCAAGGACTCAAGACCCTCGCGAGGGGCCAAGCCTCACGAGGGGAGCGACACAAGACCTCCTCAGGAGTGGCCTCACCAGGCTAGCTCGCGAGGGGTGGGGAGTTCAAGGCCAGGTGAACTTCGCGAGGTTCTAGTGACGTGAGGCATGATGACCAAGGCTAGGTAGTGTCCTTGTTTCCTCTTCGGTGCTAAGGAAGCAGGCGCAGGCGTGGAGTACCGAGGCGTCAAGCAAAGGTTTCCATATTAGTGCAACAAGACCAAGACCAGAAGGACGGCAAGATGGAGGTCACCGTGGAGCCCAAGACGGCGTCACCACCAGAGCCTTTGGCAGGCGAAGACTGCTTTTGTCAGGATAAGCTATACTAGCTGTCCCCTTTCAAATTGTCCGTTGTTGGCCCCCTTCCCGCTCAATATTTGGGGAGAGGAGCAGGGCCTCTATAAATAGGACTAGCCACCACCGTAGCTAGAGGATCGATCGACCGGTCTGACCAAGAGAGACCAGGACAACCACAAGTTCACCATGGGCGCACAGGAACACCTCTCCTTAGGAGGCTGTTCTTCCCCTTGTACTATTCACCCTCAGCCCAATGGCAATCCACCACACCACACTGGAATTACACCACAACGGTGGCCCAAACCAGTATAAATCTTGTGTCATTTGTATTGCGAAGTTCGTTGAGTTAGTTCGTAAGATCTTAGCTGAGTTAGGACGTGGATCGGTAGGGGGGAGATCTTCGCACGCACCCAGTGTTTGAACCTTGAGGGTTTTCCCGAAACCCGTGATCCGACACTCACTACAAGCGTGATGGTTTCGGTAGGGAACATGCCACCTTTGGGGACGACACGATATTCGTGGTCTCTTATTGCTTTCAAAAAAAATTCGAGTGTCAACATATAACAACAGGAGTGTTGTGTTTAATTTTGGAATTTTCCAGGGTTCGTTTGGACATTTTTATACATTAAGTGGGTTTCCCAGGAATTTTATGCGCATAATTCAAATTTTAACTACATGCACATTCTCAAGTGCATATATGTCGGCGTCCTGGGAACGGGGGTACCAAGGCTTGCCTGCCTGCGGCCCAGGGCGTGGCACATCCAGCGGCCTGGTACGGCCCATCTTCATCAAGAACCACTCAAGACCCTCGTGAGGGGCCAAGCCTCATGAGGCGGACGACACAAGACCTCCTCAGGTGCGGCCTCAGTAGGCTGGCTCCCGAGGAGCGGAGATATCTATGCAAGGGGCACCTCACGAGGTTCACGTGACGTGAGGCATGACAACCAAGACCAGGCGGGCGCCAGTGGGCGCAGAGTACTTGTTTCCTCTTTGGTGCTAAAGGGCCAAGTGCAAGCGAGGAGTCCCGAGGCATCAGGCACATGTTTCCATATTGGTGCAACAAGACCAAGACCAGCAGGATGGCAGGACGGAGGTCACCGCGGAGCCCACAGCTACATCACCACCAGAGCCTTTGGCAGGCGAATACCATGTTTTGTCAGTATAGCTTTTACTAGTTGTCCCCCTTCGAAATTGGCCGTTGTGGGATCCCTTCCTGCCTAAACATTTGGGAAGAGGACCAGGGCCTCTATAAAATAGGCTAGCCACCATCATAGGGAGGGGGATCGGCTCATCTTGTATCGGATCCACTCCACTAAGGCCATCTCACTAGCTCATCATGCTCAAGAACACCTCTCCTAGGGAGGTTGTTCGTCCCCTGTACTAGTTCATCCGCAGCCTACAAGGCAATCCACCGCACCACAATGGAGTAGGGTATTACACCAAAACAGTGGCCCAGACCAGTATAAACCTTTGTGTCTCTTGTTCCTTGGGTTCGGTGAGCTAGGCCTAGAGATCGTTGCGAGAGTGAGCAAGAGAGGGAGAGACCTTCGTGCGCACCCCAGTGTTCGAACCTCAAGGATTTGCTGGAACCCACGATCTGACATTTGGCACGCTAGGTAGGGGTGCGCCAAAGTTTAGCTCCTCCGCTGGCTCTGCCTCTCTGTTCGGTCCCCATGGTCGGCGCCACTCCTCCGACTGGACCGACGGGCGACCACAATGGCGCCAGGGGGCTTAGGGCCTTCACCCCCGCCTTACAATGGGTGTAGTGGCCGCCGAAGTTTAGGCTGGAGATGCCGCCTCGCTATGATGGCGCGGCGGATCCGTCGACCTTCCTGCTGGCGTACGAGGAGCCCATTTGGACGCGGGAGGCAATGACAAGGTCATGGCCAACTGGTTCCCCATGGCCCTCGCTGGCGCGCCGCCCGCCTAGCTGCTCGACCTGCCAGGATCCTTTGTGGCTTCCTGGGAAGAGCTACGCGGCCCTTTCATCGCACACTTCACGGCACCGGCGCCTGCCGCCGTCGCGGCCCTCCTTAGCGGCTCGCAAGCACCACTTTCGGACTGCCATGTCAAGCAGTTCTTCCGCCAGATCGGTGCCGCCTCTGTTCAGCAGGGAGCCCCTCCAGGATGGGTGGCTCCTAAGGCCGACCTCACCTTTGACTCGGGGGTTCACCCTGCTACCACTACGGGCTCATGCGCGCTCCCAATGCTCTGCACGCCCACTATGTGCAACGTCGCCATGACCGAGACACTCATCAACGGCGGAGCGGGCCTCAACATTCTCTCTGTGGAAGCTTTTGGCTTGCTCCATGTGCCGTACGGCTGGCTCGGCCCCACCAAACCTTTCTCCGGAGTTGGTAGAGGATCCACCAGCCCATGGGGCAAATACGTTTTCCGGTCACCTTCGGTACCTAGGACAACTACCGCACCGAGTTGATCGACTTCAACATCGCCTGCATCGGCCTCCCGTACATAGCCATCCTCGGGTACCCTGCCTTAGCTTTGTTCATGGCAGCAACCCATCCGGCCTACAACCTCATGAAGATGCCAGGCAGCAGTGGCGTCCTCACCGTGACTGGAGACCCCAAGGAGGCTCTGACGGCCCTCAAGCTCGCCTTCTGGGCCGCAGCGGCAGCGCACCCGGCCGACGAAGCCGTTCTAGGGGTTAAGGAGGCCGCGCCGACAAAGAAGAAGCAGCTGTTCACCCTAGATTGGGCCGAAATGAAGCAACTACCGGTCGAGGAAGATGGATCCTCGAGATCCACCTTCACCATAGGCGCCAACCTTGGCCCGGATCAAGAGGAGGCATTGGTGAGGTTCCTGCGCACGAATAAGGAGGTATTCACTTGGGAACCCAAGCAGCAGGTAGGGGTCCCAAGGGGGGTAATCGAGCATCATTTAAGGGTCTGCCCAATGTGCGCCCTGTGAAGCAGAAGGCATGGCGACAGTCCACAGAGAAGCAGTCCTTCATCGTCCAGGGAACTCGCAAGCGGGAAACGGCAGGTGTCATTCACGAGATCCGATACCTAGAATGGCTGGCGAACCTAGTCGTTGTGCCAAAGAAAGGCGGCAAGGAACGCATGTGTGTCTACTTCACCAATCTCAACAAGGCCTGCCCCGAAGACCCGTTCCCGCTTTCGCGCATCAACCAGATTGTCGACTCCACCGCCGAGTGCGACCTGCTGTGTTTCCTGGACGCGTTCTTGGGCTAGCACTAGATCAAAATTGTGGTGGAGGACATGCAGAAGACCACCTTCTTAACCCCGTGTGGGGTATACTGCTACACCTACATGCCATTCAAGTTGCGCAACACTAGGGCGACCTTCCAGCGGCTAATGCACATGGCCCTACGCCAGCAGCTAGGGAGGAACGCTGAAGCCTATGCCAATGACATCGTGGTAAAGTCTCGGGAGGTAAGAACCCTCATTCAGGACAAGGAGGACCTATGGCTCAATCTGGAGAAGTGCGTGTTTGGTGTCCCCTCTGGCAAGTTGCTGGGTTTCCTCGTGTCGCACAGAGGGATCGAGGCCAATCCAGAGAAGGTCAAAGCAATAGAAGACATGAGACCTCCGCAAACCCTTCGGGAAATGCGGAAGCTCGCGGGCTGCGTGACCTCGCTAGGGCGCTTCATCTCCAAGCTGGGGGAACACACCCTGCTGTTCTTCAAGCTAATGAAGAAGAAGGGCCCGTTCGAGTGGACCCCAGAGGCTAACCAGGTGTTTCAAGACCTCAAGAGGTACCTGACCAGCCCACCGATGATGGTGGCGCCGCGTCCCCTCGAGCCTCGGGTGCTCTATCTAGCCGCCATGCCTCAATCCGCCAGCACGGCGCTGGTGGCTGTCCGGGAGGAATGCCAGGATAGGGGCCCGCCATGCAATGCCGCACCTTCAGTGGGGACGGTGCGACACCAAGATGGCGCCACCGAAGCCACAACGAGGCCAGCTGATGATCAGGCCGTGCAAGACGGCGCTTCCAGGTCTACGGAGGCCCCGATGGGCGACCAGGCTCCTGAGGTCCCCCACCTCAGGGGCGTCCCAAACTCTGGAGGCCGCAGGCTCCACCGACGCTCCCGCCCTCGTCGAGCACCCGGTCTACTTCGTCAGCATGGTACTAAGGGATGCAAGGGCACGATACCCCATGCAGCAAAAGCTCTTGCTCGCACTCCTAGTGGCCTCACACAAGCTGCGCCATTATTTCCAAGGCCACACAATTAAGGTCGTCTCAGCCAATCTACTGGAGAGGGTGCTCCGGAGCCCCAACACAGCGGGATGAGTCGCTGAATGGATCATCGAGCTACAGGCGTTTCAGCTGGAGTTTAGCACAACCAGGGTCATCAAGGGAGCTGCACTCGCCGACTTTGTGGCAGAATGGACCGACGCTCCGGAACTCGAAGCAGACGAGAACTGGTCCCTTTCGCCAGGAAGTGAAGCGCAAGACGGCTGGGTCATGTACTTCGAGGGCACATTCGCACGCCAGGGCGTGGGGGCTGGAGTCGTCCTCATCTCGCCCACTCAAGACAAACTCTACTAAGTTGTGCAACTCTGCTTCCAGTGGGGTGAGAAGGTCTCCAACAACATCGCGGAGTACGAAGGTTTGATCACCGGGCTCAAGGCTGCGGCGGCCTTAGGGGTGAAGCGCCGCACCATTAAGGGCGACTCTCAGCTCCTCGTCAACTTCTCGAACAAGGTATACGAGCCAAACGACGAGCACATGGAGGCATACCTCGTGGAGGTACGCAAAATGGAGAAGCAATTCTTGGGCCTAGAACTGCAGCATGTGCCCCGTGACACAAACAAGGAAGCGGATGATATCGCCAAGAGGCCATCAAGGTGACAGCCCCAGGAGCCGGGCGTCTTCAAGGAGCGGCTCTTTATGCCTTCAGCGGCCCCTCCGGCTGCGGAGCCTACGCCGCCTCGGGAGGAGCTCCCACCACCACCAACCAGAGGAGCTCCCGCCTGCAGCCCGACCTCAGGAGCGCGCCTGCTCCGTGCGCTTGAAACTCAGGAGGGGTGCTGGATTGAAGAATTCAAGGCGTACCTGCTGCGGGGGACACTGCCAGAGAAAGAGGAGGATGCAGAGTGCGTGGCTCGGCAAGCTATGGCGTATTGCATCCAGGATGGTGAGTTTTACAAGAAACGACCAAATGATGTTTCTTTCCGATGCATCTCCAGGGATCAGGGGGCGAGCTGCAAGCTAACATGCACAGCAGGGACTGTGGGCACCACTCGTCGTCGCGCACCCTGGTTGGCAAGGCATTTCGCAGCGGATTCTACTGGCCCATGGCACTTAGCGATGCAACCGAGCTGGTGAAATCCTGCGAGGCTTGCCAGTTCCATGCCAAGCAAATACACCAGCCTGCCCAAGGCCTCTAGACCATCCCACTCTCGTGGCCGTTTGCGGTCTGGGCGATGGACATCCTGGGTCCGTTCCCCCGAGCGCCCGGGGGCTACCGCCACCTCTACGTTGCCATCGACAAGTTCACCAAATGGGCAGAGGTGGAAGACGTCCGCACCATCCCAGTCGGGTCGGCAGTTAAGTTCATCAAGGGCCTCATGAGCCGGTTTGGCTTCCCTAACCGCATCATCACCGACAACGGCTCATAGTTCACTAGCAATCTCTTCAGGACATATTGTGCTAACCTTGGAACGCAGATATGCTATGCCTCAGCGGCACACCCCAGGAGCAATGGCCAAGCCGAGCACGCCAACACAGAAGTCTTGAGAGGCCTCAAGACCAGGACCTTCAAGAAAAAAGCTCGAGGCCTGCGGTAGGGGCTGACACGACGAGCTCCAGTCCGTACTATGGTCTATCCGCACCACCGCCACCAAGCCAACTCGCGAGAATCCATTCTTCCTCGTCTATGGAGCCGAAGCAGTCCTCCCTCACAAGGTCAAACATCACTCCGCATGGGTCCTGGTGTTTGACGAGGTGCACCAGGACGCCATGCGGGGGATGGACCTCGTGCTAGGGGAGGAGCGCCGCCGTCAAGCCTCGCTTGAGGCGGCAAGATACCAGCAGGCGCTGCTACGGTATCACTCCTGCAGCATCCTCTCCAGGACCCTTGAGGTGGGCGATCTCGTCCTGAGGCAGGTGCTCCCTAGGGAAGGTCTGCATAAGCTCTCACCATGTGGGAGGACCCGTTTAGGATTGCTCGCATCTCCAGGCCTTGCACCGCGCGCCTGGAGACGCAGGGTGGGATCCCCATCCAGAACGCCTGGAACATCCAGCACCTTCGAAGTTCTACCCGTGAAGCAAGGCCTAGTGCATGTGAAGGTCTCCGCTCGTGACACTCTCACGTAATAATGAGTGTGGCTGTACACGCCTTGGAGTCTCCAGAGTGCCGCCCTCGGGTCTCAGGGGCTCCCTCCCACGTCCTAGTGGCAACACTTAGCTCCGCACTGGTGAGAAGACTAGACTAGGTGCCGGACGCGGCTGTTCATTTTCTTTCTGTAGTTGGCTTCCCCCTTTTTTCTTTAATGGAATTTGGAGTTCTAGTGTTTCTTGAGTGCTTGGTCGAATCCCCTTTTCTCTTTGCTTCTACGCTCGCTTCTTTGTTCGTGCCAGGAAGGACGGCAGTTGCCCGACGCTCTTCCTCGCGCGCCTCGCGCGGGGACTGGACAGGTGTGTGCATGAGCTGGGCTAGCCTAGTCTGTGGACGCACCTCGCCAAGCCCCTGCCGCTCTAGGAGCTTCGTTTCTCTTGATTTTCATGAGGCACCCTCGGTCGGACTCGTGTTTGGTGCACCCCCCCTAAGTCCGTGCCCCACGGGTACCACGATGTGGTGCACTGGGCCATTATCGGCCCATGCAGGAGGCCTCGCGCAAGGAAGGACAGGGGATTCCTACCTAACGATTTTTTGCACCTTCACAGGGCCCCCCGAGGCCTCCCTAGGTGAGCGGCTCACGAGTCGGTAGTAAGGAAGCCTCACCATGTGCCAGGAGACGCGCGCCCTCACGAGGTGGATGGATCAAGCTAAGTCTTCTCTCTACGCCTACATAAAGCATTGGTGCCACGACATGACACAGCACGAAAGTGATAAAGATGGCATAAGAACTATGGTTCATTAACACGCCCTTGTAGGGCCCCATACTTTTTCTTGAAATGCAGGAAAGAATGAAGGGACAAGCAAAAACGGCACCCGCGCCCGCAGCAACTCACGAGGGTTGACCCCCAGCACCTCCCCCTGGACTCAGCCGGAGTTCTCCTCGCGCTGCACCTAGGGGTGGCGGCGGGACGACCCGCCAGCATCCTCATAGCGTGCCTAGAGGCAAGGCAGATGGTCGTAGCCACCTGAAAGTGCAACTATCCCTAGGTGGTTTTGGTAATTCATAACAACATATAGCTCATTGAGCTAATGCTATTCCAAGATGACTATTTCAGGAAAGCTCAATGATTGGCATGGCATGGATGTGAAAGTGGAACCCTCAAAATGCTAAGGACAAAGGATTGGCTCAAGCTCAAAAGCTCAAGACTCTTCATTTTATATTTTAGTGATCCAAGATCACATTGAGTCTTTAGGAAAAGCCAATACTATCAAGGAGGGATGAGGTGTTGCTTAATGAGCCTTCTTGCTTCATGTGCTTAGTGATATGCTCCAAAACCCTCAACTACTTTCCCATATCCACATATGACCTAAACCCTAAGCCAAACTCGGTCCTACCGATTCTTTCTATCCGGCGCCACCGAGTTTCACTTGTCATAAGCCACTGCCAAACCCTAGCAATTCGGTTCTACCGATAGGGATCTCGGTCTCACCGAGATGGGATTGCAAACTCTCTGTTTCCCTTTCGTAACTTTTCGGTCTCACCGAAAGAGCGAATCGGTCCCACCGAGATTGCAATGTAACTCTGTTTCCTTTTTGTAACTTTTCGGTCTCACCGAAAGAGCAAATCGGTCCCACCGAGTTTGCCTGACCAACTCTCTGGTTAGCTTATTACCAAACTCGGTCTCACCGAGTTTGTGTAATCGGTCTCACCGAGATTACTTTATGCCCAAACCCTAACCATATCGGTCCTACCGAGTTGCATGTCAGTCCCACCGAAAATCTCTAACGGTCACTAGGTTTACTTTTCGGTCCGACCGAGTTGTTGATTCGGTCCCACCGAGATTGGAAAACTGTGTGTAACGGTTGGATTTTGTGTGGAGGCTATATATACCCCTCCACCTCCTCTCATTCGTTGAGAGAGCCATCAGAACACACACAATTCCAACTCATATGTTCTGAGAGAGAACCACCTACTCATGTGTTGAGACCAAGATATTCCATTCCTACCATATGAATCTTGATCTCTAGCCTTCCCAAGTTGCTTTCCACTCAAATCTTCTTTCACAAAATCCAAATCCTATGAGAGAGAGTTGAGTGTTGGGGAGACTATCATTTGAAGCACAAGAGCAAGGAGTTCATCATCAACACACATGTTACTTCTTGGAGAGTGGTGTCTCCTAGATTGGCTAGGTGTCACTTGGGAGCCTCCGACAAGATTGTGGAGTTGAACCAAGGAGTTTGTAAGGGCAAGGAGATCGCCTACTTCGTGAAGATCTACCGCTAGTGAGGCAAGTCCTTCGTGGGCGATGGCCATGGTGGGATAGACAAGGTTGCTTCTTCGTGGACCCTTTGTGGGTGGTTGCTTCTTCGTGGACCCTTCGTGGGTGGAGCCCTCCGTGGACTCGCGCAACCGTTACCCTTCGTGGGTGGAGCCCCGTGGACTCGCGCAACCGTTACCCTTCGTGGGTTTAAGTGTCCATCAACGTGGATGTAGGATGGCACCACCTATCCGAACAACGGGAAAAACATCCGTGTCTCCAATAGCGTTTGAATTCTCCAAACCCTTCCCTTTACATTCTTGCAAGTTGCATGCTTTACTTTCCGCTGCCTATATACTCTTTGCATGCTTGCTTGAATTGTGTGATGATTACTTGACTTGTCCTAAAAAAGCTAAAATCTGCCAAGAACTAAAATTGGAAAAGGGTTAAGTTTTTATTTGGTCAAGTAAGTCAAATCACCCCCCTCTAGACATCTTTCGATCCTACAAGTGGTATCAAAGCTTTGGTCTCCATTTGCTTTGATCTCCATAGATTTTGGTGGTCATAGCCTTGGTTTCACAACCTAGGAGAGTATGGCGTCTAGCGAGGGAAATTATCACCGTAGAGGTCCTTACTTTGATGGTACTAATTTTGCTAGTTGGAAGCATAAAATGAAAATGCATATTCTTGGACATAACCCCGCCGTTTGGGCTATTGTGTGTGTTGGTTTGCAAGGTGACTTCTTTGATGGGAAAGAACCAAACCGTGAAGCTACCGCGGATGAGTTGAAGATGTTGCAATACAATGCTCAAGCTTGTGATATTCTCTTCAACGGATTGTGCCCCGAAGAATTCAACAAAATCAGCCGTCTTGAGAATGCAAAGGAAATTTGGGACACTTTGATTGATATGCACGAAGGTACCGACTCCGTCAAGGAATCCAAGTTGGATGTGCTTCAAAGCCAACTTGACAAGTTCAAGATGAAGGATGGTGAAGGTGTCGCTGAAATGTACTCTAGGCTTGCTCTCATCACAAATGAGATTGCCGGCTTAGGAAGTGAAGAGATGACCGATAGATTTATCATCAAGAAGATCCTAAGAGCCTTGGATGGAAAATATGATACCGTGTGCACATTGATCCAAATGATGCCCAATTACAAAGATCTCAAGCCAACGGAGGTGATTGGAAGAATTGTTGCTCATGAGATGTCACTTAAGGATAAAGAGGAACTTCACAACAAATCAAGTGGTGCCTATAAAGCCTCATGTGAAGCCCCTACATCATCAAGTGAGAAACAAAACTTCAATGAAGAATTGAGCTTAATGGTGAAGAACTTCAACAAGTTCTACAAGAGTAGAAGCAAAGATAGAAGCTTCAAGTCAAGGTCCTACAATGACAAAAGATCTTCTAGTCGAGAGCGAAACTGCTACAGTTGTGGAAGACCCGGACACTATTCCAATGAGTGTACGGCTCCCTACAAGAGAAGAGAAGATTCTCCAAAAAGAAGAAGCAAAGAATCACCACCAAGAGAGAGAAGGAGTAGAGATGATCGTTATGAACGAAGATACTCACGGAGAAGCAAGGATTCGGAAAGGAAGGAAAAATCATCAAGGAGCTACACAAGATGAAGACATCAAGCTCATGTTGGTGAATGGGTATCCGGCTCCGACTCCGACAGCCACTCCGAGAGAAGTTATCACTCCGACTCCGAAGATACTCAAGATGAAGGTGTTGCCGGTCTAGCACTTGTGTCAACCAACTCCTACGACATATTTGACTCACCAAATGGAGGAATTGGAAGATCCTTCATGGCCAAAGGTCCTAAGGTAACACACCCCGAGTATGTTGATTTCAATAGTGATGAAGATGACTTGTTAGGTGATGATTTGCTTGTTGACAACTCTAGTGATGAATACTATGATGAAACGTCAATTAATCATGCTAATCAAGATAAAACGAATGACAATGATAAGGAGAAGATTGAGGCTCTAACTAAAGAACTAAACACTCTTAAGTTAGCTCATGAAACTATCTTCCAAGATCATCGAGAACTTTTAAGAGCTCATGAGAAATTACGCTTTGAAAAGCTCAATCTTGAGCAAGAGCATGAGTTCTTAAAAGCAATCAATGATGATTTCCGCAAGAAAAGTTCTTCTTACATTGCCAAGTGTTTACTCTTATCCACTTACATGCCTCAAGTCAAGTCTAGTAACAAGAACAAGAAAGATTCTTCCTCTAGCAGTAACAATGATCATGCTAAATCCAATATTGTTGCTTCTAGTAGTTCTCTTGATTCCACTAATGATTCTCTTAGCCAAGTTACACTTGAGCAAGAAAATAGCTTATTGAAGGGAATTATAGAGAAAGGAGTGTACAAAAGTCTTGCCGGGAGTAAGCAATTCGAGGAAATTGTGCGCAAGCAAGGAATGCACCGGAAGAATCAAGGTGTTGGTTTTGAACGAAAGTTCAATGCCAATGGAGTTGAGTGGGAAGAAGATCAATACCCCAAGACAAAGTTTGTTCCTCAACAAGAGAAGTATGATACTTCTTTCAAGGGGACACAAGCTCAAGATGATCTTCCACCACAAGACTACAAGCAAAAAGTCAAGGACAAGCTTCAAGAGGAAATTGATGCATTTGAAGAAGCTCCTAAGACCTTAGTCAAGTGGATTCCCAAGAATACTTCAAGTTCCACTTCATCAAGTACGACTACAACTCCAAGGATTCCCATCAAGATGGTGTGGATCCAAAAGAAGAAGAACTAGAGAGTTCTTGAGGGTGACTCCGCCAACATACTTCACTCTTATCATTTTGGCAAGAACAAGTGCAATCAACTTCCACATCTTGCACTAGTTCAAGGAGTCACAAACCCTCTTGTTGGTAAGACAAGGGACAAGGTAACCTAAAAGTTTTCATGGACATCATCTTGTGTGTGCATCACTCTATGTCTATGGATATCCTTGTTTGTTCCTTGTGGGACTAACCCATGTAGGTATTGAAAGTGCAATTCACTCAAATGGATAGCTCCAAGTGATCTACATCAACATTGAGCATCCATATCTTCAACATCTACATGAAGTCATCATCGACAAAACCCGAGGTTAGTTCATCCCTCTAAGGGGGGATATCACATCTAGGGGGAGCTTTACTCTAAGACTTGAGCTAAAGCAACTCTAAAGATGTGAACACAACAATGCTTTATGTAAAAGTGGTAACCCCACTTGAGCTTAAACGATCAGTATGACCTATGATCAAGTGTTCTCACTTGACTCCTAAGTCAATATACTCATATATATATGACCTTGTCATCGCAAATTGCTTGATAGATGCTAGAATTGGTTGTGCATGCCTTGTCACATATTTCATTTGCCATCTTATTGTGTGAGCATGCTGGTTGCATATTTTACTCATTCGAGGACATCCACTTGTTGTTTTGATTGTTTGGTTTTATTTCCTTTTGCCAAGTGGATGGACAAGAATTCCTAAGAACCTCCTCTAGCTATCTATGCTTTTCTCGTCTCAAACTCTATTCATGCTACATCACAAAATTTGATCAAGTCAGATTCGAACCACTCTGTGTGAGGAGCGCTTGGAGTCCCCGATTCGTCATAGACTTAAGCTTCCAAAACCTCTTTATGATTCTCGGTCTGACCGATACCCTACTTTCGGTCCTACCGAGATCATTAAGTTGATCTAGGTTTTCGATCTCGGTGCAACCGATTTGAACCATTTGGTCACACCGAGTTGCAACAACTGTATACAGTTTTGCATCTCGGTGCCACCGAGTTGTTCCACTCGGTCACACCGACAGGGTCGGGCTATATATAGTCACGGGCAAAAATTTGGAAATTTCTCCGAACCCCTTCGCCCTGCGATAGCCTGCTCTGCCAACTTGGTCTCCGGATCGTCTCCTCGCCGCTAGCCGCCTCCAGTCACTGGTCTCCGTCGCCGTCAACGGGAATTCTACCCCGCCGTTGCCGCCGTAGCGAGTCTCCGCCGAACTAGGGTATGGACTCGATCTTTGTGCTATTCCCCAATCCGATTCTTAGCACATTGTGATCATCATGAT
Source organism: Triticum urartu (assembly GCF_003073215.2). Classification (NCBI taxonomy): domain Eukaryota; kingdom Viridiplantae; phylum Streptophyta; class Magnoliopsida; order Poales; family Poaceae; genus Triticum; species Triticum urartu. Next base: position 159,440,635 of record NC_053025.1, read on the forward strand.
TCTTGCCACGTTTGTTAAACTTCTATCCAGTCAATGAACTCGTAGATTAGGTTTAATTCGAAAATTTTAGGGTTAGGTTTCCGCCGAAACCATCTCGGACCCATCGAGTTGAAAAACTCGGTCCCACCGATTTGGCTTATGCCATTGCACAAGTGAGACTTGGTCTGACCGAGAATTACTTATCGGTGTGACCGATTTTGGAACTCTGTGAAACCCTAGCAGTCTCGGTGCCACCGAACTGTGATTCGGTCTGACCGATTTCACTAGTTTAGGTTCCAAAAACTGCTTCGGTATCACCGAGTTTGAAAATCGGTAGATCCGAGATGATTTCAGTGGGAAACTAAAACTAAGATTTTGAGTCATTCTTTTGCAAAAATCTCTGCATTTTGTGATGCTCATCTATTCTACCTCATCTATAAACTGTTCACAGGGTCAGCAGTCAGCTTGTTCATCATGTCAGACCAGAGTGATAGCCAGAACATGTCAGAAGAGCAAGTGCAGATGAGTGAGGGCACTAGTCCCTCAAGTTCTTCAGATGATGGCAGCAGAAGTACTCCTAGCAATCTGCCAAAAGCTGCCACCAGACAGAGGAAGAAGAGAACCTCAGAATCAGAGGATGAGGATTATGTGGCAGAAGAGGAAGCAACTTCAAAGAGAGTAGTGCTTGAGAAGGAACATGGCTCAGCTCAAGGCACAAAGCCAGGGATGAAATTCAAAAGGCCAGCAGGCAGGCAGCCTATGTCAAAGGCCAGAGCTTCAACTGAGAAACCCACTCCCATAGAGCCAGTTGCTGCTGAAGGCAAGAAAAGGAAGGAAAGGGTCAAGAAGACCGTAGCCAAAGTGCTTGGAAAGGCTTCCATCATGGAAGATGAGGATGAAGAAGAAGAGGTTGCTGCACCAGCACCTAAGGCACCAAAGCTGATGGGTGATGCCATAAGATCAGGGTCAACTGCTTCTAAGGCCAAGCCAGCTCCAAAGCCAAAGCCAAAGAGGAATACAAGGAGCATACCTGCAGCTGAAAAGAACAAGGCCCCAGTGCCTGACATTGCTGAAGAAGAAGAAGGTCAAGTGCTCAGAAAGCTCAAGCCCAAGATCCCAGACCATAGTGATGCTCATCCTGTGGCTGAGGACATGAAGCTCAGGAGAGACTCAGGGCTCAGGAAGTGGAGAGAAGCAGATCCGTATGCTTCAAGGAGAAGGACTGCTGTTGACTATAGGTTCCACACTAAGGAACAACAGGACTTTTATGAGACAGTGTTGCTTGATAAGAAGCCAATTGTCTGTGATATGAGATGGGTTGATTGGCAATACATCAAGGACAATGAAGAGTACTACCTTGGAGTGCAGGACAGCTTCAAGGCATGTGGAGTAGAGGACTTTGTTGGGCAGAAGCTCACAAAGTGGAACGAGGAACTCATCATGCAGTTCTACTCCACAGCCCATTTCTATCCAGATGGCAGGATTGTATGGATGTCAGAGGGTATGAGGTACCAGTCTACAGTTGCTGAATGGGCTCAGCTGATTAATGCCCCTGAAGAGCATGAGGATGACTTGGATATCTATGCCAAGAAGAAGATGGACCACAACTCAATGTCAAACATGTACAAGGAGATTCCAAATGAAGCACTTGATACGTTCAAGTCTGGCTCAGTACACTATCTTCTGTCAGGGCTGCCAACCATCAACTGGATTCTTAGGCACACCCTATTGCCCAAGTCTGGAGATCACAAGATGATCAGGGGCCACGCGATCAACTTGCTTCATATCTTTGACGTGCCACAGAAATTCAAAGTCATGAGCCTCATCGTAGAAACAATCAAGAGGACTGCAGCAAACCAGAAGAGGAGCTGTGGATATGCCCCTCAGATCCAGGAGCTGATCAACTCCAAGATGGGCACAGGCATATACCTTTTGGATAAGGAACATCTTCCCATTCATCCAGATTTTGAAGATAATCAGGTTGTCATGCATGAGAATGAACCATCATCTGCCCAAGCACAAGCCAAGAAGGAGAAGGCAAGGAAGGAGAAAGCTGCCAAGATGCCTACTCAAGAGGAGGCATCTGAATATTTCCTGAAAACCAAACAAGAGCAGCTTGGTTACTTGATTGCATCCACCCTGCGGATTGAGCAAGGACTAGCCACCCTAACTCAGAACCAGGCAAGCTTAGAGAGGATCATGGAACAAAAGTTCTATGACTTGGATGTCAAAGTGACAGAGATTCAGACTGCAGTGGAGTAGCTCCAGGATGACATGCAGGAGAGGAGAGGCAAGACTACAACTGATGCCTTTGCCAGAGTGCCACGAGGTCCGAGGTCGTCTGCAGTGCTAGTTACCACGTCTGCACCAGCTACAGCCTCAGTTCCACGAGCTCCAGCGTCCACTTCAGGCTCGACTCCGACCACGTCTACAGAAGGCTTCGTCCTTGGAGTGCTCCGGACTGCACCACCACCTGAAGATCAAGCCTGAGTGTCGACTTAGCAGTATGCATTTTCTAGGAAATTTTTGGTAACTTGTTGCCAAAGGGGGAGAAAATGTATAGATCATAGGCTTCGAGAGAGAGTGTTGCTTTTATTCTCTCTTGTTTTATTTGGTGGTTTTTTGAACTTTGTTTGCTTTTGTGTGAGATACTATGTCATTGCTCGTGAGACATTGATGATCATGTGTTTGATCATAAGCTACACTTAATGTTTTCTTAATATTATCATCTTATCTATCTTATGTGATCATTCACTATTTTTGGTGATGAGTGCATGTATTTCATTCTTATCATTTTAAGCGCTCCACCAAGATGTATGTGACATGGAAGAGTAACCCATGACTCTAACTCTTTGTGCATTTGCAGTCCAAAGCAAATTTTAAATGTGCACAAATTTAGGGGGAGCTCTTACTTGTCACATACTTCTCAAAGCGACGATATATTTCATGTTTATTATCATTTGTCGAAGCTTTGATCTATATGTTGTCATCAATTACCAAAAAGGGGGAGATTGAAAGTGCAACTATCCCTAGGTGGTTTTGGTAATTCATAACAACATATAGCTCATTGAGCTAATGCTATTCCAAGATGACTATTTCAGGAAAGCTCAACGATTGGCATGGCATGGATGTGAAAGTGGAACCCTCAAAATGCTAAGGACAAAGGATTGGCTCAAGCTCAAAAGCTCAAGACTCTTCATTTTATATTTTAGTGATCCAAGATCACATTGAGTCTTTAGGAAAAGCCAATACTATCAAGGAGGGATGAGGTGTTGCTTAATGAGCCTCTTGCTTCATGTGCTTAGTGATATGCTCCAAAACCCTCAACTACTTTCCCATATCCACATATGACCTAAACCCTAAGCCAAACTCGGTCCTACCGATTCTTTCTATCCGGCGCCACCGAGTTTCACTTGTCATAAGCCATTGCCAAACCCTAGCAATTCGGTTCTACCGATAGGGATCTCGGTCTCACCGAGATGGGATTGCAAACTCTCTGTTTCCCTTTCGTAACTTTTCGGTCTCACCGAAAGAGCGAATCGGTCCCACCGAGATTGCAATGTAAACTCTTTGTTTCCCTTTTGTAACTTTTCGGTCTCACCGAAAGAGCAAATCGGTCCCACCGAGTTTGCCTGACCAACTCTCTGGTTAGCTTATTACCAAACTCGGTCTCACCGAGTTTGTGTAATCGGTCTCACCGAGATTACGTTATGCCCAAACCCTAACCATATCGGTCCTACCGAGTTGCATGTCAGTCCCACCGAAAATCTTTAACGGTCACTAGGTTTACCTTTTCGGTCCGACCGAGTTTGTTGATTCGGTCCCACCGAGATTGGAAAACTGTGTGTAACGGTTGGATTTTGCGTGGAGGCTATATATACCCCTCCACCTCCTCTTCATTCGTTGAGAGAGCCATCAGAACACATACACAATTCCAACTCATATGTTCTGAGAGAGAACCACCTACTCATGTGTTGAGACCCAGATATTCCATTCCTACCATATGAATCGTGATCTCTAGCCTTCCCCAAGTTGCTTTCCACTCAAATCTTCTTTCCACAAAATCCAAATCCTATGAGAGAGAGTTGAGTGTTGGGGAGACTATCATTTGAAGCACAAGAGCAAGGAGTTCATCATCAACACACCATTTGTTACTTCTTGGAGAGTGGTGTCTCCTAGATTGGCTAGGTGTCACTTGGGAGCCTCCGACAAGATTGTGGAGTTGAACGAAGGAGTTTGTAAGGGCAAGGAGATCGCCTACTTCGTGAAGATCTACCGCTAGTGAGGCAAGTCCTTAGTGGGCGATGGCCATGGTGGGATAGACAAGGTTGCTTCTTCGTGGACCCTTTGTGGGTGGTTGCTTCTTCATGGACCCTTCGTGGGTGGAGCCCTCTGTGGACTCGCGCAACCATTACCCTTCGTGGGTGGAGCCCTCCGTGGACTCGCGCAACCGTTACCCTTCGTGGGTTGAAGTCTCCATCAACGTGGATGTAGGATATCACCACCTATCCGAACCACGGGAAAAACATCCGTGTCTCCAATTGCGTTTGAATTCTCCAAACCCTTCCCTTTACATTCTTGCAAGTTGCATGCTTTACTTTCCGCTGCCAATATACTCTTTGCATGCTTGCTTGAATTGTGTGATGATTGCTTGACTTGTCCTACAATAGCTAAAATCTGCCAAGAACTAAAATTGGGAAAAGGTTAAGTTTTTATTTGGTCAAGTAGTCTAATCACCCCCCCTCTAGACATACTTTCGATACTACACCACCGCTGCTGAAGCTCTCATCGGAGGAGAAGCTGTCGCCACTCGATGAACCGTGGCCGTCACCAAGGGCAAGTTCGCCCTCAGCCTCGAAGCGGCCGCCGCCCAGTCCAAGCTCGCCGTTGCCGTTGCTGTCTTCGGGGCAGCACCCTGCATGGCGACCGTCTTCCATGAACACCCTCATGAAGAGGGCCGCGGCGCCATTGTACTTCAAGTGTAGGGTGCATCTCCCGCTCAGACCGCGCGCGCGGGGAAACGTTTGCCAGTCGCGGGCCAGGGCCACGTTGCCCACGGTGGAGACCTCCACCGCCACCCATGAGGCCTTGCTGCAGCAACCGTCAGCCTGTAGCCAAAGTCTGCCGGGACCCCGGGCCAGCAGCTCACCAGTGAAGGAGCACGGGAGCTGGAGCCAGGCGCCAGGCGGACTCTCCAACCACACGATAGATTTCGGGAGTACCTCCGCTGAGTGGAAGCACGACCGAGGAGGCCGGGCGACCACGGTGTGCCTCCCTTCGTCGCAGGGGCTGCCCCGCCTGGGGTGGCCCTTGCCATGGGAGGAGGCACCGCTACGTCCACCAAGGGCGACGCCAGCTCCAGAAAGGGTGCGGCCACGAGGGGCCACATCAGGTGTCACGGCGTGCTTGCGGGGACGTCCGCGCCCCCTCTTGGGTGGCGGTGAGCAGGGCCCCTCCTGGCGAGCCTTCCCCTTCTCCACCGCCAAAAACCTCTTCGTCGGAGCCATGCGAGTCGCTGCAAGACGGCGAAGCAAGGAGGAGGAAGAAGAAGTAGGTGGAATGGAGGAGATGGGCAATGGGGTCTTCGCCCCACCCCTCATTTATAGCCAGGAGGAGGCCAACCGCCGGCCTCCGGAATCGCAGGTAATGATGGTTCTTTTTTTTGCATGCAGCAGGGACTCATCAAGTCCAGGACAGTTGCCGAGGTAGCATGGGGAAGCAGAGACGCCCACGACCTATCAATCACCATGCGTTAATCAAGGCCGCATGCTATTAGGGCTCGCGGTGCTCCACAATTGAACCTTGGCTTCGCCTCGAAGCGAAGTCCAAGCATTCCTTGGGCCCGTGGGCTACTGTCGGCATCCTGGGAATGGGGGAACCCAGACTTGCCTGCCTATGGCCCAGGGCGTGGCTCATCCAGTGGCCTTGTATAGCCCATCTTCATCAACAACCACTCAAGGCCGTCGCCAGGGGCCAAGCCTCTCAAGGCGGACGACACAAGACCTCCTCAGGGGCGGCCTCACTTGGCTGGCTCCCGAGGACCGGAGATATCTATGCAAGGGGCATCTCATGAGGTTCACGTGACGTGATTAATGACAACCAAGGCCAGGAGGGCATTAGTAGGCGGAGAGTACTTGTTTCCTCTTTGGTGCTAAAGTGCCAAGCAGATGCGAGGAGTCCCGAGGAGTCAGGCAAAGGTTTCCATATTGGTGCAAGAAGAACAAGACCAGCAGGACGGCAGGACGGAGGTCACCGCGGAGCCCACAACTACTTCACCACCAGAGCCTTTGGCAGGCGAAGACCACCTTTTGTCAGGATAGCTTCTACTAGTTGTCCCCCTTCGAAATTAGCCGTTGTGGGATTCCTTCCCGCCTAAACATTCGGTAAGAGGACCAGGGCCTCTATAAAATAGGGCTAGCCACCATCATAGGGGGGGTGATCGGCTCATCTTGGATCGGATCCACTCCACCAAGGCCATCTCACCAGCTCATCAAGCTCAAGAACACATCTCCTCAGGAGGCTGTTTGTCTCCTATACTAGTTCATCCTCAGCCTACAAGGCAATCCATTGCACCACACTGGAGTAGGGTATTACACCACAATGCTGGCCCGAACCAGTATAAATCCTTGTGTCTCTTGTTCCTTGGGTTCGGCGAGCTAGGCCCAGAGATTGTTGGGAGAGTGAGCGAGAGAGAGAGAGAGACCTTCGTGCGCACCCTGGTATATGAACCTCAAGGGTTTGCCAGAACCCATGATCCGACAATATAAACTGGCTGAAAAATCAAATCCATGTCCTTGGTTGTATGCTTAGGTCCCGTGCAAGAAATAGGAATGAATTTCAAACACCCTGCGACCGTCACTCGGCCGCAAACATTGAGATACCTGGCTTTTAAATTCTAGTAAATCCAAAAGTCGTCTGAAATTCATGAAACATGGCATGCTATCATGGAGCAGCATCAACATGCCGTGGTAAAATTTTTGTCCCATTTAGGGCAGGTTTGGGTATAAGCTTCTCACAAACCAGAGCTTCTCGCAACAAGCATGATGGTTTCGATAGGGAACGTGCCACCTTTGGGGACGAAACGATATCCGTTGCCTCTTATTTCTTTCAAAAAATTTCGAGTGTGAACATAGAATAACAGGAGTGTTGTGTTCAATTTTGGAATTTTTTGGGGTTTGTTTTGACATTTTTATACATTAACTGGGTTATCCAGGCAATTTATGTGCATAAATCAAATTTGAACTACATGCACATTCTCCAGTGCATATAAACTGGTTGAAAGATCAAATATGTGTCCTTGGTTGCATGTTTAGGTCCCATGCAAGAAATGGGAATGAATTTCAAACACCCTGCCACCGTCACTCGGCCGCAAACATTGAGATACCTGGCTTTTTAATTCAAGTAAATCCAAAAGTCCTCTGAAATTCATGAAACTTGGTATGGTATCATGGAGAAGCATCAACATGATGTTGTAAAATTTTTGTCCCATTTGGGGCAGGTTTGAGTATTAGCTTCTCACAAACCTTAACTTCTCACAACAATCGTGATGGTTTCGGTAGGGAACGTGCCACCTTTGGGGACAAAAATGATACCATTACCTCTTATTGCTTTAAAAAAAATTCAAGTGTCAACATAGAAAAACAGGAGTGTTGTGTTCAATTTTGGAGTTCTTCAGGGTTCGTTTGGACATTTTTACACATTAACTGGGTTTTCCAGGCATTTAATGTGCATAATTCAAATTTGAACTACATGCACGAGCTCCATTGCATACAAACTGGTTGAAAAATCAAATTTGTGTCCTTCGGGTCATCCTTAGGTCCCATGCAAAAAATGGGAATGAATTTCAAACACCCTGCCCCCGTCACTCGGCCGCAAACATTGAGATACCTGGCTTTTAAATTCTAGTAAATCCAAAAGTCGTCTAAAATTCATGAAACTTGGCATGCTATCATGGAGCAGCATCAACATGCCGTGGTAAAATTTTTGTCCCATTTGGGGCAGGTTTGGGTCTAAGCTTATCACAAACCAGAGCTTCTCGCAACAAGCATGATGGTTTCGGTAGGGAAGGTACCACCTTTGGGGACAAAAACGATATCTGTTGCATCTTGTTGCTTTCAAAAAATTTCTAGTGTCAACATAGAACAACAGGAGTGTTGTGTTTACTTTTGGAATTTTTCGGGGTTCGTTTGGACATTTTTATACATTAACTGGGTTTTCTAGGCATTTCATGTGCATAATTCAAATTTGAACTACATGCACAAGCTCCATTGCATATAAATTGGTTGAAAAATCAAATTTGTGTCCTTCGGGGCATGCTTAGGTCCCATGCAAGAAATGGGAATGAATTTCAAACACCAGGGCACTGTTGATTGCCGGCAAAATGTTGAGATACTTTATTTTATTATTCTAGTAAATCCAAAACTCATCTGAAATTCATAAAACTTGGCATGCTATAATGGAATGGCACCCGACATGTTGTGGTATTTTTTGTGTCCATTTTGAGAGAAGGCGCACTCGAATAACAACCAACAAAGGCATTTTGAAACAAATAGCTGCCACCGTAACATCTCAAACGTTTTGTATAATTTAAATTGTGTGCGTTCTGTTAACCATTCACGTGACAGCACGCCTCACTCTTTTAATGGCTAGGAGGTGTCGTGCGGACAGGTGCTTGAGTGCTTGACTAAACGGAAGGCATGCGAGCTGTACTCCAATGCGGAGGCTCATCGGGAAGCATGCAAGCTATACGCCGTGCAGGATTTCTGCAGCTCTTGATCGTAAAAGTTTTATATAGAACACCCTTGTGAAAAGTGAGAGCTATGGTCTTCCCCCTAAGTCGACCGAAATTCCGCAGTGCAGGATCTGTGCATCCCTTCAACACAAACGATTGTTTTGGATGCCCCGTGTGCAACCACGTACAAACAATTTGGTAAGATTTGCATCTGTCATATTGGGTATGTTGCCCTTTGTCAAACTGGAAAGATTTGCATGTGTTGATCTAGTAATGTTGCCATTTGTCAATCCTTGTAACACTGCGATTTGTCAAAATATGCGGCTAGAAATCACTAGCACTATCTAATTTCTGCAACTAAAATTCAGTAATTAAGCATAGATTTCATTCATAGATTAAGGAGTCCTTAATTTATACAAATAGTTCAACTCGACAGCTGAACCGACCAAACGTTTCCCCAATTGTTGCCAACCACGTACTGAAATTGCTAGTTCAACTATATATACTAGGTAATTTTAAGTACGTTGTACAGTTCGACCACACATCTATACTCATATGAACTGAACAAAATAGCCCCTAAATACTACTACCACGGAGGGGCTTTGTGCTACTTCCGACAGCCTCTCCTCTGCCGAGCGTGCTCAGTAAGATGCAGAGGAGGAGGAGCCTACCGACGAGCTGGAGAAATGCAATACAGTGCCACCCGCTGCTGCATGTTTAGCGACGCTCGCCAGCTCGAATGCCCACTGCCGCTCCAGACGATCCCTCTTGAAGCGGTCGGATTGCTCGTAGATCTCCTGATTCCTCGCCCACTTTTTTGGTTAAATTTAAGGTTATATACCAGCAAGCATTTGCCCACAACACAAACAGCTGATTCCATCACAAATAGCTTGGATGGATCAACTATATGCCATGTATCGCACACGCAACTCTAATCTGATTCATGCTTGATGTCTCCGACAGTGCTCGCACAGTTCGTCTTATTTTCCACGTATCACTGTGCTGGCCTCTGCTCACGTCCCTCAGCAAGCTCTGCTCGCCGTTAGGCACCGCGGTGCGCTCTTCTCGCGTCCGTCGGCACGCTCGGCTTGTGGACAACTTTTCCTTGCGCGTTGAACTACTATATGCTTATATATATGGTTGCTCGCCGATGAGGCGACCACGGAGCGCTCTGCTCGCGTCCCTCAGCACGCGCTCTGCCAGCGGTTGGGCGTGCACATGATCACGTCGGGGGGCCCTTATGCATGCGGTTGCGCTGTGCGCATTGCCATGCGATGCAGTTACATGCGGCACGATGGAGTTACGCGCTGTAAATTAGAACTACCATCAGGGCCTGCCGATATTCCTAGCCATCCTGCTTCTCCTTTAATTCCCGCGGCCATTATAACCTAAGTCTCTTCAACCTTTCGATCGCGCCCCACAACACAACAAGCACACCCACGACGACACATAGAGAGGGGATGTCCAGCGGCGCTTGCTACCTCTTGAGCACTGTGTTGGTTTTCCCCGAAGAGGAAGGGATGATGCAGCAAAGTAGTGTAAGTATTTCCCTCAGTTTTTGACAACCAAGGTATCAATCTAGTACGAGGCCACGCGCGAGTCCCTCCCACTTGCACAAAACAAATAAATCCTCGCAACCAACGCGATAAGGGGTTGACACGTCCACTTACGAGAGTGATATCTGATAGATATGATAAGATAAGATTTTTGGTATTTTTATGATAAAGATGCTAAGTAACATAAAAGCAAAGTAAAAAAGCAAAGGAAATTACTAAGTATTGGAAGATTAATATTATGAAGATAGACCCGGGGACCATAGGCTTCACTAGTGGCTTCTCTCAAGAGCATAGGTATTTTACGGTGGGTGAACAAATTACTGTTGAGCAATTGACAAAATTGAGCATAGTTATGAGAATATCTAGGTATGATCATGTATATGGGCATCACGTCTGAGACAAGTAGACCGACTCCTGCCTGCATCTACTACTATTACTCCACTCATCGACCGCTATCCAGCATGCATCTAGAGTATTAAGTTCATGAAAACAGAGTAACGCCTTAAGCAAGATCACATGATGTACAGGGATAAACTCATGCAATATGATGAAAACCCCATCTTGTTATCCTCGATGGCAACAATACAATACATGCCTTGCTGCCCCTACTGTCACTGGGAAAGGACACCGTAAGATTGAACCCAAAGCTAAGCACTTCTCCCATTGCAAGAAAGATCAATCTAGTAGGCTAAACCAAACTGATAATTCGAAGAGACTTGCAAAGATAACCAATCATACATAAAAGAATTCAGAGAAGATTCAAATATTGTTCATAGATAGACTTGATCATAAACCCACAATTCATCGGTCTCAACAAACACACAGCAAAAGGAAGATTACATCGAATAGATCTCCACAAGAGAGGGCGAGAACATTGTATTGAGATCCAGAAAGAGAGAAGAAGCCATCTAGCTTATAACTATGGACCCGCAGGTCTGAGGTAAACTACTCACACTCCATCAAAGGGGCTATGGTGATTATGTAGAAGCCCTCCGTGATGGATACCCCCTCCTGCGGAGCTCCAGAACAGGCCCCAAGATGGGATCTCGTGGATACAGAAAGTTACGGCAATGGAATTCGGGTTTTGGCTCCGTATTTGATCATTTGGGGTACGTAGGTATATATAGGAGGAAGGAGTACGTCGGTGGAGCAATAGGGGGCCCACGAGGGTGGAGGGCGCGCCTGGGGTGGGTAGGCGTGCCCCCTACCTCGTGGCCTCCTCCGTTGTTTCTTGACATTGGGTCCAATTCTCCTGGATCATGTTCAGTGAGAAAATCACGTTCCCGAAGGTTTCATTCCGTTTGGACTCCGTTTGATATTCCTTTTCTTCGAAACCCTAAAATAGGCAAAAAAACAACAATTCTGGGATGGGCCTCCGGTTAATAGGTTAGTCCCAATAATAATATAAAAGTGGATAATAAAGCCCAATAATGTCCAAAATAGTAGATAATATAGCATGGAGCAATAAAAAATTATAGATACGTTGGAGACGTATCAAGCATCCCCAAGCTTAATTCCCGCTCGTCCTCGAGTAGGTAAATGATAAAAACAGAATTTTTGATGCGGAGTGCTACTTGGCATAATTTTAATGTAATTCTTCTTAATTGTGGTATGAATATTCAGATCTGAAAGATTCAAGATAAAAGTTTAATATTGGCATAAAAATAATAATACTTCAAGCATACTAACAAAGCAATCATGTCTTCTCAAAATAACATGGCCAAAGAAAGTTATCCGTACAAAATCATATAGTCTGGCTATGCTCTATCTTCATCACACAAAGTATTTAAATCATGCACAACCCCGATGACAAGCCAATCAATTGTTTCATACTTTTGACATTCTCAAACTTTTTCAATCTTCACGTAATACATGAGCGTGAGCCATGGATATAGCACTATAAGTGGAATAGAATGGTGGTTGTGGATAAGACAAAAAGGGAGAAGATAGTCTCACATCAACTAGGCATATCAACGGGCTATGGAGATGCCCATAAATAGATATCAATGTGAGTGAGTAGGGATTGCCATGCAACGGATGCACTAGAGCTATAAGTATATGAAAGCTCCACAAAAGAAACTAAGTGGGTGTGCATCCAACTTGCTTGCTCATGAAGACCTAGGGCATTTTGAGGAAGCCCATCATTGGAATATACAAGCCAAGTTCTATAATGAAAAATTCCCACTAGTATATGAAAGTGATAACATAAGAGACTCTATCATGAATATCATGGTGCTACTTTGAAGCACAAGTGTGATAAAAGGATAGTAACATTGTTCCTTCTCTCTTTTTCTCTCATTTTTTTATTTGGGCCTTTTCTCTTTTTTATGGCCTCTTTTCTTTCCTCTCTTTTTTTTGTTCCGGAGTCTCATCCCGACTTGTGGGGGAATCATAGTCTCCATCATGCTTTCCTCACTGGGACAATGCTCTAATAATGATGATCATCACACTTTTATTTTCTTACAACTCAACAATTACAACTCGATACTTAGAACAAAACATGACTCTATATGAATGCCTCCGGCGGTGTACCGGGATATGCAATGAGTCAAGAGTGACATGTATGAAAGAATTATGAATGGTGGCTTTGCCACAAATACGATGTCAACTACATGATCATGCTAAGCAATATGACAATGATGGAGTGTGTCATAATAAACGGAACGGTGGAAAGTTAAATGGCAATATATCTCGGAATGGCTATGGAAATGCCATAATAGGTAGGTATGGTGGCTGTTTTGAGGAAGGTATATGGTGGGTGTATGATACCGGCGAAAGGTGTGCGGTATTAGAGAGGCTAGCAATGGCAGAAGGAAGAAAAGTGCATATAATCCATGGACTCAACATTAGTCATAAAGAACTCATATACTTATTGCAAAAATCTACAAGTTATCAAAGCAAAGTATTACACGCATGCTCCTAGGGGATAGATTGGTAGGAAAAGACCATTGCTCGTCCCCGACCGCCACCCATAAGGAAGACAATCAAAAAATAAATCATGCTCCGACTTCATCACATAACGGTTCACCGTACGTGCATGCTATGGGAATCACAAACCATAACACAAGTATTTCTCAAATTCACAACTACTCAACTAGCATAACTTTAATATCACCATCTTCATATCTCAAAACAATTATCAAGCATCAAACATCTCATAGCATTCAACACACTCATAAGAAATTTTTACTATTCTTGAATACCAAGCATATTAGGATTATTTAAACAAATTACCATGCTATTTAAGACTCTCAAAATAATCTAAGTGAATCATGAGAGATCAATAGTTTCTATAAAACAAATCCACCACCGTGCTCTAAAAGATATAAGTGAAGTACTAGAGCAAAACTATATAACTCAAAAGATATAAATGAAGCACATAGAGTATTCTAACAAATTCTGAATCATGTATGGCTCTCTAAAAAGGTGTGTACAGCAAGGATGATTGTGGTAAACTAAAAAGCAAAGACTCAAATCATACAAGATGCTCCAAGCAAAACACATATCATGTGGTGAATAAAAATATAGCTGCAAGTAAAGTTACCGATAGAAGTAGACGAAAATAGGGGATGCCTTCCGGGGCATCCCCAAGCTTTGGCTTTTAGGTGTCCATATATTATCTTGGGGGTTCCATGGGAATCCCCAAGCTTAGGCCCTTGCCACTCCTTGTTCCATAATCCATCAAATCTTTAACCAAAACTTGAAAACTTCACAACACAAAACTTAAAGTAGAAAATCTCGTGAGCTCCGTTAGAGAAAGAAAACAAAAGACCACTTCATGGTACTGTAATTAACTCATTCCTTATTTATATTGGTGTTAAACCTACTGTATTCTAACTTCTCTATGGTTTATAAACTATTTTACTAGCCATAGATTCATCAAAATAAGCAAACAACACACGAAAAACAGAATCTGTCAAAAACAGAACAGTCTGTAGTAATCTGTAGCTAGCGCAAGGTCTGGAACCCCAAAAATTCTAAAATAAATTTCTGGACGTGAGGTATTTATCTATTAATAATATTCAAAAATTTTTAACTAAATATCACTTTCCAAATAAAAATGGCAGCTGTTCTCGTGAGTGCTAAAGTTTCTGTTTTTTACAGCAAGATATCAAGACTTTCCCCAAGTCTTCCCAATGGTTCTACTTGGCACAAACACTAATTAAACACAAAAAACATAACCTAAACAGAGGCTAGATAAATTATTTATTACTAAACTGGAGCAAAAATCAAGTAACAAAAATAAAATTGGGTTGCCTCCCAACAAGCGCTATCGTTTAACGCCCCTAGCTAGGCATAAAAAGTAAGGATAGATCTAGGTATTGCCATATTTGGTAGGCAATCCATAAGTGGCTCTCATAATAGATTAATAAGGTAATTTAATATTCTCTCTAGGAAAGTGTTCCATTCCTTTCCTTAACGGAGATTGGAATCTAATATTTCCTTCCTTCATATCAATAATTGCACCAATCGTTCTAAGGAAAGGTCTACCAAGAATAATAGGACATGAAGGATTGCAATCTATGTCAAGAACAATAAAATCTACGGGTACATAATTCCTATTTGCAACAATAAGAACATCATTAATTCTTCCCATATGTTTCTTAATAGTGGAATCCGCAAGGTGCAAGTTTAGAGAGCAATCATCAAAATCATGGAAACCTAACAAATCACATAAAGTCTTTCGAATCGTGGAAACACTAGCACCCAAATCACATAAAGCATAGAACTCATGTTCTTTAATCTTAATTTTAATAGTTGGTTCCCACTCATCATAAAGTTTTCTAGGGATATAAACTTCCAATTCAAGTTTTTCTTCATAAGATTGCATCAAGGCATCAACGATATGTTTAGTGAACGCTTTATTTTGACTATAAGCGTGGTGGGAATTTAGCACAGGTTGCAACAAGGAAATACAATCAATCAAAGAGTAATTTTCATAATTAAATTCCTTGAAATCTAAAATAGTGGGTTTAGCAACATCTAGGGTTTTAATTTCTTTGATCCCACTTTCACCAATTTAAGCATCAAGATCTAAAAACTCAGAATTCTTGGAACGCCTTCTAGGTAAAGGTGGATCATATTCAGTCCCATCATTATTAAGATTCATATTGCAAAACAAAGATTTAATAAGGGACACATCAATAACTTTTAGATGTTCATCTTTATTTTCATAGGAACTAGAAGAACACGCTCTTATAAAGGCATCTTTCTTAGCACGCATCCTAGCGGTTCTTTCTTTGCACTCATCAATGGAAATTCTCATGGCTTTGAGAGACTCATTGATATCATGATTAGGTGGAATAGATCTAAGTTTCAAAGAATCAACATCAAGAGAAATTCTATCAACGTTCCTAGCTAACTCATCAATCTTAAGCAATTTTTCTTCAATCAAAGCATTGAAATTCTTTTGCGAAGTAATAAATTTTTTAATATTATATTCAAAATCATAGGGCATCTTATTATAATTTCCATAAGAATTGTTGTAGGAATTACCATAATTATTAGAGGGATTACTAGGATAAGGCCTAGGATTAAAATTTCCTCTATACGTGTTGTTACCAACATTGTTCCTACCAAAAAAATTCACATCCATAGATTCATTATTATTCTCAATCAAAGTAGACAAGGGCATATCATTAGGATCAGAAGAAACATTCTTACTAGCAAATAATTTCATAAGTTCATCCATCTTTCTACTCAAAACATTAATTTCTTCTATCGCATGCACCTTTTTATTAGTAGATCTTTCAGTATGCCATTGAGAATAATTAACCATAATATTATCTAGGAGTTTAGTAGCTTCTCCTAAAGTGATTTCCATAAAAGTGCATCCCGCGGCCGAATCTAAAAGATTTCTAGAAGCAAAATTCAATCCGGCATAAAATTTTTGTATAATCATCCACAAATTCAAACCATGAGTAGGGCAATTACGTATCATTAATTTCATCATCTCCCAAGCTTGTGCAACATGTTCATGATCAAGTTGCTTAAAATTCATAATATCGTTTCTAAAGGAGATGATCTTAGCGGGAGGAAAATACTTAGAGATAAAAGCATCTTTGCACTTATTCCATGAATCAATACTATTTTTAGGCAAAGGCGAAAACCAAGCTTTAGCACGATCTCTAAGCGAAAAAGGAAATAGCTTCAATTTAACAATATCGTTATCCACATCTTTCTTCTTTTTTATATCACACAAATCAACGAAGCTATTTATATGGGTAGTGGCATCTTCACTAGGAAGGCCAGAAAACGGATCTTTCATCACAAGATTCAGCAAGGCAGCATTAATTTCACAAGATTCAGCATCGGTAAGAGGAGCAATCGGAGTGCTAATAAAATCATTGTTGTTGGTATTGGTAAAGTAACATAATTTAGTGTTATCTTGAGCCATCGTGACAAGAAAGCAATCCAACACACAAGCAAACAAAAAGCAAGCGGGCAAAAAGAGGCAAATTGAGAAAGAGAGGGAGGATAGAGAGAGAGGGCGAATAAAACGGCAAGGGTGAAGTGGGGGAGAGGAAAACGAGAGGAAAATGGCAAATAATGTAATGCGGGAGATAAGGATTGTGATGGGTAGTTGGTATATTGACTTTTGCGTAGACTCCCCGGCAACGGCGCTAGAAATCCTTCTTGCTACCTCTTGAGCACTGCGTTGGTTTTCCCCGAAGAGGAAGGGATGATGCAGCAAAGTAGTGTAAGTATTTCCCTCAGTTTTTGACAACCAAGGTATCAATCTAGTAGGAGGCCACGCGCTAGTCCCTCGCACCTGCACAAAACAAATAAATCCTCACAACCAACGCGATAAGGGGTTGACAGTCCCTACACGGCCACTTACGAGAGTGAGATTTTATAGATATAATAAGATAATATTTTTGGTATTTTTATGATAAAGATGCAAAGTAAAATAAAAGCAAAGTAAAAAGCAAAGGAAATTACTAAGTATTGGAAGATTAATATGATGAAGATAGACCCGGGGGCCATAGGTTTCCCTAGTGGCTTCTTTCAAGAGCATAGGTATTTTATAGTGGGTGAACAAATTACTGTTGAGCAATTGACAGAATTGAGCATAGTTATGAGAATATCTAGGTATGATCATGTATATAGGCATCACGTCCGAGACAAGTAGATCGACTCCTGCCTGCATCTACTACTATTACTCCACTCATCGATCGCTATCCAGCATGCATCTAGAGTATTAAGTTCAAGAAAACAGAGTAACACCTTAAGCAAGATGACATGATGTAGAGGGATAAACTCATGCAATATGATGAAAACCCCATCTTGTTATCCTCGATGGCAACAATACAATACGTGCCTTGCTGCCCCTACTGTCACTGGGAAAGGACACCGCAAGATTGAACCCAAAGCTAAGCACTTCTCCCATTGCAAGAAAGATCAATCTAGTAGGCCAAACCAAACTGATAATTCAAAGAGACTAGCAAAGATAACCAATCATACATAAAAGAATTCAGAGAAGATTCAAATCTAGTTCATAGATAGACTTGATCATAAACCCACAATTCATCGGTCTTAACAAACACACCACAAAAAGAAGATTACATCGAATAGATCTCCACAAGAGAGGGGGAGAACATTGTATTGAGATCCAAAAAGAGAGAAGAAGCCATCTAGCCATAACTATGGACCCATAGGTCTGAGGTAAACTACTCACACTTCATCAGAGGGGCTATGGTGATGATGTAGAAGCCCTCCGTGATGGATACCCCCTCCGGCGGAGCTCCGGAACAGGCCCCAAGATGGGATTTCGTGGATACAGAAAGTTACGGTGGTGTAATTAGGGTTTTGGCTCCGTATCTGATCGTTTGGGGGTACGTAGGTATATATAGGAGGAAGGAGTACGTCGGTGGAGCAACAGGGGGCCCACGATGGTGGAGGGCGCGCCTGGGGGGGTAGGCGCGCCCCCTACCTCGTGGCCTTCTCCTTTGGTTTCTTGACGTAGGGTCCAAGTCTCCTGGATCATGTTCGGTGAGAAAATCACGTTCCCGAAGGTTTCATTTCGTTTGGACTCCGTTTGATATTCCTTTTCTTCGAAACCCTAAAATATGCAAAAAACAGCAATTCTGGGCTGGGCCTCCAGTTAATAGGTTAGACCCAAAAATAATATAAAAGTGGATAATAAAGCCCAATGATGTCCAAAACAGTACATAATATACCATGGAGAAATCAAAAATTATAGATACGTTGGAGACGTATCAGCGCTCCAATGGAGTTCGGCGAGCATAGAGTGGAGACCCACGCGAGGGAGACACATCTCTCGGTGGTGTACACCATCGACCCGGCCGTGATGGACGACTAGA